>NC_050575.1:263263197-263575281 GCF_011100635.1 Trichosurus vulpecula | reverse complement strand
CTGCCTTCAAACTGTGAGGAGGATTCCCTCTCCATTGCTACCATAAGCTCCTCCACACCAGAGCCCCAAGGACTGCCACTCAAGATTGTGACTCAGATCAAAGCATGGGCAAAGCAAGAGAATGCTGCCTCAGTGCCAGCAAAGAGATCCCTGCAATCCTCCTCTGATCAGCTGCTTGATCTCCCCACCAACTGTGGGCTGAAAGCTCCAGAAGCAGCCACTGCAGCTGCCATCACTGCCACCACCCTGGGGCTGGGGCCAGACTGGGCTCCTCTCCAGTCCAGTTCTGACAGAGCTTTTCTACTGACATTCTAAGCTGTCTTTGGCATTTGTAGGTTGATAAGTCTGGAAACTGTCACAGCTACCAGTGATTCAGTCCCCTGAGGCCTGCTCTGGGTTTGCTAGGGCCCCATCTGTGCTGGTGAGTTTTGTGCTGGACTATGCTCCTCTCCCGGCTGTGAAACAGACCATTCCTTTCAACCTTCCAGGCCTTCTTGGACTGGAAATTTGTTTCACTCTGTTATTTTGTGGGTTTTACTGCACTAGAATTTGTTTAGAGTCATTTTTACAGGTGTTTGGATGGGTTTGGGGGAGAGCTCAAGCAAGTCCCTGCTTTTACTCCTTTACTCTTGGCTCCCCCCACACCTGAATACTTTTAAGAAAATAAGAACTCTAACTGGAAGTCTGAGGTCAGGACCCACTAGATCTACTCTGACCTTTCATATAACTGATACTTTCCTTCAATGGGTTATTGCTATAAGATATCTGAAAAGCTATGAAGAACCAATTAAAAACAATAGTGTAGGTAAAACTATTGCTTGAATCAACGTATTACCCAATGAAAAAGACAGCATGGCTTAGTATAAAGTATATTGGACTGGAATAAGAAATGGAAGGAGCTGGCTTCCATGGTAAGAAAAATCTGGATGGTCTTTTATTGGAAGTGTTGTAGAAAAGATACTATTTCAGATGTGGCTTGGACTCAATGGCATCTGAAATGCCATCTATTTTTAAGTTATTATCACATTTGTATCCTGGGTTTGAATCCCAGCAATATCAGTTGATAAGCACGAATGCAGGAATGTCTCTATATCAGTTTTAAAATATTTTAGGAATTATTATTGTCACATTAGAAAGCTGAATAATGTGTTTAATGCATGTGATTTCTTGTGACTCCAGCCCTTCAACAAGAAGTAATACTTAGAAACCAATGATCTCCATTTTATTCTGAATTATGAAGTAATCATTCAGTAGTCTTATAAACCTAGCTCTCATGATTGAAGGATTTTATATCTCCTTTATGATTTTGATGAATTTTAGTAGATTTCTGTTTTTCTGGATTTTTAGTAGATTTCATTTTCTTGAATTTTTGTTCTCAACTTTTTGTTTCATCAGCATAGAAAATTCACAGAGGAAATTCTCCCCATTAATTTAGCAGCTCAGCTATTCGTCTGTATTTTATAGTTTTAGATAGCTGTCTGGAGACATTCAGAGTTTATTTGTCTTGTTTCTGGTAACAAAGCCAATATGTGTCAGAGGTCGGACTTGAACCAGGTGTTCCTGCTTAGCTCTGGTCTTCTATTGCATAGTGACTCAGAGTTTATCCTCAAAAATCATTTTTCTTACATGCAAAATGTTACAGAAGCAAAAAGGGTTTTTTTCTTCTGTAATTCAGGTCATAGGAAAAAATATTTTAACTATTTAAAACGCATTTTTTAAAAATCTCCCATGTCTAAAAAGATTGCCTTACTTCTACAGAAGCACCTAGTTATAATTTCCCCTTTTCCAATCTGGTTCTGTCAATATCTAGGGAATTTATTCATTAGCTGTTCTTGATATAATTGCAATGTCCATATGAGTTAAAATTATGTCTAGACATGACCATAAATAATAGCAACCTTCCTGTTTCTGGCAGAACATCACCTAAGAGAAGAAGAGTTTGCCGGAAATGACATAAGTTTATTCAGTAAATTAAGTCAGCTATACAAATGAAATGACAAATGACAAATTATTGTTATGTAAGTGCAGCAAGAGTAAATGTCACACCCACATATTACAGCATTGGACTGGAGTGTTCAAGTAGCCAAATGGGACATTTCAGATCCTAGAAAATGTATGTCAGCCAAACTCAAAATTCATAAAAATAGTTGGCATGTCTTATAGATCCCTCTAAGTACAAATTTGGCAAGCTCTGCAGATGCTGCCTGCTGCAATGGCAGTCTGGTATTACCATCTAAAATGTTTGAAATTTCCCAGATGTACATGAGACTTTAAATACCTCTCAAAAGCAAATCCAAGTACAGTAAATTATGAAAATGCCTTATCATTTATTTAAAACAATGTCACTTTACTTTTCAATTCTTTTTCCATTTCTCTAGTATTCCTTTCTTTCTCTTTTGTTAGTGATCCAATCATTGATTTGTTTCCCCAAAACATCTTCAGGTCACCCCCAATTATCAAATTCCAGGAGCATTTATTTATTATTACTGTGTTTGACCCTGGGCTGTCTGATATTTTTTCAATGACTTTGGTTGAAGACATAGCTCAGGGGTTTGGTAGTCTGCTGAAGTCTATAGACCCTTTCTCAGAATAACGTGTTTAAATGTACACAATAAAATGCATAGAATTGCAAATCAAACCTTTTATATAGAAATATAATTATCAAAATATTAGTAAAAAAATACAAGCAAGTTCACAAACCCCACATTAAGAATCCCTGGGTAAATCTCTGCTAATCACAATTGCATGACACAAAGCTGGACAAGATAGCTAACAGAGTGGATAACACATAATCCAAAAGTATCTAGGCATGCCAGAGCACTGGGTTGAATTGAATACAAGGAAATTCATTAGGGATAAATGTATTGCCTTGTACTTGTATGAAAAAAGTCCAAAAATAAGGTGGGAAGATGGTAGCATGTTAGGAACTAGAGGAGACAAGATCCCCACCATGCATTTCAATAAAGCTCCAAAAATGCATCAAAAGAAATAATGATAAAGAAAACCACAGAAAAGCAGCTCTAAATTCTTCCATCCAGACCAAGGCTGCACAAAAAATAGTACCAGAATACTGTGGAAATTTTGAACAGTGACAAGCCAGAGCTGGCAGAAGGCTTGCAGGCTTGCTTGCCCACAGCAAGTACCCACAGCAGGAGACAGGGCCAGACCATTGCCCAGCACAGCAGATAGTCCTGACCAGACCATAACAAGAGACAAGGCTAGGACAGTGCTCAAGCAATGCAGAGACCAGGCAGCACAGCACACATTCAATTTAGTGCCCAGGGTCAGGCTGCATCCAGGCAGCTCAGAATACAGGGATTTTCTCCTTTCCAGGCATGGCAAGTGACAGGACCAGAGTAGAACCCGGACATCACAGAGACAACAGAATCTAGGCAGCCTAAGCTTAAGCTACAACAGGAATTACAGTGGGAAAAAGGGCCATATCATCATCTAGTAAGTACAGTACCTGATGTATTGTATATGGGTTGACATCAGCACGATCAACAACATCTCTTGGGACCAGTACACCTCACAGCAAGGGATGAAAATAACTCTGGGTCTGGGATTGTTTAAGGAGAAGGAGACAGAGAAGAAACCAAAGCCAAAGCCTAAATCAAATCGCTGAGTCAAAATCCAAGAATTCCTGCTAAAGGCAGAGTCTGGTCTTAGCTTCTATATCCAAGATAGAGAAGAGCCTCCCATATCACTGCAGAGCACAAGATAGCACAGAATTTGCTGCAAATATCAAGCCTTAATACAAAAAATGGGGCTTGGAATATTGTTAAACATAAAAATATTCTGAACACAAAAAGAAATACTACAGACTATAGTAAACCCAAGAGGAAAACTGAGGAGAGGAGAATAACTCCATAACAAGTTATATTATGTGATGTAAAAGAAAATAAGAGCTAGGGAAGAAATAATGGCAAAAAGAATTCATAAATTTGAACAGATGTTGGTAAATGTCATCCCAAAATTGAGCTCCCTGAAAATTAGAGACTGATCGAAAGCAAGAAATCAGAGAAAATTAGAAATATTAAAATAAAATCACAAGATTAAAAAAAACAGAAGAAAATATAAAGTATATACTGTCAAAAGCAAGTGACCTGGAAAATAGTTCAGGAACAAATAATCTAAGAATAATAAGACTAACAGAAAATCATGACCAAATAAAAAGCAAGTGAAAAAGCAAGAAGAAATAAAAACCTTCCTGACCTATTAGAACCAGGGTGCTACATGAAAATAAAAATGATCTATCCATCTCCTCCCAAAAAGTAAATTGAAATGAAAAAATCCCAGGAATGTAATAGCCAAAATTCAGATCATCCAGGTCAAAGAAAAAAAATTGCAAGCGGCAACAATACAGAAAGAGCTCAAGGACCAACGAACCATATTTAGGTTCACACAAGATTTCACAACTGAGTTTGGAACTCAGCAAACTGAGTATAATCCTATAAGAGGAGAAAATGGATCTTTATTGAAAGAGAAGACCTTCATACATTTCTAATGAAAAGGCCAGAACTGAGTAGATATTTTGAAATGCAAAACCAAGAGTCAAGAGAAACATAGAAAAGTAAATTTAAATGATCAATTTGAAGGAACCATATGATGGTGAATTCTTTACATTATAATAGAAGCAGTCAGTGGTACAGCGAATAGAGTGCTGGGTCTGGAGTCAGAAAAAAACCTGAGTTCAAATGTAGCCTTAGAAATTTACTAGTAGTGTAACCCTGGGCCAATCATGTAATCTTTGCCTGCTTCAGTTTCCTCAACTGTAAAATGGGGATGATAATCTCCCAGAGTTGTTGTGAGGATCAGATGAGATATTTGTAAAGAGTTTAGCATAGTGCCTGGCACATAGAAGGCACTTAATTAATGCCTGTTTTAATCCTTACTTTTTCCCCCTTCCTAATGGAAGAGAAGAAAGTAGTGCCCTTTCAGAGCCCAAATGTCTTCAAGAGTCATAGAGAAAATTAAATAAAACAGGAAGAAGGCCTTACGGTAGTTTTTTTTTTTCTTTGATGGTCTTTTGTTCAATTAAAGTGAATAGGATGAACTCGTCCATAAAATGGAAGAGGATAGCAAAATAGATTCAGAAGCAGAATGCAACAAGATATTGCCTACAAGAAATATAAAATATATAGAATGTTAAAAAAGGGGGCTGGAGCAAAATCCCTTTTGTTTCAGGTAAATTCAGAACAGCAGGAGTGCCAATCGTAATTGAAAATAAGGCAACAGTGAAAACAGACGTGATTTAAAAAAATCAGTAGGGAAACCACATGATGCATAAAGGTACTACAAAGGGCAGAGCCAAAATGGCGGCTGGAAAGCAGGGACTTGCATGAGCTCCCCCCCACCCAGGTCCCACCAAAAACCTATAAAAAATGGCTCTGAACAAATTCCAAAGCTGCAGATACCATGATATAACACAGGGAAGCAGGGCTTCAGCCAAGGAAAGCCTGAATGGTCGTGGGGAATGGTCTATCACACAGAGCTGGTCTAAAAGCCTCTGATTCCAAAACAAGTCACTCAAACTCATGTGTAAAGTAGGCCCTCCCCTGAGGCAAGGAGGCCACAAAGGACTCCCAAATCTAATCAAGGAAACAAAGGCCAAACTCTTCAAGGGCACTTGGTTGAACTGAGTGCTAAGAGCCCATTTAGTTTACCAACACAAGTGTATATGTTATTCCCTCCTCAGGTCAAATCCGATGAGAGCAAGATTCACTCATTCCCCCTCACCTACCCCCTCTTCCCTCCCAACAGAACCGCTTGTTCTTGCCACTTTTATATGAGATAATTTACCCCATTCTATCTCTCCCTTTCTCCCTCTCTCAATATATTCCTCTCTCATCCCTTAATTTGAGTTTTTTTTAGCTATCATCCCTTCATATTCAACTCCCCGTGTGTGTGTGTGTGTGTGTGTGTGTGTGTGTGTGTGTGTGTATATATATTCCCTTCAGCTACCCTAATACCTGAGGTCTCATGAATTGTATACGTCATCTTTCCATATAGGAATGTAAACAAAACAGTTCAACTTTAGTAAGTCCCTTATGATTTCTCTTTTTTTAACCTCTTCATGCTTCTCTTGATTCTTGTGTTTTAAAGTCAAATTTTCTATTCAGCTCTGGTCTTTTCACTGAGAAACTTGAAAGTCCTCTATTTTATTGAAAATCCATATTTTGCCTTGGAACATGATACTCAGTTTTGCTGGGTAGGTGATTCTTGGTTTTAATCCTAGCTCCTTTGACCTCCAGAATATCATATTCCAAGCCCTTTGATCCCTTAATGTAGAAACTGCTAGATCTTGTGTTATTCTGATTGTATTTCCACAATACTCAAATTGTTTCTTTCTGGCTGCTTGCAATATTTTCTTCTTGATCTGGGAGCTCTGGAATTTGGCAACAACATTCCTAGGAGTCTTCTTTTTGTGATTTTTTAGGAGGTGATCGTTGGATTCTTTCAATTTCTATTTTACCCTCTGGCTCTAGAATATCAGGGCAGTTCTCCTTGATAATTTCTTGAAAGATGATATCTAGGCTCTTTTTTTGATCATGGCTTTCAGGTAGTCCAATAATTTTTAAATTATCTCTCCTGGATCTATTTTCTAGGTCAGTGGTCTTACCCCACAAGAAAGAAGGAGGAAGGATATAAAAAAGGTGGGACAATAGAAGGGAGGGAAGATAGGGGGAGGAGGTAATCAAAAGCAAATACTTTTGAAAAGGGACAGGGTCAAGGGAGAAAATTGGATAAAGGGGAATAGGATAGGAAGGAGCAAAATATAGTTAGACTTTCACAACATGAGTATTGTGGAAGGGTTTTGCCTAATGATTCACATGTGGCCTATGTTGAATTGCTTGCCTTCTTAGGGAGGGTGGGTGGGGAATTAAGAGGGGAGAGAATTTGGAACTCAAAGTTTTAAAGCAGATGTTCAAAAAAAAGTTTTTGCATGTAACTAGGAAATAAGATATACAGGCAATGGGGAATAAAAATCTATCTTGCCCTACAAGAAAGTAAGGGAAAAGGGGTTGGGGGTAGTGGGTGATAGAAGGGAGGCTTGACTGGGGAATGAGGCAATCAGAATATATGCCATCTTGGAGTGGGGGGGAGGGTAGAAATGGGGAGAAAATCTGTAATTCAAACTCTGGTGAAAATTAACGCTGAAAACTAAAAATATTAAATAAATAAATAATGATTTTAATGAAGGTACTATAGACAACAAATTAATATAAATATTTAATACAGATGTACTGAATAACTTGCATCTAAATACTTAAAGGAAAAATTATTCAAAATGCAGAGAGAAAGAGGCTAAGCTAAAATGGTATTGGACTACAATGTATTTCTTTTAGATGAAGGCAAATCTAACAAAAAAACATTTTAAAAAGAGTTATAGACTTGAATAAAAATTTAGAATATTTAAAAGATCAGTGACCTCTAGTTATTACAGGAAAACATTTACATAATTTCTGGCTATGTATTGGCACCATAACAAAAAATTGACCATGGATTTGGGACATAATTTGGGACACAAACGAATGCAAAAAAGCAAAAGCAAAAGACAAGAGAGGTATGGATCAGTTGTTCTGAAAAAGAACTGAGTTTTTTATTGGACTGTGAGCGTAATATGAGTCAGTGCTGGGATGTGGTGGCCAAAAAGGTTAATATGAATTTGAACTGAACTATGAGGGGTATGACTCCCAGGACTAGGGAGATGATAGTCCTAATACATAACTTGCACATTAGATCTCATCTGGAGTATTGTGTTCAGATCAGGGCACCATAGTTTAAGAAAGTTCTCAATTAGCTGGAGAGGGTCACCAAGAGGGTGAAGGGTCTTGAGTCCATGTCCTATGAGAATCATTTGAAGGAAGTAGGCCTATTTAGTCAGAAGGAACAAGTTCCAAGGGAAACGTGATCTTTAAGTTTTGGAAGTGCTGTCACATTTGGTCTATTAGGCTCTTGGGTAGAAGCAACAAAGAGGAAAATACAGGTTATTAGATGTCAGGAAAAACTTCCTAACAATTAGAGCTGTTTTTGAACAGTGGAATGGCTTTTCTCAAAAGGAAATGGATTTTCCCTCTTTGGAGGTCCTCAGGCAGAGAGTCTGAATGACTAGTGTGGGGATGTGGACTAGATATTTAATGAGGTCTTTTCCACCTCTCAAATTCAGTGATTGTGTGGAGACCCTACTATACCCAAAGCATTGTGCTGGGTGCTGAGACCACAATGACAAAACAAAACAAACCTAAGGAGTATCTCCTTCCTGCTGCCCTCAAGAGCTACAAATACTACCAAGAGCATATAACATATAAACCAATGGGTAGTCACATAATAATTCTGGCAGCTAAGGAGATCACATATCCCTTTTAGAAATATTGAACAATCCAGGATGAGAAATTGTAATTCAGGAATTACTAGTCAGGAATTTCATTAATGTAGCTTGAGAAAATATTTGATATATTAATTGTGCCTTTTGCAAATCAAGATCACAGTTTTAGTTCTAGGACTTAAAACTGTAACTTGTATTTGCACAGCATTTAAGACCAAAGGGCTTTTCCTCTTTCCTTTTATACCCACAATGTCCTTAAATGAGCTATTGCTCATTTCCAGGAAGGGAAGGGAGGCACAGAATAAAGTTATCCTAACATTGAAGTCATGGGATTAGAACCCCCACTAAAATCAGGAATAGGATACAAGACTCCTGAAACCTTGATCAGTGTTCCTTATACTTGACCTTTAAAAAGTCCAATGTATTTTAATAGATATGATTTTTGGGAAATGAGCATTAATTAATTCTATTTCAATAATTTTTTTGTAGCTTATATATTCAAATAATGTTCTATACTTACAGATCACTGTTTCAAAGTGCTTTCTTATACACTACCTCATTTGATCTTCACAATGCAGTCAGGTAGGCAGAGCAGGTGTTTATTCCCTTTTGACAGGTGAGAGAATGGAGCAACAAAGAAGTTAAGTTAATTCCAGAAAGTACCTGGCTTATATATAATAGACCCTTAGTTTAGTGTTCTTTCCATTATATCAGAAACCACTGCTAGAGAGCTTTGCCTAATCAAGGCATTTCCTAAGCAGAAATTCTGTCTGTACACTAACAACACAGCTGAGATCATCATGCCCCAAAGGGAAAGTCTGTGCCAAGTAAGTTAAAGGGGAGATTTAGCTGGCTGAGCTAGAGGGAACTGTAGTGAGATACTGCAAGTTAGAAATCACCATGATGTGCACCACACAGAAGAATCTATTCATAAGGAAATAGACTGAATTGACTTATTGGCTTCCATTGTGTATGATGTTACAGTAGTTTGGAGTTCAAGGTTAGAAGAGTCCCTGAGTCAATATCTTGTACTCTGAAGAGGGGTGGGGGTTGCAAGTTGAGGGTATGGGCAAATATACTGCACCATGCCAGAGAGGGATAAATGTTCTTTGATCCTGGCTTCCTGGGCAGATTCAACCTAAAATTACTTTCTAAGGACAGACAACTCATTTCTGGAGAGCTCTGTGTTCATATCATATGCCACAACACACCTGGGACATAGCAGCATAGATCCAGATGACAGCTACACAAAGCAGAAGTGGTGAGTTAAAGCATGAACTACATCTGCTTATGCTCTTTCACAAGAGTTTTGTTTTTTTCTTTCTGAAGATTGGTAGCAGTTTAAACAACTATTTTCAATTCAATCCAGCTACCATTTTTCTGCCTCCAAGCATATGATGACTAAGAAATCAGTGACTTTTGAATTTTTGGATCACAATTGAGCTATACAACTTGAAGGTCGTTGATCAGAGAGATTCTAAGTATACAGGGACACTTGTGGTCCTTGATGCCATTTATTTAAAGAACACATATGACATATTTAATGAGTAGGCAGCATGGAAAAAAATAATAAGCAGTAGATATATATATATATATATATATATATATATATATATATATATATATATATATGTTATGCTCCAACGTTTATATAGATTTTAGGGAAAGTTGTTTTAAAAAGGAGAGAAAGGAAGGGAATAGAAGGGGGGAGGATATGAGAAGGGAAAGGAGAAGAAGGGGAGGAAACAGGAGGGGAGGAGAAGAGAGGGGAAGAGAGGGGAAGGAGGGGACTAGAGAGGAGAGGAGGGGAGAGGAAAGGAGGAGAGGAGAGAAGAGGAGAAGAGAAGAGAGGAAAGGAGGGGAGAGAAGGGGAGGTGGAAGAGGAGAGGAGAGGTACACTGAACTAACATAAGTGCTAAGTTTAGCTCCAATATTAACTTGCTATATGGTTATAGGTCATTTAACTTCTCTGGCTTTTAGTTATCTTATCTGGAAAACAAGAATAGTAATGTCTGCCCTTCCTACCTCAAAGAGAGTGAGGTAATGAGCTAATGAAGCATAGACCTTATAAAATCTGGGGATCCTCATCCCAACTTCCACTCTCACTGAGTAGATGGATCTCCCAGAACAAGGCTAAATCTATACCCTTGAGGTTCTGAAAGGGTAGGATGGTTCTTTAACACCCTCAGCTCAAATTTCTATTCTAATATGTTCTCCTTAATATTAGCCACTATTGCACCAATTTCATTTAATCAATTAGTTTTTACAAAGAGATATTTACTCTGAACAGCAAAACCAGAAGAATAAACCAGTTGTTCCCCAAAATCTGGGGATATGCTCTCCCTATACCATGTTAGTTCAGGAGAAAGTGGGCACAAACCTAATGCAATTTCCACAAACCATTTATTCCACCCAGTTTACCTCCAAATTCTCTCTAGCTGACAGATAAATTGTTAGAGCTCCTTCTTAGCTACCTTTGATCTATTCTGGGTCCAACAAGTCACTTAGAACTTTGATCCTTACAGTATGGCTGCCAGCTGAATTCAGGAATTTTGGGTGGCTCTCTCTCCTGTCCTGCAAAGCTCACAACATCACAAATTTGTGGCTATATACAATATTCCTTCACCCAAAAGTGGAAAAGAATAAAAATAACAGAGACAGAAATAGCAGAAGAACCATGTGCTCATGAGCAACATCACATCAGCCCTGATGAGGAGATAAAGACCTAAGGCCTCTCTCCCCACTGAAGGCTTAGCCCCTGCCTCCTCATTTGAACACTGCCAAGCAGGAATGAGGACAAGACCCTATTTTGGGCAGTAAGTGACATTTGAATGCACCCCATTTCTGCCTCCAACAGCCAATTAGTACATCTCTTCACCACATGGTTAGTACACCAGAAACATATATAGAATGCCTGTGTATGCTTCAAAATAGTGAGTGTGGTCCTTCTATTATATAACATCATCATGCCTTTCCAAAAACAGATTGTTAGCTTCTTTACATGTGAGGAATTCATTAACTGACCAAACTGTCGATCCTTACCAGCCCTCTTTTATGCATGTAATGTTGATTGGCTGTTGTCCCAGAATTTGGGTACATTTAGAAGGCACTAACTAGCCAAAGGACTCCAGATTTGGAACACTCTTCTGTCTTTCAATAAATCAGTGTGGAATGGAGCTGAGCCTAGGTTCTTGAAGGCTATGCCAACAGATTTTGAGCCCTGGCAGGTGCTACCAAGTTGAAATGGCCAGGGCAATGGACTGTGAGTCTATTGTAAAAGGACCAGCCTAGCTACATTCTGAGGATCCCTATCCAGTTGACTGCAGAGTGATTAGTGTTTTGGCCATTACACTTTTGATGGGTTTGTAGAGGATCTGTGATCTTCAGAGATAGATTGAATATATACCCTGACAAAAACACACATCCTTGAATTATAAGAAGACAACTCTCCACTTAAAAATATAACTTATTATAGTGCTTCTGGCACTTGAGGATGGGCAACAACCAAAGTGGAAACTACTTACACCTGGGTAAACTAGTCATTGGTCCTTCATTTCATGAGTGACGTCATGACTTGTGCATGGATTAGATGTAGATGAAACAGAGTTGTACAAAGTCATCAGCCTCCAGGGTCATTGAAGTCCAGCAGCAAGGCAAAAGTTAGGCCTGGGATGCAGTAGATTATCTTAGCATCTTCAATGCGTGACCAAGCTCTAAGCATTCCACAGTGCCTGCTTCAACAGGCCATTGGAACAAATTGTTCTCATTCACTCATTCCACCAGGACAAGTCTTCACATGATTGGGGTAGACATCCTCCTAACTCACCAATGGGTCTGAGACCTGTTGGTTACCCTCAAGCTAATTTAGCCTGTTTGCCAAGATGTTTTTATCAGGGTGTGGCTACTGTTCATGTTACAGCTTCTTGGAGTCACGAGTGAGAGTTGAGTGAGAGGTGGACACCAAAGGTGGATAAGAAGCCCTGAAAAGGGCTTGGCGAACCTTCTTACCAGAGGTGCTACTCCTCCCTGAACATCCCATATACCCCAGGGTAAACTACTGATCAAAAGAAACACTGCTCCCAATTTTCTTAAATTTTCATTTCCCCACATGTTTAAGAGACAATCATATTATTAATTAATTTTATTAATTATTGTAATAATTAATAGTTAATTTTAATTATTATATTAATATCACATAGAGAAAAAGCCTTTGTTTTCAATAAATTAGATTCAATTTAATAAACATTTATTAAGTTGTTGCTGTGTCATTTCATACTCTTCATAACCCCATTTGGGGATTTTTTAAACAAAGATACTGGAGTGGTTTGCTATTTCCTTCTCCAGCTCTGCAGCTTGGGAATCAGAGGTAAACAGCATTAAATGAATTTCCCAAGGTCACATAGCTAGTGTCTGAGGTACCAGCCTTTGGAGTTGGAAGTCAATTCAAGAACCTAGGAGTCCTAGGACAAGATCAACCAAACTTCACATCTGAAAGTCTGGCAGTCGATAGACCCTGGCCCTGGCACAAAATCCCTGGCCCCACAAGAGTTGGAAAGATTACTAAATCAAAGAAAACACTGGCCAGTATAAAAATTATTGCAAATCTAGAGAACTTATATTTCAATATATTTCAAAAAATAATAAATTAAAACTACCCAAATAAATTGGATCCAGAGAGAAAAGTAAAGATTTAACAATTTTCTCCTGAAAGAAAAATTAAAAAAATAAATAAAAGCCCCAGGAATGAAACAGCCAAAACTCAGAGCATGCAACATATCCAAGAATATATATATATAGATAGATAGATAGATAGATAGATAGATAGATAGATACAGATAGATAGATAGATAGATACACACACACGTGTGTGTGCATGAATATGTATACATATCTATAAGCATATGCATACATATATGTATATACACACATGTATTATACATGTATGTATGCCTATATGTATATACATATATGCATTTATACACACATCTCTATATATGTGCATGTGTGTGTATGTGTGTATGTGTATTATCCAGAAAGAGTTTAAGAATCAAGGAATTTGGGGGATTGCATAAGATCTGGCAACTTATACTATATTTAAGAGGAAATCTTGAATGAAAAAGAGATATGCTTACAACCAAGAATCATTCACCTTGCGAAGCTGAGTTGGCAATAGTAATGAAAGGAAGGAAGGAAGGAAGAAAGAAGGAAGGAAGGAAGGAAGGAAGGAAGGAAGGAAGGAAGGAAGGAAGGAAGGAAGGAAGGAAGGAAAGATGTAGCAATTTTTTAAATGCACAGAAGAGAACAAAGGGAAGTTCAGTAGGAGGCAGAGACAGGAAGGGCAGTTTTCAAAGTGGTCTGTAGAATTCATCAAATACTTTAAAAAGAAAAGCAAAAGCTACGAAGTAGGGATTCATTTTTATATGGAATTATCTTTTTGTATTCTGCCATGTGAATAGAAATGCTTTTTGTGTTTAATTTCTTCAAAAACATATTTTAGGTATCTACCATCTGGAGGCACTAGTGCTAGAATATTAATTATTATTGAGTTTTAAAACGCACTCTTCTTGCCTTCAAGGAGCTTACTAATGTCATTGTGCCATAAACATAAACACAATACAAGGTAAAATGTGAAAAGGGCAGCAAAAAAGGCAAAATGCTAGAACTTAGAAAAGAGGTTATTTTCATCTGAAGAATGAAAGGTTCTATGTTTACTTAAGTAGGAATTTGAAGGTATTGTCTCTCTCCAAAGGACCTGCACTAATTCACAATAAAACCGGAAGTAAATCAACTGAAGTTTATACTTTCCTTCCAACCTTAGTTGATAGGTAAAAGGCGTATTATTGACCCTATTTTACATATGAGGAGCCCAAGGCTCAGAGTAGTTGTGATGGTATTAAAGTCACACAGCTGATAAGTGTTATTGCTGCAAACTGACCCCCTGAGGAGTCTGGTACAATGTTCACCATATCACTTCGTAATTGATAATTCAGTTTTCTAGTCATTCTTACACCAAAATTACTAAGATCAAATGCTAGTCTAAACTTTGTGACCAGATAGCAGATGATGGTACTTAACTGAAATAGTTTCAGTTATTTTCCCCAAAAGTCTTTTAGATAACGATGTGTAATTTGAAATGTAAATAGCAAAATTTATTAGGATTCATCTCACTCAATATAGTTTGAATTGAGAAGTACAACTTATTTTATTAAACACGCAATTAGCATCTTTCTATTTCTTCCCATCATGAAATTTTTATAAATTCACTTAGATAATTATTGATTTTACACTGCATACAAGTGTTGACCTTCAAGGAATGATTCCATTGTATACGCAAAATTTAATCTCTTTTGGCACCATTTCTATTTTTAAATTACTTCTCAGTAGACAAATGCTCTTAATAGAATTAATTCCATAAGGTTAACAAATGTCAAGTATGATTTACCTTCAGAGGAAAAAGTTTTCCATGGGGGGAAAATCATATTAATAAGAATAAAGGGATAAGGATGGGAACTGTTACTTCATTGGCCTACGGAACTGTCGGGTGAGGAAATTTCCTCTACCAATATAGATCAGCGCCTTTTCTGCAACGGACAGAATTACTCGGAGCCCTGAGAAGTTAAACGATTTGCCGATGGTCATGTAGCTGCTTTGTTTTAGAGGCGGCTCTCTCTCCATCACACCATGTTGCCTCTCATGAAGAATGAATAGCCATGCAGTTATTATATCTGTTACATACACTATTATAAACAGAGACCTTTGCTTTAATGAAGAGATTAACCTCCTTGTGCTAGACTGAATTTCCTTTATATGCAATGGCTAATGATTTTATGGCTAGACAGAAGCCTATGAAATTATGAGAAATATTAGTCACTGGATGCACTAGATGTAGAAGGTAGATTGGTGCAATGAACAGAGCATTTGATTGTTACTAATTCTTTTTCTGTCATTAACTATGTGTGTATGACTTGATATCTTGGTAGAGAGTTCATAGCATCTAGAGCTAGAACATACCTGAGGGCCTGTAGATAGATAGACAGACAGACAGACATACAACTATAGTCAACCGATCTGCAAATATTTAGTAAGAGCAAACTATGTACCAGGCATTGTGGTAAGTACTGGGAATACAAATACATGGCGGGGGGGTGGGGGTGGGGGCGGGGTGGAGATCATCTCTCCCTTCAAGCAGATTATGGTCAAATGGAAAAACTATACAGTATATAAAAGAAAGTTAAAAAGGAGGTAGGGGAGAGAAGATATCCGGCAAAATACGTGAAGGAAAAGTCCAGAGGAGAACAGCCTCTGGGAAATGAGGAGATGGCTGTCTGGGATGCTCTCCTTAAATGGAGATTCTACAGGAGCCCGACACACTCCAGTCAGAGGGAGGGGCTCCAGGGGTAGAAGATGCTTCCAAGATGTGAGTTTGTAAGTTCCAGAGCTGAAGTTCTAAGCTATGGACATCTAGGGTGAAGAGCTTTCTAGGACATGATCAAAAAGTCCAGATGAATGCAGGCTTGTGGGAAATGAAAAATGATAGATGAATTTGATGGGGGGAGGAAGGGAGGGAGGGAGGGGGAGAGAGAGAGACAGAGAGAGAGAATTATCTATGTGTGTGTATATGTATATATTATATACATATATACATATGTATATATGCATAGTATATGCCTGGCACTGTGTGCTGGGGATACAAACAAAAGGCAAATAAGACAGTCCTTACTCTCAAGGAGCCTACTTTCTAATTGGAGAAGATAGCAGATAAAGGGTTGCTGGGAGGTGGCCTGGAGGTATGTGTGCATGACCTCAGGGTATCAGAGTCTGAAAATTGCTGGGAAGTGAGGTAAAAGCCTGGATCTGGGTAAGATAAAATAAGAGCCTATTTATTAAAATCCAATGTGGTTACAGAGATGGAGTTCAAATCAGGAAACTAAGGCCCAGGGAAATTCATTGACATGCCTAAGATCAGAGGCAATAAATGTCAGAAGGAGGATTTGAACTCAGATCCTCTGACCTGTTAGCTACTCCTGTTTCCATGCGACAATGAATTACTATGGCATAGCAGGAAGAACAGATCTAACCCTCACTAGCTGTGTGGCTTGGGATGAATCATTTCATGTCTCAGAGGTTCAGTTTCATTGTGTCATGGGATACAGAGCTGGAATTATGATGTTAATGATGATGACAATGATGATAAACATCTAATATATATGTGGTGCTTTGAGTGTTTTCACATTTACAAAGCACTTTACCTCCATTACCTTATTTAATCCTCATAATAATCCTGTAAGGCAAGGGCTATTATTATCCTTATTTTAGAGATGAGGAAACTGAGGCCCAGAGAGGTTAAATCACTTGACCAGGTTCGTATAGTTTATGTGTCAGAGGTGGGATATTTGCTTTTGTCTATAGATTCTCCGCTACCTGCCCAAAGGAGACCTTGCATAAGGTAGACAATAAAAGTTTCACTGAATTGACCTAAGATCCTTCAGGTATACTAGTAATTAGAACTAGGATTCTAAACCTAGCTTTCTGATTCCGTGATGCATCCTTTTTCCATTAGGATGCTTTTATAAAATGGTGTTGATGCGGATAGCACTAAAACATACTGTATCTTCCACCCCAAAGTGTGTTTGTGAGGGAAACACTACACAGAGAGAAGTTATCATTATCGGATATATTATGATTAATAACAAACACAGATTGTTTAGCTTATGAAACCTTGTACTGATGGATAAAAGAGCATATGAGTTTTGTGTATCTTATATTTTCCTTCTAAAAAGATAGAATGATGTTCCTCAATTGTGATGTAAACTAATATTCTGAGAGGTCAGGGCTGCAACAACCCAAAGATGACAGAATATATTGGGAGGGGGGAGGGGGACCTACATCTTTAAATTCTGCTGGTTTATATTCAAATGGCAGAGTTCAGTTTTATGACTAGCAATTTTTTTATTAACATGAGTAAAATAATCATAGCAATTTAGTGGGTAAAAAACCTCTACTCATCTTTTGAATTTTTGCATACTTTCCTTACAAAGGAAGACATCCAAGAAATAATGCATGGCAGATTAAAGATGGAAGCTAGGTGGCACAATGGATAGAGCAGCAGGCCTGCAGTCAGGAAGACCTGAGTTCAAATTTGGCCTCAAATACTTACAAGCTGTATAATCCTGGGCAAGTCACTTTACCTTGTTTATCTCAGTTTCCTCATTTGTAAAATGAGCTGGAGAAGGAAATGGCAAACGATCCTGGTATGTTTGCCAAGAAAACACCAAATGGGGTCATAAAGAGTCAGATATGCCTAAAAAAAAAAACTACTGAACAGCAACAGATTAAAGAGGTATTTTAATATACTTGTTTGGAAGTACATTTTCTTAGAAAGTTAAAGCCAGAGGAAAATCTTCAACAAAGAAGACTGAAAACCTGGGTTTTGTGTTTATAGCATGTTTGCTGCTTAACAATGAGCGCAGTTCATAAACCTCCAGAAATGGTAAGACTTTGACTAATCTGGAGTTTGTTTTAACATCACTTGGAAAGGCAAACAGCTCCTCCCTAAATGACCAGTTAGAGCACTACCCTTCTCTGGTAGCTGATGTCCTGATTTGAGGGGGTGAAGAAAGAGGTATAATGCCAAATGTCTTTTGAGACCTCACGGGATCTCAAACTCATGGGTAAAAGAGTGTGGTTGGGAGGAAGGACAGAGTAGGACAGAGATTCTTGCTTAGGAGATGATTCTAAAGGATGAATATCAGTTCATACAGAGGAAAATCTTAATGATCCAAGTCTAAAAGATGCACCGAGTCAAAAAGCCCTCCTTATATTTTAATAGAGTTTATTTTGTCAGCTTATTTTTATAACCTCACAAATAGTGCGCAAAGAGAGGAAACCCTAAATGCAAAATCTTGAAGAGTGTAACTGAGGATATAAAAGTTTTCAAACTAGATATTCTTTGATGGCGATGATGACGGTTGATGATGGCGATAATGATGATAGACATTTACATAATCCTTTTCATTTTATAATTCGTTTCCTGTCTGTTCAGCTGCAACAATAGCTTTGCGAAGTAGGCAATGTAGGTGTTGTTATTGCCATTTCATTAATTCAGAAACTGAGTCTCAGAGAGATTAAGTGATTTTTGTCTTTGGTCATGTAGCCATTAAGGGTTGGATAGAGTATTTTAATCCAGGTCTTCCAGATCCCTCTCTGACTTCTAGAACTAACATTCAGCTGGGGGCAATCAGCATGTATGTGTGTGTGTGTGTGTGTGTGTGTGTGTGTGTGTGAGAGAGAGAGAGAGAGAGAGATGGAGGGGCTCTTCCTCTAGCCTCCACATTAGAGAAGGTGCAGATGTCCTCTGACTACTTCCTGTCAGCCATCATGGCCCTTTGAATTGTCTTTTAAGCTGGAACTCCATGCATAGATATAGTAAAGGGCAACCCTACCCCTACAGCTCCTCCTTGCTATTAGTTTTAAGGTGTAAGGATATAAAGAGGGTCAGTGTAAGGCAATCCAGGGGGTAAGTGGGGAGGGGGCACTGAGGAGAAAGGAATGCCCCTGCCCCATCCCACACACTCCCAGGCTTTGGGATGGTGCCACTTTCTGTTTTTATCTTTTATCCATCAATACAAGATCTTGTGAAATCTTAAAAGACATCTGGCATCTTTTTCCTTTCCTGCCCTGCTCAAATCAAGACTTCAGCTACCAGAGCACCTGCAGTACTAGAAGTGGCAGCAGGCCACCTGAGAGGCGAGAGTCACCCAGGGATGGAGGAGCACCCACTTGGCATTGATGAGACTCTACTCCTTGTTCCAACCCTAACTGGCATTTGTACTCTGGGCATCTCTTTTATATCTTCTCCCAGCCTCCACCCCTGCTAGGGAGAACCTTTCAGATGGCAACCAGAAATGGAATTGATCCTCAAAAATCTGAGGTAGGGGTGGAATTAAAGTACTGGAAGCCTAGTTCCCCCACTGAGGAGACAGGCAACCGCAGAGCAGTGAAAATAGGACAAATCTCTCCGGGGCAGGTAAAAGACAGGGCCTGGTAAAGGTTCCCAGCACTCGTGGCCTAGACCTCATGCTACGTGACTAGCAGCTGTTCTAAATATACAAAGTAGGTACAAAGGAATGTTGAGGCAAAACAATGAGGACTACAGAAGTCAGGGACTGCTCCAAGTAGCTGACCCTTAAAAGGAGACTTTTATAAGTTAACTGCTAGGAGGCCAAACTCTGATTCAACATGATTACTCTTCTCCTTGAAGGCAGGAACTGTTTGTTTTTCCTCTGTATCTCTAGCACTTAGCTCAGAGACTGGCACATAGTAAGGGCTTAATAACTGCCTGTTGATGGATTGATTAATTATATAGGCCAAAAATATAAACCTGTAAGGAATCAATCAAATTTATTAATTACAGCTATATACTAGTGTATTGTTTTTATAGAATTGATGTGTCCTGGAAAAGGTTTATGGAAAATGAGTATTCATAAAGTGAATCTTAGTTGGCATAGTGGATAAATTAGGGGATTTAGAGTCAGGAAGACCTGAATTCAAATCCTGCCTCAGATATTTACTAGCTGAGAAATCCTAGGCAGGTCCTTTAACCCCTTCCAGCCTCTCTTTTCTTATCTGTAAAATTGGAATTAAAGTGACTACCTTGCAGGGCTGTTGTGAGGATCAAACAAGATAACATATGTGAAGTACTCGGCAAATTTTGAAGCACTCTGTGATTACATTAGTAATGATTATGTTGTTGTTGTTGTGTTTGTCAAGAAGGCGATGCAGTGTCTGGCAAGCGAATTGTATTGAAGTGAAGGAGGGCTATGGAAAGTCACCAGCCTCACTTTCTCCTCCAGAGCCATCTGGGTCCAGTGGCCAGATACAGATCAAGACAACTGGAGATGGCTCCATTAGTAATGATTATTGTCGATAATAAAATCTTCATATTTTCCCATTAGCCTCCATTATAAGATCAAAAGTGAGTTTATGAACAAGTATTTATAAAGTACCTACTATGAGCTAGGCACTGTACTAAATGTTGACGATGAAGAGAAAGGCCAAAAATAGTTTCTACTTTCAAGAACCTCACAGCCTAATGCAGGAAACAACATACAGACCACTATGTACAAAGGAGACATATATTGGTGATAATCAATAGAGGGAAGGCCCTTACTAGCATTAAGGAAGAAAACAAACAGATCAGGCGAGGCTTCTGATCAAAAGTGATAGTTTAGCTGGGATTTGAAGGGAGGCAGGGAAGCCGAGAGGTAGAGATGAGGGAAGAGAGCTTTCTAGGCATAGAGGACAGCTGGTGAATGTGGAATGTCTTGTGTGAGGAACAGTAAGAAGGCCAGTGTCTCTGCACTACAGAATATGTGGGTACAGCGATGGGTAAGAAGATTGGAAAGATAAGAGGGGACCAGACTATGGAGCACTTTGAATGTAAAACAGATGATCTTTTACTTCATCCTGGAGGTGATAGGGAGCTTTTGGAGTTTATTGGATAGGTTGGGAGAGGGGTGGGTGACATGGCCAGACCTGCGCTTTAGGAAGATCAATTTAACTGGAATGGGGAAAGACTTGAGGTGGGGGAACTGACTAGAAGGCTATTGCAGTAGTTTGGATGATGGAGGCTCCTGCCAGACCAGCAGCAATGTCAAAGAGATAAGGAAGATATATGAGATAGGGGACAGACGTTAGAAAGGTAGAATCAACAGGATATGGTAATAGATTAGCTATGGGGAGTGAGAGAAAGTGAGGAGTCAGAGATGATACCTAGGTTGAGACTGCATAACTCAGAGGATGGTGATGCCCTCTGAGTAACAGGAAAGTTAATTACGGGGGAAGGCTGAGGTGGGGAGAGATAATGAAAAAATTCCTCATTAGACTGAAGTGAAATTTTTAGCAAGACAGATTTAAGACAATCGGTTAATCCTTTTGCATTCACTGACATCTAGGCTAGTACCCATCTAAAAATTCAATTTTTCTTTTTACTTTACAGTAAAGGGTTTTTTGTTTTATTTTGGGAATCCCAAAGTCCAAGTGCAAGATCTCTAACAAGGACAATCCATGAAGCA
The DNA here is from genome assembly GCF_011100635.1 of Trichosurus vulpecula. Lineage (NCBI taxonomy): Eukaryota > Metazoa > Chordata > Mammalia > Diprotodontia > Phalangeridae > Trichosurus > Trichosurus vulpecula. The sequence goes on along the minus strand of NC_050575.1, from coordinate 263,553,879 downwards.
TTACCAGAATTCTGCAGTCAAGGGATCTGACACACAGAGAAAAATAGAGAAATATATGAGAACTAGACATGAAGCTCCTTCATTACCTCCTTGCTTTAATCCATCCAAATATTGCTGCCAGAATAATATCGTACCAATAGATCTTGATCATATAATTCTGCTTAAAAATCTTTAGAGATGTCTGATTGCACACTGAATTGGGTTTAAACTGGTTTGCCCAGCATTCAAAGCCTTCCATATTCAACCCCACCCCCTGCTTTATTTGATTTTTCTGATATTCCTGCTTTATCTCATATCACTTCCTTCCATGTATTACACCATTGCAAAACTGATCCCTCTGTACCCCCAATTTGCCAACTGTCCTTCCTGCCTCAATTTTCACCCACATTGTTCACTATAATGGGCAGCTAGGTAGCCCAGTGGAGAGAGTCTGGAAGACTGGAGTTCAAATCTGGCCTCAGACACTCCTTGGCTAGGGAAATCTCTTAACCTCTGTCTGCCTCCTCAGCTGTAAAATGGGGATAATGGGGCACCTACCTTGCAGATTGTTATGAGGATCAAATGAAATGATATTTGTAAATTGCTTAGCATGGTGTTTGGCACATAGTTGTCATATAATAAATGTTTGTTTCTTTCCTTTCTTTCTTATAAGTACCTAGCAAAACTAACTCATAGTATTCAGACCCTAAACCAAACAGGGAAGAATTAATTTTGGAAACTTTAGAGATTACCTAGTCCAACACCCTCATTTTACAGATAAGACTGCTTTTGAAAGGTCCTTGAAAGAATTATGATAGTTAAAAATAAGGTATATTTACATTATTCCAAAGTCCTCCTTTGAGAAAATTGCTAGAAATGCCTTAGAAGTGATTGATTGAAAATCTGAATCCACTAGGCCTAAAGATTTATTTCCAACTGAACCCTCAGCAATAAGGTGTGACTAATTTAATCTCTTCTCAGCATCCAATAGAGGGGCAGGCATTCATTTGGCTAAATCCTAGATCAAGAAAACTGAAACAAGCAAACTAAATGTTTCTTAAAAGTTCTCATTCTAGTTTCAATGAAAAAGAGAAATTATTTTGTTTTATTCTTATTGGGTAAAAATATATAAAATAGGCACATACAATATACACAGGTACATATATACACATATGTATATTTTGGGAGGCCAATATAAATACCCAGGGCCATTAAATGCAGTGGGAAGGGGATATGGTAGAGGAATTAAGAAACTTTTCCCTCCATTATTAAAACCCTGGTCACATTTTCATTGACCCCCTAAATGATTTGTAGACCACTCTTTGACATTCAGTAGCTGAATCCTGAATTAGAGAAATGATAATTGGAAAAAAGTTAATTAGTGACTCAATCTCATTAAACAATTCTGAGAGACAATTCAGGAAAGTGTATGGCTCTGCAAGTTTCACACATCAGTTGTTTGCTAGGTCACTCAACCCCAGAGACCATTTATTTTTCTATTCATAGTTAGATATGGATATGATGAAAGCTTGGGCAAAGAGAAATGCTGAGACATGGGATTTGATGAAATGGGTATAAACAGTCCTTCTCCAAGCCATATAAACCCACTGGTCAGAAAGCATATCTTCATTTTGGCTGTGTGTACTTCAAAGCAAGCTATTAAATGATAAGAGGAAAGAGGAAAAATTTAATTTCTACAGAATGATTTCTGCAGCTACTAAAATGTATTGCAGAAGCAAACACTTAATTCTGTCCTAAATATATATTGCTTTTGCACTTAATGAAATACTTAGTCTATCTAAAAGAGTTATTTCTTCTGGGAGCTGCAGATAACAACCCCTCCACTTGTAATGATATTTCTATTGTCTAAAAAAAAGTGCTGAAAAGACATAGAATGACTATTCTATAGATTTAAGTGAAAACCAACTCAGTACACAGGATTTTCCAACCATAAGAATTTGTAAATTGCACAAGGAGAAAGTTGAGATCTTGGATGAAAAATCTTATAGGAGGAAATGTTGGTTGGGGATCTTAGGGGAAGAAAAAAAATGAAAAAAAAAAACCCTTTACATATAATGTTTAATATTACTGACTGATTGTAGGATGTGAACATTCTACTAAATATGTAAAGACTCTCCATATATCCAATTCATAATTCAATAATATGAAATTAGTCATGCATAAAAACAAAAACATTGTAGAATAAATTGAGTGAACACAGAACAAAATGGGCATAAGAAGACATTTTGGATAGTGGGCACATTTTTACTTCAAGCCTAAGTTTTTAGGTCCTTATAACTCTTGGAAAGCATTCATCACTTGGCTTTCCATTTGTCCACTTGTTTATAATATTATAGAAATAACTCAGAATCATAAAATTTGAAAGTTAGAAGGTACCTCAGTGGCCATTTCATCTGATCCATACACTAAATGTATCCTCACTGGAGTATATCTGAAAAGTTGATGTCTAGCTTCTCCCTGAAGACTTAAACGGAAGGGGAACTTATTACTTGTAGAGGCAGACTATATCACCTTTAAATAATCCAGTCTCCAACACTTTCTAGTTATGTGATGATAAGCAAAATGCAAAAAGAGTAGGATCACAAGAACTTAGAAAGGAAAGAATATTCAGAAGGAGGAAATGATCAAAAGCATCACAAGCCAGATGGAGTCAAGGAGGATGAGACCACTGAATTTAGCAATTAAGAGGTCATTGGTAACCTTACAAAAGAGTTTCAGTTGAGGAATAGGGTTGAAAGCCAGTTTTCTCAGGGTCAAAAAATGAAGGAGAGAAGAGGAAGTGGAGGGAATGATTATAAACAACTTTTTGTAGTTTGTCTATGAGAGGAGAAATACAGGATGACAGTTTACAGGGTTTTAAGATCAAGTAAAGGGTTTTTTTTAAGGACAGCGCATGTTTGTAAGACAGTCAACAAACTTTTAGTAAGTGTGTATCACATATGTTTTCTAACCACTGTGCAACGCAATGAAGAGAAGACAACAGGTAGAGAGATATTTAAGATTAGAGACAAAGGCAATCATTGTAAACCCTAAATTGTCAGAAGAAATAAGAGGGGGTGTAATGAAGGACACAAAAAGAAAGGGAGGCATGGAGGATGAAAATGAAATGTTGTATATGGGGAAGAGCTACCAGGCCAGTTTGAGTTTTTATTGCTGTTTGTCCTTCTGGAAGAGGACCATGACATCAGGAAAGTGATGCCATGACATGCAAATGAATTGGATTTAAGTGAGGGAAGGCTGTGCAGTCACCAGCCTCACTTTCTCCTCCAGAGCCATCTGGTTCCAGTGGCCAGATATAGATCATGAAGACTAGAGATGGCCCCAGATGCAATGGAGGACCTTGGCCTTTTTAAGTTAAAGTCTTTCCAAATTCTTGCTTTGACTGAGGCCATGCCCATTCATTGATTAAAGCTGAGTAAGAAATGATCTAAGGAATGGCCCCTTTTACCTAATCAAAAAAAAATCAATGGGGGGGGAAGATCCTCAGGATTTCTGGCCAAAACAGAAACAATTATTATTTACATTCTGTCTGAGACATCTGGGTCCAAACAATGACCACTAAGTGGGGCTTGGGCTGGGAGCTATTGTTGGTTAGTCAATGAAAGCAAGAATGAATTGAGTTTAAGGCATTGTCTTTAAGAAAGAAATCTAACTTGTAAACCCCAAGATGTCTCACTAGATTTCAGCCATCAAAATGTATATTCCTTTGGGCAGAACACCTGCAGGTAAGGGTATGATACGTTATGTGGACAGAGGGAGAGGAAGGGAAGGGAAGGGAAGAGGAGGGAAGGGAACGGGGGGGGGAGGAAAAGGGAGGTGAAAGAAGGAAGGAAGGAAGGGAGGAAGGGAGGGAGAAAGGAAAAGAACGAAGGAAGGAGGGAGAGAGGGAAGGAAGAAAGGAAGGAAAGAGCTGTATTGCCCAACTGGAACTGGCCAGTTGGGTCCCCAGTGGGGCAGCTTGGACTCCTCACACATTGTTGTTTGTCCTTCCTTATTGAAGAGGACCATGGTATCAGGAAGGTGACGCCATGACTTGCAAGTGAATTGGATTTAAGTGAGGGAGGGCTGTGCAAAGTTACCAGCCTCACTTTCTGCTCTGGAGCCATCTGGGTCCAGTGGCAAGATATAGATCAGGTTGACTGCATATGGTCCTGGATGCAGTGGGAAACCTTGATCTTTTTAAGCTAAGGTCTTTAACAAAAAGACCTTTTACAGAAAGAGAGGAGAGAGAATGGAGAGAGGAAGAGAGTGAAGTTCAGAACTGCAAACTGACTTACCCATAGTTACTCAGCTACTAAGTACTGGAGCCTAGATTGCCTGACTGGGGGTTCCATGCTACCTCTACTATGCCACATGGAAATCCCATTTTTTCTCAAATATTTTTAGGCAGAAATCAACATTTATAAGACATTCTGCTAGGTGGTGAGCATACAAATATCAAAAAGAAACAATTTCTGTCTTCTAAGAAGAAGTAGGTACCTATAAAAAATTACAAAATATATACCAAATCAATACAATATTGTTTTTTTTAGGTAAGGGAAGCACTAGCAACTGGGGCAATTGCCACCTGCTTCAGGTGAAAGGTGGTGCTAAGCTGTTTTTGAAGGTAGTGAAGTATTCTAAGAGGATAGGAGGGGGTACATTCTAGGTCTGATCACAGAGGATGAAGATGGAATGTTGTATATGAGGAGATATGCTGGGGTTAGAAAATTGCTTGAACAGTTGATTTTACTTTCCTACTATAAATGCCAATGCCAGATGAATTTGTGACAGTGTCCAGCTATCTATAATTCACAGATTAATTTACAAATATATGTATATACACATATAATCTTGGAAACTACAACATTAGTCCAGTTTGAGTAGAAAGTGCATGCAGGAGAATTAAATGAAATAAAACTGGCAAGAACTGAGAATTCGGATTCCTCCTGTATTTCAATTCACTCAAAGTACTATTAGTGATTTGCTGTATCCTAAAGGAACAAGGGACCTAAGGGACCTAAGTCGTGGTTCATTTCAGGCCTCCTTACTCTCAGGGCAGTTTTCATCAGAATATGGGAGTGATGTGACATAAAGTCAAACATAGATCAACAAATATTTCAGTATGACACAGTCCTTTAAAAATACTATCAGGAATGCTAAAGCTTAAAATGATCCAAAGCTGGTAAGGGAGCTAAGAACAACCAAAAGTTTTTGTTTATTTCATAATTATCTTGGGAGAAAAAAGAAGGATGAGAAAAAGGATAGCTGTATTGCTTGGAAAGTGGGATGATGATAACTGACGGGAGGAAATCCAGAAGTTAAATGCTAATTTGTCTCCTTTTACTCTAAAAAAGAATGGTCTTCACGTTGGAAATCACTAATGGAGTTGCGCTTAAGGTAAAGAGAAGAGAGTAAAGAGCACCTACCTTGATGAATTCAAGGCACTTGACAGTTATGAACTACATGCTCAGGTACTGAAAGAACTCACTCCTGAATAGTCTTTCCTCCCTGAGTTTTTGTGATACTGGTCTTTCTCATGATACTACCCCTCCCCAGCTGGTCACTCCTCAGCCTCCATACATGCACCATGACTCAGGCCCCATCCTGCCCCTTTACTGGAGATGTCCCTCAAGACTCTGTCAAGGGCCCTCTTACTTCTTTTCTGTACATCCTGTCTTGTTGTATAATCATTTCCACGGGTTCTTTATCTCTATGCAAATGGCTCGCAGATTTCTATATTCAGCTGTTGCTTTTCTCTTTAACTTCAGTCTGACATCACCATCTAACTGCCTATGGGACGATTTCTCAAACTCAATGTGTCCAAAACAGAACTCATTATCTTTCCAAATCTACACCTCTTCCTATCTTTTTATATCTTGCCAATGAATGGATAGATGGGAAAAAAGCCCTAAGTACTAACTATATAGCAGGCCCTGTGCTAAGCATTGAACATACAAAATTTTTCAACCTGAGTTCCTTTCTGACCTCAAAAAACCTACATTTTAGGATACATGTGTATATGCATATGTGCAAGTACACACATAAATATATGTATTTAAGTACATGCATACATACATAAACACATGTGTACACACACACAGAGTTAGGGAATGGACTTTTTTTGGTCTGGGAAATCACAGGAAAGGTGAGTTAACTCATAGAAATAGGAACTAGACCTGTAACTTCAATGGTTCAGGTAACTAGTGGATGAGTAAATTCCCTCTACTAAGGAAGGTAAACACCTTTTCTATGAGTTGGAGTCTTAGAGAACTGCCTGTAGCATTCAGGTTTAGTGATTTACTGTTTCAACAATCTGGCTAGCAGCTGCTATGGGGGGTGTAAAATCAACAACAACCAGCTCACAGAACGCTGCAAAAGCCCAGGTTCTTTTGATCTGCTTTACTAAGGAAAGCAACGTTAAGGGGTTAACAAGCTTACTTTAATTCAGCATACAAATACCATTCACTTAGTTCAGGGGAAGAAGCCAGTACCTTGAACTTCAGAGCAAATACAAACAAATTACAAACATTAACAGACAGGCCAAATACAATTCATAGTTATCAACATCTAAGTTCAGCCCAGGAGCTCATAAAAAGGACTGGCCCAGAGTCATGCATGCCACCATTGCTGCGAGTCAGAGCCCCAAAAGAGAGAAGGTCAGCCCCTGGTTTTATATCTTTTTCAGGGTCAAGGGTGAATCACACATATGACTCACCCACGTGACCTAAAATCATCACAAAGAGGCGACTTAAACCCACGTGGTCTAAAAGTCTCTGATGTCACAAACATGTCACTCAAACCCATGTAAACTAGGCTTTCCCTTGAGGCAAGAAAGTTGTCAAGGACTCCTAATTTAATCAATGAAATAAAAGCCAAACTCTTCAAAGGCACTTGGTTGAACTAAGAGCTAAGAGCTCATTTTGATTGCCAACTCATTTACCCAGAGTCAGTACCCAATAAACTTTCATTAAGTGTGTACTATGTACCAGGCACTGTGCTAAGCAAAGGGGAGGGAACTGATAAAAAAAAGTCTGTCCCTGCCCTCAAGGAGCTTATAACCTAAAGGAGGAGACAACACACAAAAAGAGGCAGGAAAGAAGGTGTTGGGTGGGGGATGCAGGACACCAGGGGTATCAGTAGAGTGGAAATCAGAGAGGGCAGCAGAAGCAAAATGGAGTGAGCTGAGTCCAGTTTCTACCCTTTATAAAAGAAGGCATTGGGAAGAGTTTAGTACTTTATCCTCTGGCCCTCCAATCAGAGGGGAAAGGAGGCTGAGGGAGGTGGGGCTAATTAAGGCCTGAGTGAGCAGCTTGGTGGCAAGTTTAGAAGAGGAGCTTATCCTGGGAGGGGCACCTTGGAATTGGAACCAGGCAGGCCAACTGAGTATGAGTATTTGAGATGTATTATGTGTCTTGAGACAGAACCTGAGCCCAAGTGTTCCTGGAATTGAGGCTGGCCTCAAAACTCAACTACAGCCCTTATTTCACTGACTTGTTGAGGCAATTAAATATTATTCAATGTGTAAAGTGCTCTACCAATCTTAAAACACTATATAAATGCCAGCTGTTGTTATTGCTATTTACCAAGAAGACATTCAATGGAATGGCAATTCCAAAAAGAATGGTAGTACTGATTTTATTGCTGAAAGGGACTGGGAAAAAGGAGAGGGTACACAAGCAGTAGAAGGGCATATGGCTAGATGGCCTGGGAAAATGGCTGCATAGATTATGGAATATTGTCTAAAGGTCTGGTCAGGGATTAACTAAACCTACATATACTTACATTCATTCAGGCACCAATCAAGAAGACAGCACTGGGATGAGAGTATCAACCAGTGAGTTGCGTTCTAGTCCAAGAATAGAGAACCTGAGCAGTAACAGCAAGGTAGAGGACTAGATGGCATGGATAGAATGTGAAACATGGTCTAGTAATCTGGTCTACAGCTGGCTAGATATAGTAAACAAGAAAAGATGGAACCCCCTCAGTCATCAATTAAAGGGGCTCAATTCCAAGGCAGGGGTTCCAAAACTGAGTGAATTAACTCATTGGATCTTTAGGGGCACCACTATCCTTTGTTACTCAGTTTCCCCTCCCCCCATCTCTGATGCCTTCTCCTATTAAAAGCTTTTCCTTTAAAAATATTTTTTATGTATATCTCTTCTTTTTCACATTGACTGAATTTTGCCTATTATTCCTCCTTTCCTCTGCTCCAGAGTCAACGCCACATAAAAATAATATTTTTAAAGAAAGAGGAAGAGAAAAATAACAAAATTGATTGATAAATTGAAAGTCTGAAGACATGTGCAATGTTCCATACCCATGGAATTCCCACCTTTGAGAAGGAGTGGGATGAGGGATGTCTTTTCATATCACTTCTTTGTGACCATTCTTATTCTTTCTGATTTTGTAACATTCACTTTTGATTTTTTGTGGTTGTGTACCCTATTTTCCTTGTTGCAATCATTGCAGAGATTGTTTTCTTGGTTCTGCTTAACTTCACTTTGCATCACATCTTTTCATACTTTTCTGTATTCATCATGTGCATCATTCTTACAGCACAGTAATATTCTATTACATTCGTTTACCATAATTTATTTAGCCATTCCTGAATCAATAGACATTTAATTTCTTTCAAATTATTTGCTATTACAAAAGTGCTTCTATGTTTATTTTGATATATATGAAGATTTTGTTTTATCAAGGGTGAACTTGGGTAATAAATCTAAAAGTGGAATCTATGGATTAAAAAGTATAGATATTTTAGTGAATTATTTAGTAATTTGCATAATTCCAAACTGCTTTCCAAAATGATTATCAGATTAATAATGCCACCAAAAATTCACTAGTGTTCCTATGCGCCCATATCTCATACCATATTTACTAGTCCAATTTTTTCCATCTTTGCCAATTTGCTGGGCTATATATAATATAGAGCCTCAGGGTTGTTTTAATTTTCATTTCTCTTATTATTAGTAATTGGAGCAATGTTTCATATGGTTATTAATACTTTGAAATTCTTTTGAGAACTGTGGGTTCACATCTATTAACAATTTCTTTTTTGGGGAATAGCTTTTGATTGCATCAGTTTTAACTTTGGAATTGCCTCTGCCCTTTATTTAGTTAATAATACACCTCCTATCTGTGTAAAGCATATGATCTGCATCTCTTCAAAATGTTTATAATGTGATATTTAATATTAAGATCACTATCTGTTTTGAATTCATTTTGAATGTGGACTAAAGTGATGGTCTAAGACTATCTGATACCAAACTGGCTTCCATTTTTACGAGCTATTCATATTGGATAGGAAGTTCTCTACCAAGTAATTCATGTTTCCCTTTTATAGGAAGCCTGGTCATTGAGTTCCAATGTTTCTGATTCTGCTTTATCTCGTCTGCTACATTGAAATACATCTCAAAATTTTTTTAACCAATACCAAGTGGTTTTCAGGACTGGCCCTTTATAATACAGTGTGAGCAATAGAAGTGCTATTTACCCCTTTTCCATTACTGGGAATGCTACTGCCTACCTTTTTCATTATTTCTGTCAAATATCCTGGATTATTTGTTTTACAATCATGAATTTTTACTTTTTATCAAGTTCTAAAAAGTATCCCTTTGATAGTATGATTTATGTAACATTAAAACTAAACTAACTTAGGTATAACTATTTTTATTATATTGTTGTGGCATGGTCAAGACATTATCACTGAATATTCCTCAGATTTTTAAGTTATTTTTTCTTTAAAGAGAACTATAAATGAATCTATATAAGTATCCTGTATGCTTTGTTAGATTTAACCCCAAATATGTTATTCATTTGGAAGTTTTTTAAAATGAATTTTCTTTTTCTATAATTACCTCTTGGACTTTGTTAATATTAACAGGAATGCAATTGATTTTTGTGAGTTTATTTCGTATTCTGTAACTTTACTGAAGCTATTGTCTCAATTACTATCATCACTGATTTCTCAGGATTTTCTAAGTAAACCATCAGTAAAAAAGGATTGTTTTAGCTTCTCTTTCTCTACATTTCTACCTTTAATTTCTATCTCTTATCTAATATGCTATTGCTGACATTTCTGAACTATAATAGTGGTGATAGTAAGCATTATGTCATTACTTTTAAATGTATTAGTAAATCTTCTAGTGTATCCCCTTTTCATATGATGCTTTCTTTTGGTTATAGGTAGGTACATTTTTAGGATATCATGCATATGTTTTATCCCTTTATGATATCTATGCCTATATTTTTGTACAGTAAATGAATGTCTTACATTGAGAAAGACCTTTTCTATCTACTGAGATAAATATGTTGTTTTTGTTTTAATATAATTACTTGATTGTTTTCCTAATGTTGAGCTATCCTTGCATCCCTGGTATAAATCTATTTTGGTCATAATGAGTGATTTTGGATGAATTGCTATAGTATGAAAGGATTTGCTTTAAAAATTTTCATTGACATTGTTAATATAACAATTCTTTTTTTATTTTGTTTCTTCTGTAGTTTGAATATTATGATTGTATTTATCTCTTATAAGAATCTGCTAGAGTGCTTTCTTTCTCAATTTTTGAGAATAATTTGTGGAGTATTGATACTAATTGTTCCTTAAAATTTAGTAGAATTCTTCTGTAAGTCTTATCAATATCAGGAGTTTCTTTCTTTGATTGTTCCTTTAGAGTTAGTTTTAGTTCCTTTTTTAAAATTGGATTATTTAACATTTGGTTATCTTATATTTTGAAGTTATTCTTCTATTTTTCTCTATTCTCAATTATGGTAGTGTTTAGCTCTGCAAAGTAGGTTCTCTTAGTATTTTTAAAAATTTCTTTGGTTTTGTTGTGATTTTACCTTGTTTGCTGTTTTTGTTGAATTGATTTTATGCATTCATCTTTCTAATTGGGTTGGCTAAAAGTTTATCATTTTTATTAGTTTCTTCAAAGATTTTTGTTTTGGTTATCTTTCCTATAGTTTTTTTTTTTAATTTCCAACTGATCTATTTGATTTTCAATATCTCCCCTTTTGTCCCTATTTTTTCCAGTTTATTTGTTAGCTTTCTAATTTAAAACAATATATGTTTAATTCATTAAATGTTTTTCTATTTTAACATATGTCTTCTGATATATGATTTTTTTCCCTTGAGGACATCTTTGACAGAAATTTTAGTATGCTATTACATGATTATAATTTTTACACATGTAAATATTATTTTTCTTTGATTCACTTACTGTTACATTACCATTTGGGTTTGTTCCTTTTGCTTGTACCTCTTAAATTGATTACTGTTTTTATTGAACTATCATCCATAAAGGACATGTTTAGTACTTCTACCTTTTTACATTTATCTCCAATATCTTCATGCCTTTATACATGGTCAATTTCTGTAAAAGTTCCCTGTGGTTATATGAAATAGGTATATATTTTAGGGATTCCATTTCAAAGGTGTCATAATTCTTTCAGGTTCTCCAGCAATTTGTTTCAGTTTCTCCTAAAATTTATTTAATTATATTTTTCACTTTTGTTTATCTTTCTGTTGGATTTGTCTGAAACTTAGAGTGGTGTTAAAGTATCCTGTAATTATGATATTACTTTCTATGTCTTCTAGTAGTTCAGTTCATTTTTAAAAATAAATTTAGATGCTAAAGCATTTGGAGTGTAAAAGTTTAATGTTTTTTGCTATGGTTCTCCTCAACATGATGAATATTATTCATCTATTTGTATGTTGTGAATTTTTTTTTCTTTGTTTGATAGCATGATTTCAACTCTTATTTTTTTAAATTTTCCTGATGCATAGTAAATTTTGTTTCAGAATTTCATTTTTATTCTGTACATATCTTTGCATTTTAGATATGTTTCTCATAAACAACATATTATGGGGTTTCTTTTTTTAATCCACTCTTATTCTTTTTCATTTTTGGACTGCTAAATCTATTCACATTTAAAGAGTTAGGTTTACATTTTCTTCCATATGTCTTTAATATTTTTCTGAATTAAGGAGGTTTTTTGTTCTCTTTGCTCTATAAAAATAATACTCTATCTCTACAGTTATTTTTTGCTTCATCTACTTTAAGACAACCCTTTTTCCATTTCCTTTCTTATCTTTACCCTAAAGCTCTACTACTCTGTGATCCCTTTCCTTGGAGTTTTACTTAACTTATTGATTCATTTTTCTTCTTTTTTAAAATCTAGTTATATAATCCCCACCTTTTTCCCCCCTGTCATTTAAGTAGTCAAGTAAAATCCCCCTTCTTCTTCAACTTCTGTTTTTTTAGGCTTGCTTTTTAAAAATTTTTTCTTCCCCTTTTCTAAAAAAGTTCTCTGCCTTATTGTCTTCCTGTTATGTAAATTCTACACATTTATTCTTTGTTTCATGGTCGTTATATTGATTTCTTATTCATTCTCTATATTCCTCATAGAATTAAACCTTGAAGGTACCTATTTTAAATTCCCACTTCTAAATAGTTTCTCTGTTATTACATTGAAGATCTTGTCCCTTTCTCCCCTTTTTTCCATCATGTCTCACTTTTATAAGTATTAATTCCCATGGAAGATGCAAAGGATAGAGTTATTCCTCCATGGTAGAAATTGTTTTATGTTTCTGATTATGTAATTAATTATTCCCCTTTGCCTGCCCATGATTACTTTTCTAATTTGCCATGAAATATAGTCTCTGGATCCATCTCACCACTCTAGGTGTCAGTTGCCTCCAGGAGCTCTGATTCACCTTCTAATAAGGCATGAAGATATGATACTAAGAGAAATTGACCTCTCCAGGCAACAAATTCCTGAAGATTACACTCATTGAGAGGTTACCACATTCTGCTATTCAGTACCTCTCTTCCTCCATGGAAGTGTTATTCAATGGGACTCTTTCCTATTACTCAACTGGGATTTTATCCTTTCATTGCTCTTGTTTTAGTCCCTCTCTCTACCACCTCACCCACTTTTCTGTAGGACTCCTTTCCAAAAGATTATATTATTTTTTTCTTTATTGTTTGCCATTGATCTGATTAGGATGCATCCTTCATTTCCAAACAGATAACATACCCACTCTCTTCCTGAGGCTTAGTATTAAAAAAAAAGATTCACTTATAGGCAAGGTATTATGAGGTTTAGTCTGTGGTGCTTCAGGCCTCTTCTTCAACCAGCACTTCTACTTAAGTTCTACTTGATTTTCCATAGGTTTTTTTCTATTTTAGGTATTTTTTTTCTTTTATTCTGGGGGTAATTTATTTTATCACCTGGGCCTTCACTGGTTGCTGTATTTCTTTACTTTTCCAGCATTTCTATTTTTCATACTGCTTGTAAAACAAACTGCCCACATCTGTTGTTGTTATTACTGCTGCTGCTATTGGTTTGTAGAAATATCTCAAATATTTCTTTTTTATTCAATATCCCCTCTTTTTTCATTTTTCATTTGCTTCTTGAGTTCCTTTGATTTTTAGAATACCTTATTCTATTCACTTCTGTGGTTTCCAGTGCATATAGAATAGTCTTGTATTATTCAAATTTCCATTCCTTTTTATTTAAAGGTCTTTCTCCCAGTTGCCTGCAAAATTCATTGCTTGCCATTGGAATTTTTAAATTTAACCACTATAAATCTTAGTATTTGCATCATCATTTTTCCCTTGCAGGTGACCTGAGGATGTTTTTGTTTGGCACTTTGTTTTCTGTACAGTTTTTTTTATTAGTTTTTGAATTATAATGTTTAGATTTCCTTGACTTATGTCCTTTTGGAAGACCTATACTAATTAAATTGTATCTATGCAGCCTGTCTTGAGATCGATATGTTTTGTATATATGGAGATTATATCTTAATATTATTGTTTTTCATTTATCTTCTTCCAAACAACCCTTCACTTTTGTTATTTGCATCTCTGATCCATTGTTCTCTTTTTTCTTTAGTGAGACTTGCCACTATAGGTCCAAGTTTTTCTATTCTGCCTATTATCTCTACCCAAGGAAGCCAAAAGTCTGCTTTTACAATTCTTATTTCTATCTAAAATGATTCAGTAATATGCCATTGTTGTCCAATGCACCCTTCTGGAATCATAGGGTCCTCTACTTCACCAGGTCTGGATTAATTTTCCTTTGTTTGCAGTATTTATCCAGAGGTATTTGAATATGTTTAGACGATCTGGAGACCATCTTCCCTTGTTATTAATATCTTCCCTGTTGGTTTATCTGCTTCTGTTCAAGATTTTAAATTGAATTTTCTTCCACCTGAGATCTTTGGTAATTTCAGTTCTTTTTTTCCCTTTCTTATACTACCCAATTATTCATTTTCTGAGTCCTTCCCTTTTGATGGTGGATCCCCCAAAAACTGTCCCTCAAAGCTGTCTCAGCCAATTCAGCATGAGGAAATTCACTTTTCAGTGGCCTCAGTCACTGTACCAAATGACTCCTGGGAGAACCGAACTAGCTACCTGGATTCCAGTCCCCTTTTCCTGAGACCTACTGAAATCCCTCCACACACTGGCACACTTTCCTCCCAGGTTCCTCTTTACCTTGGTTCTCTGACTGAGCACTGTCATAGCACAGTGCCCTGCTGCTCCAAGCAGAGAAATCCTTCCATTTCTTGTACCTCTACCTGTTCTGCACAGCATAAGGGGGTGCAGAGCTGATTTCTGTGTTTAATTGCCAAATAATGGTGTGGTGTGTGCAGAAATAGAGGTTGAACTAATAAAGATTACAGCATGGGAACTGCTGAGTGAATTAACGAGCACAAATCTTTGGGTTCCATTATGGAGCACTTCCAGTGCAGAGGGGCTTCTGTGGGAGGGAGTGGTTATTGAGACTATTAGTGATTAGGCTTCTCCGTTGTTATTCCATCATGTTATTACTTCTTTAAGGCTCTTGGATCGTTAGTCTGTGATGACAGCTGTAATTAGTTTTCCACCATGCATAATTCTTATTTTTGAGAACTTTAAGAAGAGATAAAGATCAGAGGAAATGTTTAGTCATCTATTTTATTCATTAATTGACTGAGAAGTGTAGTCACTCAAGTTTGTAATCTGAGCATCACCCTTGTCTTTTCACTCCCTCAGCCTTATATACAACAAGTTACCAACTCTTATCATAATTTGCTTCTACATTATGTTTCACACCTATCTTCTTTTTGCCATCATATGGCCACTTTTCAAGTTCACCTCTCACTTGGATAGTTAATTTATATCCCTGCTTCAAGTCTCTGTTTCTCTTCTCTGTCTCTCTGTCTCTATCTTTCTGTCTCGGTCTCACTCTCTCTATGTGTATGTGTCTCTGTCTCTGTTTTTCTCCCTCTTTCTGTCTCTTTCTCTCCAATTCACCTACCAAATTGATATTCCTAAAGCATAGTTCTGACCATATCATTACCTACTTTAGAACTTCTAAAGACTCTCTTGCCCCAAAAATAAAACACAAACTCCTCTGTTTGACATTTCAATTCTTTCTCAGTCTAGCATCCAGTCTACCTTTTCAGGCTTATTATACTATACTCCCAACACATTCTACCTTCTAGATAAATTGGCCTAATTGATATTCCCCAGGTATGACATTCCATCTCAATATTCTGTAGGTACTGTTCCTCCTGGGATGTACTATCTCTTCATTCCCATTTCCTGTAATCCTTATCTTCTTTCATGACTCAGCTCAATTACCACCTAATCCTTCTTTGTTAGGGTCCCCAACCTAACTTTGTATATATTTTATTTTATTTTTTAGATTTTTCTATTTTTAGTTTACAGCACTCAGTTCCACAGGATTTTTGAGTTCCAAATATTCTTCCCCTCCCTCCACTCTTTCTCCCCCCAAAGTGGCATGGAATCCAATATATGTTCTACATATACCTTCGTATTAAACATATTTACACACAATAGTCAAGTTGTAAAGAACAACCATGATCAATGGAGTGAGTAATGAGAAAGAAGAAACAAAACCAAAAAAAGATATAGAAAAAAAGAGAGGATAGTTGCCTTCAATCCACATTCAGACTCCATAGTTCTTTATCTGGATGTAGATAGTGCTTTCCATCATGAGACCTTTGGGGATGTCTTTGAACGTTGTATTGCTGAGAAGAGCCAAGTCTATCGAAGTTAGTCATTACAGAATTAAGATGTCTGTGGTTGTGTACAATGTTCTCCTGGTTCTGCTCCTCTCACTCAGCATCATATCATATAGTTCATTTCCAGATTATTATGGAGTCTGTATCTTTGCCATTTCTTATAGCATAATAGTATTCCATTACATTCATATCCCACAACTTGTTTAGCCATTCCCCAATTGATGGGCATCCCCTTGATTTCCAATTCTTTGCTACCACAAAAAGAGCTGCTACAAATATTTTAGTACATATGGGTCCCTTTCCCACTTGTGTGATCTCCTTGGGATACAGGCCTAGAAGTGGTATTGCTGGGTCAAAGGGTGTGCACATTTTTATTGTCCTTTGGGCATAGTTCCAAATTGCTCTCCAGAATGGCTGGATCTGTTCACAACTCCACCAACAATGTAACAATGTTCCAATTTTCCCACATCCTCTCCAGCATTTGTCATTTTCTTGTTTTGTCATGTTAGCCAATCTGACAGCAGAGATGTGGTACCTGAGAGTTGTTTTGATTTGCGTTTCTTGAATCAATAGTGATTTAGAGCATTTTTTCATATGCCTATAGATATTTTTAATTTCTTCCTCTTAAAATTCTCTGTTCATATCTTTTGACCATTTCTTAATTGGTGAACAACTTGTATTCCTATAAATTTGGCTCAGTTATCAGAGACACTAGTTGTAAAGATTTTCTCCCAATTTTCTGCTTCCCACCTAATCTTTGTTGCATTGGCTTTGTTTATACAAAAACTTTTCAATTTAACATGATCAAAATTATCCATTTTGCATTTTGTAATGCTCTGTATCTCTTGTTGGGTCATGAATTCTTCCTTTTCCCATAAACCTGACAGGTAAACTATTCCTTACTCTCCCAAATTGCTTATAGTACTAGACTTTATTCCTAAATCATGAAGCCATTTTGACTTTATTTTGGTATACAGTATAAGATATTGGTCTATGCCCAGTTTCTGCCACACCATTTTCCAATTTTCCCAGCAGTTTTGGTGAAATAGTGAGTTCTTAGACCAGAAGCTGGAGTCTTGGATTATCAGAATAGATTGCTATAGTCGTTGACTATTGCAGCTTTTGTACCTAATCTGTTTCATTGGTCTATCACTCTGTTTCTTAGCCAGCACCAAGTAGTTTTTATGATGGCTGCTTTATAGTACAGTTTAATATCTGGTATGGCTAGACCACCTTCCCTAGCGTTTCTTTTTATTAATTCCCTAGCCATTCTGGATCTCTTGTTCTTCCAGATGAATTTTGTTATTATTTTCTCCAGCTTTGTAAAATAATTTTGGTAGTTCGATGGGTATGGCACTGAATAAATAAATTAATTTAGGTAAAAATGCCATTTTTATTATATTAGCTCAGCCTAACCACAAGCAACTGATATTTTTCCATTTATTTAGATCTGACTTTATTTGTATGAAAAGTGTTTTGTAATTGTGTTCATATAGTCCCTGGGTTTGTCTTGGCAGGTAGACTCACAAATATTTTATAGTATCTATGGTAAGTTGAAATGAAATTTCTCCTTCTGTCTCTTACTGTTGGGCTTTGTTAGTAATGTATAGGAATGCCAACGATTTATGTGGGTTTATTTTATATCCTGCAGCTTTGCTAAAGTTGTTTATTATTTCAAGTAGTTTTTTTACTTGATTCTCTAGGATCCTCTAAGTAAATCATTATTATCATCTGCAAAAAGTGATAACTTAGTTTTTTCTTTGCCTATTCTAATTCATTCAATTTCTTTTTCTTCTCTTATTGCTAGAGATAACATTTCTAGTAACAAATTGAACATCCTTGTTTCACCCCTGATCTTATTGGGAATGAATCTGGCTTATCCCCGTTACATATGATGCTTGCTGATGGTTTTAGGTGGATGCTACTTATAATTTTGAGAAAGACTCCATTTATTCCTATGCTTTCTAGTGTTTCTAATAGGAATGGATGTTGTATTTTCTCAAAAGCTTTTTCTGCATCTATTGAGATAATCATATGTTTTCTGCTACTTTGTTGTTAATATGATTAATTATGCTGATAGTTCTCCTAATATTGAACCAGCCTTGCATTCCTGAAATAAATCCTACCTGGTCATAGTGTATTATTCTCATAAGTTGCTGCAATCTTTTTGCTAATATTTTGTTTAATTTTTTTTGCATCAGTATTCATTAGGTAAATTTGTCTATAGTTTTCTTTCTCTGTTTTGACTCTTCCTGGCTTGGGAATTAGTACCATATTTGTGTCTTCAAAAGAATTTGGTAGGACTCCTTCTTCACCTATTTTCCCAAATAGTCTTTAAAGCATGGGAATTAATCGTTCTTTAAATGTTTGATAGAATTCACATGTAAAACCATCTGGCCCTGGAGACTTTTTCCTATGGAGTTCGTTGATAGCTTGCTCAATTTCTTTTTTCTGAGATGGGGTTATTTAAGTATTTTACATCCTCTTCTGTTAACCTGGGCAATTTATATTTTTGTAATTATTCATCCATTTCCCTAAGGTTGTCAAATTCATGGGCATATGTTTGAGCAAAATAATTCCTAATGATTGTTTTAATTTCCTCTTCATTGGGGATGAATTCACCCTTTTCATTTTTGATACTGGTAATTTGATATTCTTCTTTCTTTTTTTAATCAAATTACCCAAAGGTTTATCAATTTTATTGCTTTTTTATAAAACCAGCTCTTAGTTTTATTTATTAGTTCAATAGTTTTTTATTTCAATTTTATTAATCTCTCCTTTGGTTTTCAGTATTTCTAATTTGGTATTTAGTTGGGAATTTTAAAATTTGATCTTTTTCTAGCTTTTTCAGTTGCATTCCCAATTCATTGATCTCCTTTTTATCTATTTTATTCATGCAAGAATTTAGAGATATGAAACTTCCCCTAAGAACAGCTTTTGCTGCATCCCATAAATTTTGGTACGTTGTCTCATTATTGTCATTCTCTTGAATAAAGTTATTGTTTCTCTGATTTGTTCTTTGGCCCACTCATTCTTTAGGATTAGATTATTTAGTCTCCAATTAATTTTTAGGTTATCTTTCCATGGTCCTTTATTACAAATAATTTTTATTGCATTATGATCTGAAAAGGATGCATTGACTATTTCTGCCTTTCAGTATTGGATTGTTGGGTTTTTATGCCCTAGTAGCTGGTCAATTGTTGAATATGTGCCATGTACCACTGAGAAAAAAGTATATTCCTTTTTATCCCCATTTAGTTTTCTCCAGAAGTATCTGCCTTTTCTAAAATTCTATTCGCCTCCTTAACTTCTTTCTTGTTTATTTTGAGGTTAGATTTATCAAGTTCCGGGGTGGGGGGGTTGAGGTCCCCCACTAGTACAGTTTTGCTGTCTATTTCTTCCTGTAATTCCCTTAACATCTCCTCTATGAATTTCCATGCTATACCACTTGGTGCCTATATGATAAATAATGATATTGCTTCATTGTTTATGTTGCCTTTTAGCAGGATATAGTGTCCTTTCTTATCTCTCTTAATTAGATCTATCTTTGCTTTTGCTTTGTCTGAGGTTAAGATTGAAACTCCTGCTTTTTTATTTTAGCTGAAGCACAATGTATTCTACTATAGCCTTTTACCTTTACCTTTTACCTTTTACTTTATCCCCCTGTTTCACATGTGTTTCTTGTAAACAACATATTGTAGGATTATGGTTTTTAATCCATTCAGCTATCTGCCTTTGTTTCATGGGAGAGTTCATCCTATTCATATTCACAGTTATGATTACTATCTCTGTTTTTTTCTCCATCTTATTCCCCTCCCCGTTTATGCTTTTCTTTCACCCCTCTCCCTTCCACTCCTCACAAGTTTTGCTTTTGACTGCCCCCTTCCTCAGTTTGCCTTCTCTATTGATTCCCCTCCCTTATCTTACCCTTTTCCCCTTGCTACTTCTTCCCTCCCTTCTGGCCAACCCCCTTCTTTCCCCTTTCCCCTCCTACTGCCAGTAGGACAAGTTTGATTTCTGTACTTATCAGAGTATATTATTCCCTTCTTGAACCAAAACTGGTGAGAGTAAAGCTCAAATACTTCTCTTCTCCCTCTCTTCTTTGCCTCTACTGTACTATTTTTGTGTCTCTTCACGTGATGTAATTTACCCTTTTCTACTACCTCCTTACCTTTTCTCCCAGATCCATCCCTTTACATCCTTTAATTATGGTTTTTATCATTATATCAGTTATTTTATACTGATATCCACAGTCTATGTATATCCCTTTCAATTGTCATAATAACTGTACTATTCTCAAGATAACATATAAAACAATATAATCCTATATATGTATATAAACTGTTTGCCCTTATTGATTAACAAGGTTCTTTCCCTCTGTTTAGTTTTTTATGTCTCTCTTGAGTTTTGTATTTGAAGATCAAATTTTCCATTGAGCACTGGTATTTTCATCAGGAAGATATGGAATTCCCTTATTTCATTGAATGTCCATCTCCTTCCCTGAAAAAATTATGCTCAGTTTTGCTGGGCAGTTGATCCTTGGTTGTAGTCCAAGCTCCTTTGCCTTTTGGAATATCATATTCCAATTTCTCCTGTCATTTAAAGTAGAAACTGAAAGATCCTTCATGATCCTGAGTGTCATTCCATGACATTTGAATTGTTTCTTTCTAGCTGCTTGCAGTATTTTCTCCTTGAACTGATAATTCTGGAATTTGGCTACAATATTTCTTGGAGTTTTCAATTTGGAACCTCTTTCAGGGAGTGATCGGTGTATTCTTTGGATGACTATTTTGCCCTCTGGTTCTAGGACCTCAGGGTAGTTATCCTTGTGGATTTCTTGGAAGATACCGTCCAGGCTCTTTTTTTCATCATGGCTTTCTGGTAGACCAGTAATTCTTAGATTGTCTCTCTTGGATCTATTTTCAAGGTCGGTTGTTTTTCCAATTATATATTTCACGTTTTCTTCAATTTTTTCATTCTTTAGATTTTGTTTGACTGACTCTTGATGCTTCACAGAGTCATTAGCTTCTACTTGCTCAATTCTAATTTTTAATGAATTGTTGTCTTCATTTTGCTTCTGGGTCTCCTTTTCCATTTGGTTTATTTTACTTTTCAGTGTGTCATTTTCTCTAACTAGATTCTGAATATCCTTAGCCATTTTGCCAATTTTAATCTTTAAAGATTTGTTTTCATCAGTACATTTTTTTCCATTTTTTTCTTTTACCTCTTTGATTTGGTTTTTAAAATCCTCCTTGAACTCTTTCAGTAATGCTTTTTGAGGTTTCAGGTGTGGGCATAGTGTCCATGCTGTCCTCTTCTGAACTGGTATTTTGATCTTCCCTATCTCCATAAAAGAATCAATAGTCCTCAGTTTTCTAGAGTTCTTCTTCATGTTGGTTAACTTTTTCCTGGCTTTAAAGTGAATTTCTGCTTTTGGGGTTCAGGGGGCTCTGTGGGCATAGTTATTGGCTTTGTTTGTTATGGCCTCTGGTTTCCTGAGGTGTGGGAGAGGGGTGGTTTGGCTGCTGGAAGTCTCTTCTTCCCTTAGTGCTGTGGTATAGCCTTTTTCTGAGTTGATGTCTGATGTCTGCCACTTTGCCTGGCTGTGAGAAGGCGCATCTGGTGTCAAGGACTGCTGGCTCAGCCCTCCTGAGGCCCAGGAACTCCCACTGTTCTGCTGAGGTGGGGCCTGCTGAGACACCTCTCCTCCTACACTAGTCTCCTTCCACCACCACGATAAGGGCCCTCTCCCCAACTTCTCAAGCTAAAAGGCTACTGAAGCCCCATTTCTGGCTCTTCTATTTCAAAGTTTCTCCCCCGAAGGGGTATTATCTGGGTTAGGGAGGGAAGGATGAGAGCTGCTTTAGCTGTCCATTATGGCTCCCAGAAGTTCAAGAAGGTGCCTTTCAAACCTTTAGACTTCTGGTTGCGAGCCTCAGGAGGAGTTGTTCTCATGGCCTCAGGTGCTGTGCTGCTTCCTCCTGTAGCTCCTACAGACTCCTGTCCTGTCCTAGGGATCACCACCAGTTTTGTGTGTCACAGCATTCTCCCAGCCTGGGTAGCTGGCTGATTTCTGCAGCTGCTTCAGCTTTGGTGCAGCTCCACATGTTGGGTGCTCTCCCAGCCTACAGATCTGTCCTGTCGACCCTGAGAACTCTCCTGGCTTGGAAATTTGCCCCACCCAGTCTACTAGTGGCCTCTAACTCTCAAATCTGCTTAGATTCACTTTTTTGGAGGTATCTGACAGAATTTGTGTGAGAGCTCCTGTAAGAAGCTGTTTTCACTTGGCCATCTTGGCTCTACCCCTTCGTACATATTTTATACTGACTTTTCTGTATTCATATTATCCCCATCTTGAACCCAGTAGAATTTAAGCTTCTAGAACAGATACTCTTTTTGTACCTTTGCTTAGTAAACCCTAGTTGAATAAATGTTGTTGAATAAATGTCTTTTCACCAGGGGCCCCATGTTTGGAATGTACATCCTCACCTTTGCCTGGTGGAATCCCTAACTTCCTCCAAAACACAGGCTCAGGCCTTATCTCCTACAGGAGACCTTTCCTGATTCTGTCAGTTATAAGTATTCCCTTTTCTCTCCTTGATATTACTTTGTATGATGTTGTATATACTTATATTTACTTATTTCCTCATGTCCATAGTATATCCCTACCACTCATTACCCAGTAGAGTACAAACTCTCTGGAAATAAGGAATTTTTCATTTTTGTTTGTATATCCCCATTGCTTAACATAGGACCTTGGACATAAAAGGAACTTAATAAATGTTTTTTGAGTTCCTTTATCATTAAGTAAGAACTATTTCAGAGAACTTCTTGCTTTTCCTCCTATTCTCTCCTTTCCTTTTCCCCATAATCCACCGAAGTGGCAAATGGGTAGAGGAATGTGATTGATGAGGAAGGAGTGTTAGTACAAACACACATACACACACACACACACACACACACACACACACACACACACGCACACACCCTCCACCTTTAAATTCGAAGTAAATATTTCTTTCTTATCAGCTGACCAATGAAAGCAGTACCTGCCAGCTAACATACACCACAGAGAAGTTGTTTGAATTAATGAGAAAGAATCATAGGACTGCAAAAGACGTCATCCATTCCTGAGTTTCTCAGCCTTTTGTGGTATGGAAAAACTGATACTAAAATTTAACAGACCTGTGTAGTTTTTATATACATGTCCCTAATTAAATCATTTACATACCTGATTTTTTTTAATGGCCGTGGTTTTTTGGCAAGGTATTTTTTTTCCAGGTTTAGTTTGGCTTTCATATACTCACCTAGGCCCCAAATCAGATGCTCTCAGAGAATGAAATAATTAATCATCTTAGCGCATTTTCCATGGACTAGTATTGTTCTGGTGCCAGTGCTAGTGCCAGTGGACAACTGAATGGAAACATCATCTCAGGCAAATGGTACCTATCCAATTTTAAAAATACATCCAGGGACAAAATTTCGCAATTCTTTGGTAACCTTATTAAGGATTGTTAAACATAAGATGGCAAGACATTCTCCCTGCAGTTTAATTTGAATCACCCTGCTTGAATTTTAAATTCATTTCCTCTGGTTTGGCCTCAGTGGAATCTGAGAACAGCTATCCATAATAATAACCCTTTGTATGCTTGAGGACTATTATTTACTCACCACTCCTTTATTTAAATAATCTCAATTTCAAGACAATTCTACTTGTGAATTCCTCATGACATTTTAATTACTTTCTTTCAGACTCACCTCAACATTTCTCTATCTTTATTACTTTCTTGAGTGGAGCAATTCCAAAACAGACCCACTCCAACTCAATTCAATGCAATTTAATAAGCATTTATTGAGCTCCTACTATGTGCCAGGTATTCTCCTAGGTGCTGAGGATATAATGACAAATATGAAACTATTCCTTCCCTAAAGTAGTTTACATTATTAAGAGGAAGCAACATGTAAACAGGCAGTTTCCACAGGCTTACTGTCTGCACTGCTAAAATTTAAAATCAGAAGAGCAAGTATCCTTTTGCAAATGCCACCTTAAAATCAAAAGTTGAAAATAAAAATTTACACAAACAACTGAAATTTACCTTATACTCTTTAATCAAGGCATAGGGCTACTTCGGGTTATTTGCTAGACACATGAAGTTTGATCCATGACAACATATGTCATTCCAGAAAACCATGCAATGAGCTTTGAATGAACAGTCAGCAAATAACTGTCCAGTTGTCTCTAGCTCTGTGATTGTTTCAGGGATCTGCTGAAGTTGGCCATCCAACTGGCCACAGGTGCTAGTAAATGGATTGTTTCACAACATTTGGATGCATAACTTCAATTTATTAGCCATTTAGTAAGAAAATGCTGTGGGATTGCAAGACATATTGCAGCTGTCCCATGGCAGGCAATCTACCAAGAACAGTTCATAAAGTAGTTTATGATTGGGATTATTATTGTACAGGTTTTTGCCTAAAAAGCCAACTCTCTGACATGCCTAGGCAGTTTGTCAGGAATCTTTTGTCTTTTATTTACAACTGTGCATATTTCTTACATCACTGATGGTAGTTCACTTTTCAATCTCTATAGTTGCCTTAAAGAATAGGCATTTTGACATCTGCATTTAAACTTTCTACATTGCCATTTATTATTCAGAAAAATTATCTATGGAAAGAATCCTCGGACTAAAGGGACATGATTTTCTCATAGATAACAACTTTTATTTTTCCCCCTTGCTTTTCAGATGGTTATATTTTTCCAGGTCCCTTCTGATGAACATGGGTATTTATATATGTTATGAGTTGTCTCAGGAACAGAAAATTCCTCCAATATTCTACGATGAATAATGGAAGGACAATTTTCAAACATGACTGCAAAATGATTGAATTTGTTGTTGGCATTTTTGTTGTTGTAGCTCTATGCAAAATGAGGAAGGAATTTTTTTTCCTTTGGGCCTCTCCTAGTTATTCTATCAGAACCTGCCAATTGAATAGAAGTGAATTAACCACTCAGGATTTATGATTTGACCAGCATCCTTTTATTTATCCTCTCTTCTCTCTTCATAAATCATGTTGGCTCTCAGGCAACATGATACAGTAAAGACAGTGCTAGATTTGAAGCCAAATGCACGTTCTGCTGCTATCTCTGAAATCTTCTGTAAATCACTTAACCTCTCTGACCTTCAGTGTCCTAATCTATAAAGTGAGGGAAGTTTGACTAAATTATAGCTAAGGTTCCTTCCTTTTGTAAAAATCTATGATCTTCATTAAGGTTACTGTTATTCACTCTTCAAAGAGGACCAATGATATCACAGAGTGGTAACTTGATCAGGAACTGGATTTAAGTGAGGCAGAGTTGCATAGAGTCATCTGACTTCACTCTCTCTTCCAGAATCATGGAAGTTCAGTGGCAAGACTACTAGCAATGGCCTGTGAAACAGTGGATGACATTGGCACCTTCGAGGTCTGACCAAGTTTTAAGTGCTCCCTAGTGCCTGTGTTAGCTGCCTTCCTGGCTATTAGAACAAACTGTTTGCATACACCTATTCCCCCAGGGGAAGCCCTCACTCAACGATAGGTTTGAAGCCCATCAGTTACCTTCAACCTGGTTTAGCGGTCTGCTGAGACACTTTACTAGGGTGTGGCTGCTGTGCATGCTACAGCTTCTTGGAATCATAGGTGAAAGCTGGGTGACAGGTGGACACCAAAGGTGAATGAGAAGCCCTGAAAAAAGGCTATGCAAGCCACCACACCAGAAGAGCCAGTCCTCCCTGCATTAGGTGTCAAAGTTGGAACAAGGATGTGAGTCTAGTATGAGTGTGATGGAATATTATTGTGAAACCTGGAAAGACTTACATGAACTGAGGCAAAGTCACATAAACAGATCCAGGAGAACAATTGATACTGTAACATTACAAAGAAAAACAATTTTGAAAGGCCTGAGAACTCTAATCATTAGGGTTATATTTTGTTAAGATCCCAATCAACCAATAAATACCAGTTAATTCAGTTCAGAAAGCATTTATTAAGTCCCTACTATGTTCAAGTACAGAGGACACAAAGTAGAAATAAGAGGAGCTGCATTTCTTCTGGGGGATAAGAATAACATATTTAGATTAGAAAATGCATTACTATCTATATATCAGATCAATGCTAGCCCCTTCGAAAATATGGAGCCTTCTGTAGGCTACCTATTTAACCCAAAGGGGTGACTCTCATGATATTATGCACTATGGCACACCAGTGGGAGGCACATGGACAGCTGCCTGCTACCTATACCATAAAGTTAATATAATTTTAACATTAAAGAAAATCTTTAAAATCTTTTAATTGCATCAATGTACTATCATTGTTTTTAACAAAATATAATCATTGCATTTTAGAGTTAGAAGGGACCTTAGAAGTTATTTTGTTCAGTTCATTTTAAAGATGAGTAAACTGAGAATCTCAGAGTAGTATCAGGGTACATCATTACACTATGAATAGAGTACTAGATTTGAATAAATGCAAAAGCATTTATTAACTACTCATGATGTGCCAGGGAATGTACCATGTCGTAAGACTTTGAATTTGCAAGCTGTGGGTTTGAACGCTAGCTCTGCTTTCTGTGTGGTCTTAGATAAGTTTCTTTACTTTTCTGGGCTTCAATTGGTTCATCAGTAAATTGGCATTGGACTAGGTTTGTAGCTCTGGAAGCTAGGATCTGAATGATTCACAAAAAGCCACACAGAGCCACAGTATTTGGCATCAAGGCAGGGGCAAGGATATGAATCTAGTACAGGGGTGGTGAATCTGTGATCTCGAGACCATATGTGGCCTTCTAGGTCCTTGGGTGTGGCCTTGTGACTGAGTCCAAGTTTTACAGAACAAATTCTTTCGTTAAGGGGATTTGTTCTGTGAAGTTTAGATTCAGTCAAAGGGCCACACCTGAGGACCTGGAAGGCCACATGTGGCCTTGAGGCCACAGATTCCCCATCCCTGGTCTAGTATATGAATGTGGTGTATTATTGTAAAACCTGGAAAGACTTGCATGAACTGATGCACAATGACAAAAACAGAACAGGAGAATAATTTGTACAATAACAACAATATACAGCAAAATAACTTTGAAAGACTCAAGAATTCTGATCAATAAATGTAATAACCAAGAGGATCAATAGAGGATTGATGATGAAACATCTCTTGACAGAGAGAATGTGGAATAAAAATGCAGAATAAATCATACATTTTCAGACACACCCAGAAAAGGAATTTATTTTGTGTGACAAAGAATATATATCAAAAAGGCTTTGTTTTTCCTTTTGTGTGTGTGTGTGTGAGAGAGAGAGAGAGAGAGAGGCATGGGGGTGGGAAGGAAGAAGGGGTAAGAGAGAGAGAGAAGAAAGGAAGGAAGGAAGGAAGGAAAGAAGGAAGGAAGGAAGGAAGGAAAGAAGGAAGGAAGGAAGGAAGGAAGGAAGGAAGGAAGGAAGGAAGGAAGGAAGGAAGGAAGGAAGAAAAGAAAAAGATTGGTTCTCAGCCTTCCTCCTGATTTTCTGGACTCCAAAACCATGCCTCTCCTGTAGTCTCATCCTGTAATTTCACCCAGTGCTGGGCCATTTTTGCTACTACCCTGAAGACTGTTCACCCTGGAAGATCCATCTATCTACAAGGTCTATACCACTTTCTCCCATTGGTGAGTTCTTCTTCGAGACACCTGGGTTGACTGGTTCCTGTCTCACACCTGCTCCTGACTTTCTGAATTCCATAACCCACTCCCCTACTGAGAAGCTTCATATCCTCCCCCATCTCTCTGATGTTTTTCAGTTCCCCTTTGTGTTGTCTTCCCTCCCATAAACTACTTGAAGGCAAGGACTATCTTTTCCCTTTTGTTTGTATGTATATGCCTATGCTTAGCACACTGCCTGACCCATAGCAAGCACTTAATAAAAGTTTTTTTTCCTTTGTTTGTCTCTCCTTCCTTCCCATCTCTATCTCCCTTTTGCTTCTCTCTTAAGACCTTTCCTTCTCTCCCCATCAGATAAGAATGTGTTGCAAAAAATTACTGGTCAAGCCTTTTAAGGTAATATTCTTTTGTAATGCCCATTTCCAAAAAGTCTTCATTTACTTTGTGCTCCTTATTTCTTTTTTTTTTTTTTTTGCTTTTTGGCAGGGCAATCAGGGTTAAGTGACTTGCCCAAGGTCACACAGCTAGTACATGTGTCAAGTGTCTGAGGCCGGATTTGAACTCAGGTCTTCCTGACTCCTGGGCCGGTGCTCTACTCACTGCGCCACCTAGCTGCCCCTGTGCTCATTATTTCAATCCCAATCCAGGATATTCTAAATTCTGTTTTATAGGTTACCACTAAACAGTTGCATTTTCCTTATATGTAATTTCCCTATGCTCTTCATGAGAGGTAGACCTTCTGTAATACAAATTGAGCTCCTTCTTCTATCTCATTCCTGTTTCAGTGCATTTGGGAATCTCACTCAATCCTCCACTCTCCTTATTTTTTGTATAATTTTTGTTTATTTTCCTCCATGGTTTATTTGTTGTGTCTTACATCAATTTTTTTTAAATTAATTAATTTATTTTTAGTTTTGAACATTCATTTCTACAAGATTTTGAGTTCCAATTTTTCTCACCATCTCTCCTCTCTCCCCCACCCCAAGATGAAATATCAATTCTTAAAGGAAGAATTGTGGTTCTTTCTTCTGTGGTGGAAGTCATTTTACCTCCCAAGTGATGATACGCAGTCCTATCTCCTTCCCTTACCATGACAACTGACTAAATATAGGAGTTGAACGAGAGGAAAGAGTCAGAGATGACCAAAGTGACAAAACTAGAGCCAAGATGGTGGCTGGTAAGCAGGGACTAGCGTGAGCTCCGTACTGAGTCCCTCCAAAAACCTATAAAAATGGCTCTGAACCAATTCTAGAATGGCAGAACCCACAAAACAGCAGAGGGAAGCAGGGCTCCAGCCCAGGAGAGCCTGGATGGTCTCTGGGTGAGGTCTATCCCACACGGAGCTGGGAGCTGGGAGCTGGGAGCAGGGAACGGAGTGGAGCAGAGCCCAGCTTGAGTGGCGTGGACCAAAGAGACCAAGAGCTGGGCGGAGGGGGCCCTAGGGCCCTGAATCAGTGAGCTGCGGCAGTTACCAGGCTTCACAACCCACAAACACCAAAGACTGTGGAGAAGGTTAGTGGGAAAAGCTGCAGGAGTGGAAGGAGTTCGAGGTTTGGCTTCCAGCCCCGGGGGCATCGGAGGTGGGGCAGCTACAGCTGTTGTTGCTTACAGCCCCTGACCCACCTGGTGGGAGGAGTTAAGTGGCGGATCTGAGCAGGAGTGCACAGCCTGCTGAAGATCTCAGCCCAGTCTGGGTTGGGGGTTTTTGGGGAAGGAGCAGTGCTGGTGTGGCAGAGCTGGCACCTCCCCCCCAAACATGGAACATAGAACTCTCTAGTCTACAAGCAGTCATACCCCACTGAAAAACTCAAGGGTCAAGTTGGATGGCTGGGAATATGGCCAGCCAGTGAAAACACACCCAGAATCAGTCTCAGACTTTGCATTCTTTCTTTGCTGACAAAGAAGACCAAAACATACAGCCTAAAGAAGTCAACAAAGTGCAAGAGCCTACAAGAAAAGCCTCCAAGAAAAACATGAACTGGTCCTAGGCCATGGAAGAGCTCAAAAAGGATTTGGAAAAGCAAGTTAGAGAAGTAGAGGAAAAATTGGGAAGAGAAATGAGAAGGATGCGAGAAAACCATGAAAAACAAGTCAATGACTTGCTAAAGGAGACCCACAAAATACTGAAAAATACACTGAAGAAAACAACACCTTAAAAATAGACTAACTCAAATGGTAAAAGAGCTCCAAAAAGCCAATGAGGAGAAGAATGCCTTTGAAAGGCAGAATTAGCCAAATGGAAAAGGAGGTCCAAAAGACCACTGAAGAGAATACTACCTTAAAAATCAGATTGGAGCAAGGGGAAGCTAGTGACTTTATGAGAAATCTGGATATTATAAAACAGAACCAAAGGAATGAAAAAATGGAAGACAATGTGAAATATCTCCTTGGAAAAACCACTGACCTGGAAAATAGATCCAGGAGAGATAATTTAAAAATTATTGGACTACCTCAAAGCCATGATCAAAAAAAAAAGAGCCTAGTTATCATCTTTCAAGAAATTATCAAGGAGAACTGCCCGGATATTCTAGAGCCACAGGGCAAAATAGAAATTGAAAGAATCCATCAATCGCCTCCTCAAATACATCCCAAAGAGAAATCTCCTAGGAATATTGTCGCCAAATTCCAGAGCTCCCAGATCAAGGAGAAAATACTGCAAGCAGCCAGAAAGAAACAATTTGAGTATTGTGGAAACCCAATCAGAATAACCCAAGATCTGGCAGCCTCTACATTAAGAGATCAAAGGGCTTGGAATACGATATTCCGGAAGTCAATGGAGCTAGGATTAAAACCTAGAATCACCTACACAGCAAAACTGAGTGTCATGCTCCAAGGCAAAATATGGATTTTCAATAAAATAGAGGACTTTCAATCTTTCTCAGTGAAAAGACCAGAACTGAATAGAAAATTTGACTTTCAAACACAGGAATCAAGAGAAGCATGAAAAGGTAATCAAGAAAAAGAACAAGAAAAAGAAATTGCAAGGGACTTACTAAAGGTGAACTGTTTTGTTGACATTCCTACATGGAAAGATGACAAGTATGACTCATGAGACCTCAGTATTAGGGTAGCTGAAGGGAATATGCATACATATATGTTTATGTATATATATGGGTGAATGTGTATGTATGTATATATCTATGTATATATATATGTATATATATGTATATATATATATATAGAGAGAGAGAGAGAGAGAGGGAGAGAGGGAGTGAGTGAGAGAGTGAGAGAGAGAGAGAGAGAGAGAGAGAGAGAGAGAGAGAGAGAGAGAGAGAGAGGACACAGGGTGAGTTGAAGATGAAGGGAAGATATCTAAAAGAAAATCAAATTAAGGGATGAGAGAGGAACATACTGAGAGAGGGAGATAAGGAGAGATAGAATGGGGTAGATTATCTAGCATAAAGGTGGCAAGAGGAAGCAGTTCTGTGGGAGGAGGGGAGAGGGCGGGTGAGGGGGGAATGAGTGAACCTTGCTCTCATCAGATTTGGCCTAAGGAGGGAATACCATACATACCCAATTGGGAATCTTACCCCACAGGAAAGAAGAAGGAAGAAGATAAAAAAAAGGGGAGGATGATTGAGGGGAGGGCTAATGGGGGTGGAGGTAGTCAAAAACAAATACTTTCGAAAGGGGACAGGGTCAAGGGAGAAAATTCAATAAAGGGAGATGGGTTGGGAAGGAGCAAAATATAGTTAGTCTTTCACAACATGAGTATTGTGGAAGGATTATACATAATGATACACATGTGGTCTATGTTGAATTGCTTGACTTCTTAGGGAGGGTGGGTGGGAAGGGAAGAGGGGAGAGAATTTGGAACTCAAAGTTTTAAAAACAGATGTTCAAAAACAAAAAAAAGTTTTTGCATGCAACTAGAAAATAAGATACACAGGCAATGGGGTGTAGAAATTTATCTTGCCTTACAAGAAAGGAAGGGAAAAGGGGATGGGAGGGGAGTGGGGTGACAGAGGGGAGGGCTGACTGGGGAACAGGGCAACCAGAATATATGCCATCTTGGAGTGGGGGGAGGGTAGAAATGGGGAGAAAATTTGTAATTCAAACTCTTGTGAAAATCAATGCTGAAAACTAAATATGTTAAATAAATTAAAAAAATAAAAAAGTAACAAGACTAGATACCTAGAAGAATAGTGGGACCATTAATTAGAGTAGATGAGGAGCCCTATCATTACAGTTATGGAAGACAGCCTGTGCAAAGGCTTTACAAAGGTAAGAGGGAAAGATAACGTTAATCATTTAAGTGGAAGATGCCTCTAGGACATCCAAATCAAAATCTCCAACAAGCATTTGGTGATGTGGGAATTATGGCTCAGGAGAGAAAGGAGGGCCAGATATATAGAGTTAGAAGTTAGCCAAGTAGAAGATGATAATTAAAACCTTGTGAGCTGAAGAGATTACTACCCAAATGTAGAAAGAAAAGGACAGCACCCATGATAGAGCCCTGAGGTATCCCTATGTTTAGTGTCTTGGATATAAATGATAATCCTCCAAATGAGCATTATATAAATGTACCAGATAGGTAGTGGGAAATTAAAAAAATTAACAGAAACATGAAAGAAAAAGGAGGAAAAAAAGTTGTCCAGGAGATAGGCACAGTCAACTATGTCTCAAACTACAGAGAGGTCAAAAATTAAGAGGACAGGAAAAGTGTATCTTCAGGTTAATCTGCTGATCTGATCCAATAGACATTTATTAAGTACCTGCTAGGTGCTAGGCACTGTGCTAAGTGGTGGGGATACAATTGATAAAAGGAAAGAAAATTCCTGTCTTCAAGGAGCTTGCAATGTAAAGGGGGAGACAACATGCATATGGAGGCAGGAAAGTTGAGGGGAGGAGAAGGGTCAGTGGGGATAGGACAGCAGCAGGTACCCAGCAAAGGTTTCTTGTTCTGTGCAATTAAAACAAGGAAGGGGAACAGATACAAAGTGAAATAAACTGAGTCCAGTTTCTGCCCTTTATAAAGGAAGGCATTGGGAGGAGTTTGGTTCTCCTCCCTCTATCCTTCCAATGAGAGAGGAGAAGAGGCTAAGGGAGGCGGTGTCAATCAAGGCTTGAGTTAGCAGCCTGGTGGTGAGATTAGAAGTGATAGAACTTATGCTGGGAGCTGGAGAAGGAAATGGCAAGCCACGCCAGTATCTTTGTCAAGAAAACCTCAAATGTAGTTGGACACAACTGAAAAACAACTGAATGAACACAAATCAAGATTACCACTACTCCCCCCTTTTGACCTTTGAGCTCTCAAATACTTTAGAGTCAATCTTGTATTGATAGGTTCTTAGGCTCTTCAGGTACAACTGGAAATTATCCAGCCAAAGACTAGGATGGAGAAAGCTGAAATTTCAGTCCTAAGATTATCTGGCTCACTCTATTGGTTTGTTTATTTTTTTAAATTATATTTAATTTTATTTTAATTTCATTCAATAAGTGTACTCTAGTCTATAATGTGAATGTCAAATCTTTTCCCAACAAAGATGGAAAAGACAGAATCACAGATTAGTTGAAAGTGACCTTAAAGACCAACTAGTTCAAA
Organism: Trichosurus vulpecula; assembly: GCF_011100635.1. Lineage (NCBI taxonomy): Eukaryota > Metazoa > Chordata > Mammalia > Diprotodontia > Phalangeridae > Trichosurus > Trichosurus vulpecula. Next base: position 263,520,651 of record NC_050575.1, on the reverse strand, counting down.
CCTCTCATTTTAAAGATTTGGGAACTGAGGCCCAGGAAGGCAATGATCAAGAAGTCAGAGTAGGCAAACAGTAGGTGTTTAATGCGTGCTTGTTGACTGATTAATTGACTTAATGAGAGTAGACTGTAACTCCAAAGAAACCAGAGTCTCTGGTTCAGAAAAGACTCTAGAATACAATAAGAAATGGAATTAGATAAACCATCTTGAAAAATTATGGCCTATCGGGACTTGTATAGCCTAGACGGAAAGCCTGAGCAAGGCACTAAAAGAATGAGAGCTAGACAACCTGTGCAAGCCACATGTCCACCTATCCTAAAGGACTTAGATTGCTAGCTCAGGGCCTAGAACACCCCCTGGTGGTTCATTCAGACTTTGCAGTGTGAGAAGTTCCCATCCCCTCTAGTGCCAACGGAAAGCAGGTACACTGGTAAAGAAGAGAAAAAGCCCACATTATATTGTAAGTTGAAGAGGTTGGACAACATCCATACGGAATAACTGTACATTCTCATCACCAGAATTTTACTCACACTATTTCTGCTGCCTGTAGTACCTTTCTCTCTCCTTTTCACCCAGTAAAACTCAACCTGACCTTCCTGATCCTTGACCCTTCATGATGATTTCCTAGACCATTCCAACCCATATTTGCATCCTCTATTACTCTTTGTCATTTAGTCAGTTTAGCATTCAATCTTATAATGCTGCTGTGGCCTCCCGCATTTGATATACTAAAAAGCCAATTACTTCATATCATTATTTAGCTATTCACAGAAACTAGATTCTAAATTCCTTGAGAAATTTGTTCTTCTTTGTTTCCCTCCACACAAACTGCTAACACCACTAGTGCCTCATATAGAATAGGTGTTCAGCAAACATTAGCTACTTACTTAATTGATCCTGCTTACCTAATGGGGAATTATGAAAAAGGTTAAAGCAAAATATATGACAGAATGTTTAAGAGAGAGAAATAATTGACCTAGAGTCCAGCTTAATTAAAACTAGAACTTTTCTTTTTTTAATTGCAGCCTGAGGAGCCAAGATGGTGGAGTAAAGGCAGGGACTCCCATGAGCTCTCCTCCAAAACCTTCCAAATACCTTTAAAAATGACTCTAAACAAATTCTAGAGCAATAGAATCCATAAAAAGAGGGAGTGAAACAAATTTCCAGCCCAAGACAGCTTACAAAGTTGGCAGGAAAGATCTGCTGCACCAGGCTGAGAGAAGAGTGCACTCCAGAGGAGGATGCACCAGCATGGACCATGCTCCAATGAGCCTGGATCTGTCATGTCAGGGTGAGAGGGGAGCACAGTGTAGCATTGGCCCTACCAGCACAGCCTGCACCCAGCAGACCAGGAGCAGGCCTTGGGAGTGACTGAATCAGCAGCAAGCAGTGGCAGAGGCTGCTTCCAGAGCTCTCAGGCTAAAGGTGGTAAAGGGTAGTGAGAAGAAGTATATATAGACAAAGACATAGGTGTGAGTTAAATATGAAGGGATGACATCTAAAAAATAAAATTAAGGTGCGAGAGAGAAATGTACTAGGAGAAAGGGAAAGGGAGAGGTAGAATGAGGTAAATTATCTCACATAAAAGAGGGAAGAAAAAACTTTTACATTGCAAGGTAAGAGGGGAGAGTTGAGGAGGAGCGAATGAACCTTACTCTCATCAGAACTGGCTGGAAGAGGACATAAGATACACATACAATGGAGTATAGAAATCTATGTTACCCTACAGAAGACTAGAAGGGGAAGGGGATCTGGAAGGGGGAGGGGTGGTGTTGATAGAAGGGAGGGCATATTGGTGGAAGGGATAGTCAGAAGCAAAACACTTTTGAGGAGGGACAAAGTGAAAGGAGAGAGAGAACCGAATAAATGGGGAGAGGGGAATAGAATGGAGAGAAATATAGTTACCAATAGTAACGGTGTTTTAACAATCCAGCTAGCAGCTTCGATGGGGGGGTGGTAAGATCCCTCCCCTGCTGCCGGGACCCAGGAGGCTGCCGGGACCCAGGACTCTGCTGGGACGCCGGGAAAGCACAGGTTCTTTTTATCTGCTTAAACAAGGAAAGCACGGTGAAGGGGTTGACCAGCTTACTTTAATCCAGCATTCAGTTAGCATACAGACAACATTCATTTAGTTCAGTGGAAAAAATGCCAGCATTCAGTTAGCATTCAGTTAGTTCAGGGGAGCATACAGACAAGCATCAAGAGACAGACCAAATACAGATTCATTGACTTACTTCAGGGGAAAAAACCAGCACCCTGAGGTTCAAAACATTCATTTAGTTCGGGGGAAAACAAACCAGCACCCCGAAACTCAAAACCAAAATACAAACAAGTTACAAATATCAACAGACAGACCCAATACATCTGGGCTCGGCCCGAGAGCAAGGGCTGGCCCAGGGTCACGCTCCTCGTTGCTCCCACACCAACCGGAAAAGGAAAGAGAGGGCTTCAAGCTGTCCTCTCCCCTCTTATAGAGTTTTTGACATCATCAAGCGCCTCCTGAATGACCAGGGTCGATTGGTTCTTGACTTGGCCCCTCCCCCTAGTGTAGACCGGGTTCTGGAGCTAACACCTCCCCTCAGCCAGCCCCATGATTCATCACACAGGAAATTCTGATTCCTGGTATGGTCCCTGGACTTCCTGCCCCGGGAGAGCAAGCCACAGCGTCCAGAGGCTCAATGAGGTAAGCTGAGTCACTCAAAGAAAACAAAGGCCATTCCGGTTAGAAATGGTGAATAAAAAATTTTTGAAGCAAATTTCTCTGATAATGGCCTCATTTATCAAACATATAGAGAACAGTTTCAAATTTATGAAATAAGAGCAATTCCCCAGTTGATAAATGATCAAAATATATAATCAGTTTTCAGATGGAATAATTAAAGCTATCTATAGCCATATGAAAAAATATTCTAACTCACTACTGATTGGAGAAATGCAAATTAAAACAATTCTTAGGTACTACCTCACACCTATTAGATTGGCTAATAGGACAGAAATGGCAAATGACAAATGTTGGAGGGAATGTGGGAAAAATGAGACATTAATATACCACTGGTTCAACCATTCTATAGAGCAATTTGGAACTATGCACAAAGGGCTATAAAACCATGCATACTCTTTGACCTAGCAATACTATTACTAGGTCTGCATCACAAAAGAGATAAAAACAAAAAGGAAAAAGGACCTATATGTACAAAAATATTTATAGCTGCTTTTTTCTGGGGGTAAGGAATTAAAACTGAAGGAATGTCCATCAATTGGGGAACAGCTGAACAAGTTGTGGTATGTGATTATGATGGAACAATATTGTACTATAAGAAATGATGAGCAGGATGTTCTCAGAAAAACTTGGAAAGACTTACATGAGCGGATGAAAAATGAAATATACTGAGTATAAAGTAACAGCAATATTGTAGGATAATCAGCTGTGAATGACTTAGTTATTCTCACAATACAACAAACCAAGACAACTCTGAAGGGCTTAGGATGAAAAAAAAATGCCATCCATCACAGAAAAAGAATTGATGGTGTCTGAATACAGATTGAAGAATACTTTTTTTAAATTTTCTTTATTTTTCTTGAGTTGTTTTGTCTATGTTTTCTTTCACAACATGACTATCCACAACATGGATATGTTTTGCATGACTACACATATAAAACCTATATGGAATTCCTTGCCTTCTCAATGGGGGAGGGGGGAAGGGAGGAAGGAGGAGAATTTGGAACTCAAAGTTATAAAAATATATGTTAAAAATTGTTTTTACATGTAACTAGGAAAGAATTAAATACTAAATACCAAAAAAAGAGAATGACAAAAAAACATTGTAGCCTGCCTTTGGCACTCTTCTCACAATTAGCCTCATTTGGGTAAAAGGCTTCATCATTTTTAAATAGTCATACCCTTGTAGACCTTGGGAAGTTACTGCAGACTATCCCTGTCATGTTAAAGGTCCATTGGGAGTGTTTAGCACCATTGGACATAATGACCAGACTACTGAATATTAAGAACTGGGGACAATCTCTATGACAAAGAAAGGCTGTACCCTAGTCATGAGCTATATTGCCTAGAAAAGTTAGTAGTATGACAGGAATTCAGAGAAATATTATTACTCCCTTTGGAAATATTAATAATTTTGCTCGACAGCAGAGAATAGAAAGATCTTTGCAATGTATCACCTTTAGTTATAGACAGTCTTAATGATGGTTTTAGCTATGTGCCCCTGTTTACTGTCCTGAGCTAAATGCCACACTTTGGAAAAGACCTTAAAAAACTGAAGAGCCTCTAAAGGAAAGTAACCAGGATAGGAAAGGGCCTTAAATTCATGCCTTATTGAAAGATCTGGAGGTTTTTAACTTATTGAGGGCAAAGGGAAAATGACAACTAACTTGAAATACTTGAATAAAACTCATTTTGTTTTCTATTTTCCCTCAGAGGTCTGAAGTAGGATCAAAGGTAGAAGACACAAAGAAGCAGATTTGAGCTTTAAGTAAGGAAAAACTTCCTAACAACAATTATTGTCTTCCAAAAGTGATCTGGGCTGCTTTGGCTGGATGACTACTCATTTTCTTGAGAAGGGTATTGTTCAAGTATAGGTTGCATTAAAATACCACAGATTTCCTTTCTAACTAGAATTCTGTGATTGTATGAAATTGTTTTCAATTCTGTACTATTTACTCTTCAGTTGAAGGACATCCTAGAAATGCGTACGATTTTATGTGAAATGAATGAAAAAGATTTGATTTGATGGAAATATGAATTTCCTATGATACTAAGTTACATAGAATTAATTTGTAGTTTTGTTTTATTCAAGAATGAGTCTCCCTATATGTCCCAGGCTGGAAGTCAGACCCTTGTAGACCTTGGGAAGTTACTGCAGACTATCCCTGTCATGTTAAAGGTCCATTGGGAATGTTTAGCACCATTGGACATAATGATGGAATTATGGGCCTGATCCCACTACTAATCATCCCAGGAGCTTCATCCTGTTTCATTTCTGACCTGGGTTGGCTTATCCCTACTTAGGCAGCCTGGTGGTTCCCCTCTCCCAGATACTCACCATATTGGTGCCAGACTTAACTACAGATATCCAACCAGCTTTAGCCCTACTAAGGTTCAGAACTCCCAAACTCATAGGATCCACCAGCCTCCGCCTCCCCTAGTAGCAGGAATTCACAGCTTTTGTTACTATTTCCAGAAAACTAATTTGAAAATTTCTCCCCTACCCTTTTTTGTTTATTACAATCAAATCCTCATGTAGAAACAAGTGTAACTGCACAGTAACTTATGTCCTATCCTGTTTATAGTGGTCAGTGTCACAACAAAAAGGGGAGAAAAGTTGATGCAAAATGGAGTGTGATGTCAGGGTCACAAAATTTGAGCTGGAAGTGACTTTGGAAGCTATCTACTCCATCAAATTACAAATGAGGAAATTGAGGCTGAGACAGATGAGGAGACATGCTCGTGTCCACCTTGGTATTAATCTGGGCTAAGATTCAAATCCAGGTCTTCTGACTCTAATAAGCCTAATGCTCTTTCTACTGTACCAAGTGGTCTTTCTGTCTTCACAAAGAAGATAGTATAAAAAATACTGAATGGAGATTGAGAAGACTTATATTTAATTCAGGTTCTCTAACTAGCTGCATAAACTTCATCAGGTTGTTTCTTTCTGGGCCTCTGTTCCTTGATCTGTAAAATAAGGAGATGGGGTGATGCCTAAAGTCTTTTTCTGCTCTAAAATCTTATGATTCTACTTTGCAGGAAAGAATCTCTAAGGAATAAAATGCCAGCAACCCCCTTTCTGATCTCTGTACTCTAACACTTTTTCAGAGAATTGGGAGAGATAAGCATGGCTGAGACAGCAGAATTTTTCCCATGGTACATAGATTTTCTAATGGTTTGCTGGTGATAATTCTGCCCTCCAGCCCTTGAGCTAGGGATATTTCTGGATTGAGGAGAAAATGGTTGGGAATATAATAAGGTATCCCAACTCTACTGAATACCAAAGTGGGTGCTAGTACCCTTCTGCACAATAAATCTAGCCCAGTAATAAACTCAGGAAGGTTGGCCAAATGGAGAAACATGATATGAATTCCAAGATGCTAGCCATCTATTAACGAAATCTTTTGTATAAATAATGAATTCTCCTACATCAGTGTCTTAAAACCATACTAAGTAATGCAAATCTTATGTGGCTTGTCAGTTGTATTTTCCCCTATGGAATAACTCTTTTATTAATATTTAAATAATGTCATAAGAAATATTAGAATGTATGGTAAGCCCTTTTTTGAAAAATGTAGATAAGTCCTCCTGCTCAGGCTATCAAATTTTTCCATTACAGAATCACAGAATATTAGGGTTAAGAGAGACAGTATGGTTGAAGTAGCCCAATCTCTTCATTTTGGAGTTCAGGAAACTGATCTCTCCATTAAAGTCACTTGTCCAAAGAAAGTGCCACAGAAAGTGGCATAGCCAGGGTTCAAGCCTTGGTATTCTGCTGTCACGTCCAGTCTTCTCACTATACAATATTTCAATTCCTCATGAACAGGAAAATTGTACTAGTTGGCTGAATTCACGTGCACCTAACTACCTGCCTCAAATATCATCATTTATTAGGAAATTCCATATATAAAAAGAAGGAAAGTCATCAAATGTCAAAAAATGAGTCTACTCATTTCATAATATTCATGCTTTATGGAGGGGTTAGGTTTATCCTTTGAAATATACTGTTGTACTTTAGTCCTTTAAAGTAATTATAATAGATTCTTTCCATACTTTAAAGGTCACTCTAGTGGTTGGATTAAAAAAATAATTCCTTCTAACATAATCAAAACATTTGGCCCCTTTACAGATTCTGGGATCTTAGTAGAAAAGCCATTTGTATATTTTCTTTTACTTGAGATCTAAGTACACATCACAAAATAGGTGTCGCCATAAGCCTCAAATAGTTTAAAGTAAAAGGAAATGTTAGTGCCCACTTATTCCCATAAATATCAAACATGACCCAAGTGAAATCTTTATAAAAAAATAAAAGGTAGTTGGTAGTAGTAGCACATAGGGGTCAGCTAGGTGGCACAGTGGATAAAGTGCCAGGCCTAGAGTCAGGAAGATTCATCTTCCTAAATTCAAATCTGTCTTCAGACACTTAGGAGCGCTGCTACCCTGGACAAGTCATTTAACCCTGTTTGCTTTGGTTCCTCATCTGAAACATGCGATGGAGAATAAAATGGCAAACCAGTCTAATATCTTTGCCAAAAAAATCCCGAATGGGGTCAAGAAGAGTCAGACCCAACTGAACAACAACAAAAATCATGGAGGTATTCCATACTCCCATTTGGAACAAATGAGATGGCATTGTATGACTGTGTAATTGGTTTTGTAGATCTCAAAGGCAAAGAAGGTAATTTTCTTTCATAACATAAAATAGATTATAAAGAACTCAGTCATTGAAAACCCAAGTGGGCATTTACTGGATGTGAATCACTGCTTGTAAATTGAGGCAAAAATGACTACTTTGGGTTGATCCTCACAAGCTTTATAAAAGTAGAAAAGCATTCCATGTACTGCACAGACAAGAAAATCCATCTCAGCACAAAGAGTCTACTGGGCATTTATAACTTTGGCAAAATCATAGCTGCCTGAGTTATATCAAAGATGAAAGCCAGAAGCTGAGTAACTGCAGTTTTCTATTCCAAGTATGCTCTCTGGTCTGTTTTAGATAAATGTTCTTCTGAGGTTTTTATTAGGAATCATCTATCTAGGCCAAAAGAATGTGTTAACTTTCTGAATTTCATAAAAATTACCTATGTCCATATGCTAAATCAGTTCTTAAAAAGGACAATGAGTTTATATATATCTATGTGAAATTGGAAAGAACATGCTGAACATGGAAAACCAATTTCTGTCATATGTACTTCTACTCACACCTATAGGTATGGGTTTATATCTGCTTCATACATAATCAGACTTAGAGGTATAATCTGTCTTTTTTTACTCTGACTTAAATAGGAATTTTTTCCCGAATGATACATTAGTCCAGTATAGGCTCTAATATTCATTGCTTCAAAGATAAGAAACGTCATTATTTTGGGGTACTTACATCTCTCTGATTTCAACCCCTTTGTAATATAGTAAATAATCTTCAGAAACTGCCAGAGCCAACATTTAACCATTCTGTGGCCAAACTGATGATGAGCTTCTTTGGTACTAGATCAAGGATTCTAAATCTTTTTCATGTGTCTTGGATCCTTTGGGCAGTCTGGTGCAAACAATGGACCCCTTATCAAAATATTGTTTCAAATGCATAAAATCACATACATAGGATTACAAAAGAAACCAATCATATTGAAATATGATTGTCCAGATGTAAAAAAATTAATTTAAAATTCACTAACATCTGGTTAAGAATGCATATTGGACAGTCTGTAAGATTCAAATACCTAAAAAAAAAAAAAACCTGATCTTTAGTAGCTGAATTTCTTTTTATGCCTCTACATGTAATGTCATACCTGTAGTCTACAGAAAGGTAATATTTGCCTTCTTTTAGGCTGAGTCATAGCCCTGAGGCTCAGTGTCTATACTACTCATTCAAAAGACTGGTAAACCTCTGGGTAATTTGGCCTATACTATCAATTGATGTTTCATTTAAATAGCATGCTTCGTGAGGGCAGAAATCAGTGACCACAAATTGCCTAACCCTGGCTTACATAGCATCCAGCTCAGTGAAGGCAGCCAGACATACGACAAAGAAGTTCGTACCAGAAGTCAGGGGAGATCTAGTTATACATTAGCCGTCTGACCTTAAGAAAGCTTTCAGGCTTTTCTGAAAGCCTGTCTCATCATATGCATAACTAAAGAGTTGAGTTAAATAATCCCTAAGATCCCTTCCAAATCCATGAATCTCTCCACAGAAAAGGACTTCAATAAGTGTTTGAACTGAATTCTATATAATTAAATCCAAAATAGATAAAAATAATTTAGTCATCTCAGATGGACTTGAATGATAGCAATGTGAACTTGTCATTAAATGTACAACCATGCATTGTGCATTCCATGTCTAGAGCAGAAGCAATAAATATACTTCTTTTCTTGTACCAAAATAACAGGATAGACTCACTGGATTTTAAGGTTTTTTTGTTTTGAGGGTTTTTTTTGCATTAGGGGTGATGGATTTGCACTGACACACATACTTTCTCTGGCCTTCTTCCCTTGTAACTAACAACATGCATTTAAAGGATAGGGATGGGAATGTAGTCTGTGGCTGGAGAATAGAGTGAAGCCAGCTGGTGAAGGAGATCATGACCTTTGCTTCATTAATACAGTTCTCTCTGATCAACTGAACTAACAAACCCAAAGAATGAAAGCAAGGCTACGCTTCACTGTGCTGTTCCATGCTTCAATTCCAATTATCCCAATCCTGCTGTCTCTCTATTGTTGATACTTTGAAGGTTTCTAAAAAGTTCTGGGAGTTTTAGAGTAACTTCAAGCTCAATCTGAACTGCCGATGTTTATGGAAGTTAAGAAAGCTAATGTGATTTTAGGATGCGTTAAGAGGCAGAGAGTACAGACTGAAGGAGGTAGTCTTTCACTATACTTTGCCTTGATTAGGCCACATCTTGACTGCTATTTTCAGTTCTTCATGACATATTTTTCATATAGTATGAAAAAGTTGAATCAGAGTCAGAAGGGGGTGACCAGCACAGTGAAAGGACTAGAAAATATCTTACATAAAAATCTATTGAAAGAAATGGGAATGTTCAGCCTGGCAAAAAGACTTGAGTGGAAAGGGGAGGAATGATGGCTGTTTTGGAAGGGCTATTAAACTTATTCTGCTTGATCCCAGAAGTTAGAACTAGGAGTATAATTTGCAGAGGGGCATTTGAGCATGCAAAAGTGGGATGAACACTTATTTGTCAGGGATGTAGTATTTTGGAATTTGTATTCAGCTCTGGGTGGGCCTGTATGACCTCTGTGATTCCTTCCAAATGTAAGGTATTGTAAGTTTGTGGACTTAGTTCAGTTTCCTTCATCCAGGGACTTCAAGCCACATCCCTATTGCCCAAACAAGCATCTGCAAGAGAGGTGATCTGGACCTCCTAAATCAAGGTTCAGGAAAACAGAGGCTCTGAAAGCCAGTCCACTTCAACCTTTCTCTTTATACCCTAACACTATTTGGTATAGACTTCGTAGAAGTATTGTGAAATGTCAATGATAAAACTCTACTTAAATTTCTTTAAAACAAAAACCAAAACTGAGTACTGGGTAATTATATTATTCAAGCTCAAACCCAAAGAAGAGATGGGAAAATATGCATATAAACATCACACACAAGAAATGGACTCCCAGAGAATTAGAATGAAACAATTAGAAATCAATAACTACAAAAGACAGTAAGAAATAGTAGAACAAAACCAAAAGGTTAGAAGGTATCTCCTGTTGATAACCTGGAAGAGAAGCTATGGAGAGATAATCTAACAATTATTAGACTACCTGAGAACAAACATCTAGATACTGTATTTCTAGAAATCACAAATAAGAACTGCCCAGAACTAAAAGAACCAGAGGGTAAAGTGAAAATATAAAGAACCCACAGATCATCTCCTGAAAAAAAAATCAAATGAAAACTCTGTGGAATACCTCCTCATCCTTCTTGACTTTACTGCAGGCTCTGATCTTGTTGATCACCTCTTTCTTCTTGATACACTCTTCTCTACAGGTTTTTGTGACATTATTCTTAATAGATTCTCAGATCTAATGTACCATTATTGGAGAAGAGCATTCTTGATATAAAGACCAAACTGGATGGAAATTTTGAAATTCAATAATCATGAGAAACCTAAAAAGCTAAATATATTTGAGCTATATATTAATATTTTCAAGGCTTTTAGAGGAAGTTAAATAAGATAAACTGGAGAAATGGGGGTGAATCTTTTTTATTTTTTTGATGGGTATTAGGCATGGAAGACAAGGACAGAATAAACAGGTACACAAAACCCCTGAAGCTTGGGACAGTACACCCTCCACCCTGAAAGCACAGCCCTAACCTAAGAAAGAGGTAAAAGTCAAGTAACAGGCTGGGAGAATGAGCAAACAACAGAAAAAATTCTGATGATAGAAAGTTACTGTGGCGACAAGGAAGATCAAAATACACACTCAGATAAAGATAACAAAGTCAAAACTCCTACATCCAAATCCTCCAAGAAAAATGTGAATTGGTCTCAGGCCATGGAAGAGCTCAAAAAGGATTTTGAAAATCAAGTAAGTCAGGTAGAGGAAAAATTGGGAAGAGAAATGAGAATGATGAAAGAAAATCATAAAAAAGGATTCAACAAGAAAATAACACCTTAAAAAAGACTAAGCCAAATGGTAAAAGAGGCATAAAAATTCACTGATTAAAAAAAAAAACTCCTTAAAACCTACCCAGCAAGACTGAGAATAATCCTTTAAGGGAAAAAATGGATATTCAATGAAATAGAGGACTTTCAAGCATTCTTGATGAAAAGATCAGAGCTGAATAGAAAATTTGACTTTTAAATACATGACTCAAAAGAAGCATAAAAAGGTAAACAAGAAAGAGATACCTCTTGTAAATATGAATAGGGGATCAGTTCAGTATAAAACAAGAGATAGATGGTAAAATGTATAATTGTAATTAAGTAAAATTGAAAAGTTTTATACAAACAAAATCAATATAGTTCAAATTGGAAGGGAAATGATTAACTGGAAACATAATTTTGGCATCAAACTTCTCTGCTATAGCTCTTATGTCCAAAATACATAAGAAAATTTAAATATATAAGAATAAGAGTCACTTCTCCATGGATAAGTGATCAAAAGATATCAATAGATAGTTCTCAAGGAACAAAACTTGAAAGTAACAATAACCATATGAGATAAATGTTTCATATACAAGTTAAAACAACCCTGAGTTTCTGCCTCCTACCTATCAGATCGGAAAAGGTTACAAAAATAAGTTAAATTATAATTGTTAGAGGGCTGTGGGAAGACAAGAAAAATGATGCACTGTTAGAGTTGTGAATCGGTCCAAGCAATTTGGAACTCTACCCCAAAAGTCACTAAATTAACTCCCTTTGATTGAGTGATACTTATTATCTATATCAATATTGTATCATTATATCAATTTACATGTATATATGTATGTATATGGGCATGTATGTGCGTATGTGTATATTAATATATGGATACAGACACACAAAATATGTACAACTGCAGGTAAAATAAGTGCTCAATTAGGGGAAGAAAAAGGACAAGTTAGGGCATATGGATGGAATGGAATGGTATTGTGTTTTAAGAATTATGAAAAACATGGATTATGACATATGAATTGCTGTAGAGTATGGCGAGACAAACCAGGAGAACAATGTATACAATAACTATGACATCATAAAGAAAAATAAATTTGAAAGAACCCCAATCAATAGAATGACCAAGCACAACTCAAGAGAACCAAAGATGAAGGATGCTATTACAGGTCAAAGAAGTAAACAAGTTAAGACATAGATTGAGACATATGTTTGGGGCCATGGCCAACCTGTAAACTTGTTTTGCTAACCTATGCTTTTTTCGAAGTTTTTGCTGTTGCTGTCGTTGTTTTTTAAGTAGGGGCAGGAGAAGGTTTAAGGAGAAACAGTGGGAATAGGAAGTGGAGGTAAAAAAAAGACATTAAGGTCATTGTAGTTCCTATTAAGGAAAGAAAGAAGAAAACAGAAGGATATTGTGAAAAAATATAGATAAGCAGGATAGTTTGGAAACTAAGTTGTGGGATTTATATTAAAATTAGGAAAAGTAATGCTATATATGTAATAGAGATGGACAATTTTAAATGAAGTGCTCTTTTTCTGTTCTTCTTAGTATATGTAAATTTGCTTGTTTGCAGATGGTTGTTGAGTTAAGAATAACAAAAAGAAGTAACAAAATATTTTTAAATTTTTTAAAAAAAGGACTACTGACCATTCCCCAATTTCAGCAACTCACCTTCATCTCCATCTCTTACAACCATTAGCTTCCTTTAATGCTCAGTTCAAAAGACACTTCCTTCATGAGGTCTTCCTTTCCTAAGCTCCTCAATAGGTAGTGTACACACCCTTAGATTATCTAGTATTTATTTATGTGAATATGAGCTGTATACTCCTAGTAGCATATAAACTCCTTAAAGGCAGGGACTATTTTTTGCTTCTTTTCTTTTTTTTGGTCTTTGCATTCCCCCAGCCTAGCTCAGTTCACTTTAGATAATTAATAAACATTTGCTGTATTGAATTGCACTGAACTTGGAAATTGCATATGGTCCTATAATCATTGCAATGCACTTCAAAGATAAGTTATGCCAGGAAGATTGTTTTTATTTCTTCATAAATTAAGCTGTTTGTTCTACTTTCATTAGAATAACAACCAAATGTGTAGAGGAAGCATACTCATTATAGCAGTAAATAAAATTATGTGCTAGTGTTCTTTTGATAAATATTTAGATTTTATCACAGAATTGCCATCTTATTGATGTGGGAACACTGTCATGCTATTCTCTTTTAAAGATTGCCCTTAAATAACACAATGTCAACTCACAAATCAATGGCTCGTTCCTGGATGACATTCTCCCCCCCTCATTCGTTATTTATGTTTTCCGCTAAAATATATAAAATTGGCCATAGAACAAAGGCACCAAAAATGCAGTTTTTAAAATAAAAGATGTGTTGTACTCTTAAAGACCAAAAGACATTTTTCTTCTAAGCATTTCTTGATTATTTAAGCATGAGAATGAACCAGGAACTATTGAGGTCAACCATTGGAATGCTTCCTCCCTCTCTCAGGAGTACCTTTAAAAGTAGGTTGTCATTCTAGAAAGCAATTTGGAACTATGCCCAAAGGGATATAAAACTGTGCATACCCTTTGATCCAGCAATGCCAATAATAGGAAATTGAGGGGATGCCCACCAGTTGGGGAATGGCTAAACTAGTTGTTGTATATGAATGTAATAGAATATTTTTCCATAAGAAATGATGAGCAGACAGATTTCAGACAAACCTGGAAAGACTTATGTGAACTGATGCTGAGTGAAGTGAGCAGAACCAGGAGAACATTGTACACATTTAACAGCAACATTGTGCAAGGACCAGCTTTGATAGACTTAGCTTTTCTCTGCAATGCAATGATCTAAGTCAGACAATTCTAAAAGACTCATGATGGAGCATGCTATCCACATCCAGAAAAACAACTGTGGAGTCTGAATGCAGATTGAAGCATACTATTTTCTCTCTTTTTTTGGTTTTGTTTTTTTCTTTCTCGTGGTTTTGTTCCTTTTGCTCTGATTCTTCTTTCACAACATAACTAGTGTGGAAATATGTGTAATATAACTGTACATGCACGGGCTATATTAGATTGCATGTGATCTTGGAGAGGGGGAAGGGGAAGGAGGGAGAAATTTTAGAACTCAAAATCTTATAAAAGTGAATGTTGAAAACTAAAAATAAATAAATAAACATTTTTAAAAGTAGGTTATGAGGTGAGTATCTGTGATTTTCTTTAAGTGATCATTTAAAACTACTTTGCACTGAATGAGGCTACTTTTAAATGAGAATATCATTTCATATAACATGCTATCATCAGTAAGAAAGCACTGTTAGGTACTTGGGGTGCAAAAAAGCATAGCCCTTGACTAAAAGAGCTTACTTAAAACCCATCCCAGTCCCTGTTACATTTGACCTTGTATATACCTCACATATGACTTTGTTAATTCTGAAATTAGATTCTCAAATTAACTTAAATTAACTCAAATTAAAATTCTAATTCTCAAATCATGCATTATATATATAGCCTTATTTCCCTTCTGATTTTTAATCTCCTTGGGGACAAGGTTCATGTCTTATCTAAACTTTCTATTTCCCCCAGCACAGGGCTGTGAACAATAGTATGTACAGTAGAAATGTTTATACTCAATCGACCATTGATCCAAAAGTATTTATTGATTTTTATAATTATCTAAATTTTCCACTTTACCCTTTCACTTACCTACTCTCAATAAGCCATCTCTTACAACAAATAATTTTCTTAATGATGAAAAGGAAGAGAAAAAAATCAACAAAATTATTCGACACATTGAAAAATAACTGATATTTTGAACATTATTCCACACCTACAACTCCAATTTTTGCAAAAGAGCAAAGGGAAGTATATTCTTTTATTTGTTCTTTGGGATCAATTTTTTATTTATAATTTTGTAATATTTAATTTTAATCATTATAGAGTTGTTCTTTACATAGATGTTGTTTTAGTCATTGTATGTATTATTTTCCTGGATCTGCTCACTTCAGTTTGTATGAATTCATGTATACTTTTCTATGCTTTTCTGTATTTATTATGCTTGTCATTTCTTACATTAAAATAATATTCTATTACATGCTTTATTTCTATTTCTTCCATACAATAAAGAATGCTGCTACAAATATTTTGATATATATGGATTTTTTTCTCCTCCTCCTCCTTTGGGTACATATATCCAGCAGTGGAATGAGTTAAATACTATGGACATTTTTGGTTGCACTGCATAATTCCAAATTGATCTCCAGAAAGGTTGTAACAATCAACAGCCTGACCCACAGCACATTAATGTGCTTGCAACTCCTCCAGAACTAACTTCCTATCTTTTGTCATCTTTGCCAATTTGCTGCGTATGAGGTGAATCCTCAGACTGTTTTGATTTGCATATCTCTTAATGTTACTGTAATACACTAGAGCTTTTACAAAGGAATATTTACTTCAAAAATATATAATAATCACAAACTTCCTAATTTGTGCCTCCTGAGACAGGGGAGGCATAATCCTCCCCCACCTCCCACCCCCAGTCTTGAGGGAGGGAAAAAGGATTACATTCATAGATTTAACTTGGCTCCCATAAGAGCATAGTCTCAGTTACAGGTCCAAACTGGATTTTGAGATTTAGTACTGGAACACAATGTCGCTAGCAGCTACTGTGGCTGTGTAAGACCAACAACAACCAGCACACAGGAAGGGCTACTAACACAGGTTCTTTGATCTGCATTTCTAAGGAAAACAAATTTAAGGGGTTAACAATCTCAGTTTCATTAAACATACATATATCATTGACTTAGTTGGGGGAAAAAATCAGTCCCCTGAACTTCAAGGCAAATACAAACAGAAATTAAAAGTGTTAACAGACAGACCTTGTCTGATCAAATTACAATACATAGTTACCAGAGAAGAACCAATGGGTCTGGGCTAGCAAAGCCAGGGGACAGTTACGATGGCTTGCCCAGAGTCTCAACACTAGTTCCCACAAAGTCAAACACCAAGCTCCCCTCAATTATATCCTGTTCAGAGCCCTGAGTGCTCTGTCCTCATCCAGGCTGGGTGTATGAAAATTCCCCATCCTCAGCATCAATGACTCCTGATGGCCTCAGTGCCGAGAAAATACTCCAAAAAAAGATAGCGAAAGGTTTCCCACCAATTCAAACAAAGGGGAGACTTGATAGTCTTAGCATCCCAAAAGCGAAGAACAGTGAAAAGTCTGATTGCAGTAACAGTCCCAAGCACCTGGCTTTCTTCTTAGGTATTCCCTACTGGTCTGTCTGGCTGCTACACCACCCCACCTATAACTGTGGCTCTAAGGTTGTCATGTCTTGACCTCTCAAGTCCAGTGAGAGACTACCTCCAGCACCTGTCACTGAGGAAAAACAGAGCAGAAACATGCCCAGGTCTATTTCTCTGAGGGTAAGAGAAGGCAAGTCCCTCCTTTCTCTCCTGTTCAGTTTATTATGGCTTCCACACTTTTAGCACAAATGATAGGATTCTCAGATATGACAGCAGGAGAATATAGAGAAAAGGAACAAAAAGCTCCATCTCAAGGGACCATCAGCTCAGACTCACCAGTTTTAAGGACATGCAGCCAATCAAAGGAGGCTGCACCAACCACAAGGTACAGGACCAAGGAGGCTCCATGTTAGTTAGACAAACCAAACACGCTCAAAGTTCCCTCCAGGCTGGGTTACATTGGTGATTCAGAGTATTCTTTCTTTTGATTGTTAACAATTTACAATTCTCATTTTGAGAACTCTTCATTTTCACAAGAGGAAGTAGAATCAAGATGTTAGAGTAAAGGCAGGGACTCACCTGACCTCTCCCCAAACCCCTCCAAATACCTTTAAAAATGACTCTAAACAAATTCTAGAGCAGTAGAATCCACAAAAATGGAATGAAACAAATCTACAGCCCAAGACAACTTGGAAGCCTCAGTAGGAAGGTCTGTTGCATTAAACTACAGATAAAAGAACTTCGGTGACTTGTGCAGGGTCACGGAAGCTAGTAAGTGTCTAGACCATATCTGAACTTAGGTCTTCCTGACTCCAAACTTGGAAAACTCTATCCACTGTGCCACCTCGTTAGATATTAAGGCATTAGGCTAAACCTCATTTTTGCTAGGATTGCTTTCAAGTTTTCCCAACAATTTTTATTAATAGAGATTTTTTTCCTAGGCAATTTATTTTGAAGTTTATCAATTACTTGGTTGCTGAGTTGAATTACTGCTGATTCTTCTTTGGCAAATCTGTTCCATGGATGTACTTTTCTATTTTTTTTAGCCACTACTAAATGGCTTTAATGATTGTTACTTTATAATATAGGTGTGGGTGTGTATTTGTGTGTGTGTGTATCACTATATATAGCTGTTCTTAATTTAGTTGTTTCACTCGTGTCCAACTCTCCATCACCCCATTTGAGGTTTTCTTTTCTAGTTAAGTGTGTGTGGCCATGTTTGAACTCAGGTCTTCCTAACTCCAGGACTAAAACTCTATCCACTGTGCCACCTAGCTGCTCATAAGCATGAGCATGGTACCTTATCTACTAAACCACCTCAAGTCTCTTTTCTCTCATGAAGCTACCCCTGATTACTCTAGAGCAGGGGTGTATCCGAGTCCTCAAGGCCACATGTGGCCCTCTAGGTTCTCAAATGTGACCCTTTGACAGTCAAAGGGGGACCTAGAGAGCCACATGTGGCCCCAAGGCCTCAGGTTCCCCATCTTTGCTCTAGACTTTTCTTCCTTCTTCAAAGTATGCTAATAATATTAATAGCTAACATTTATACAGTGCTTTATGATTGGCATAGCAGTCGCTGTCTCTCTCTACACATACACACACACACACACACACACACACACACAGAATAGTTTATTATTATATAACTACTTCAGTCTTTATAGTGCTTTACTATATAGAGGGGGCAGTTGGGTAGAGCTGTTGATAGAATGCTGGGCCTGAAGTCAAGAAGACCTGTATTCAAATCTGACCTCTGACACTTACTAGCTGTGTGACCCTGAGCAAGTCACTTAACCCTGTTTGCCTCAGTTTCCTCATCTGTAAAATGAGTTGGAGAAGGAAATGGCAAACCAGTCCACTACCTTTGCCAAGAAAACCCCAAATGGGATCACAAAGAATAAGACAACTGAATAACCACTATATATAGCAACACACACATATTTCTATATTTATATTCTCATTTGATCTGCATAATAATCCTACAAAGTAGCCATTATACAGATGAAGAAACTGAGACCAGGAGAGTTAAAATGACTTGCTTAGGGTCACACAATAAGTAACTGAGATAGCATTTGACCTCAAGTTTTGCTAACTCCAAATCCAGCATTCTGTCATTTAGTTGCTGAATTGTACTTAAAGCTAATATCATATAGTCAGACTATAATAAGACCATTGAGAATCATAGGCACTGTCTAATGTGATGCATAATGATCTTATTGTGACCACAGAACAAGTTAGAAATGACCAGATCAAGGAGGGGCAGTTCTAGTTCTAACAGCTTCAAAATCAACAAATCAGATGAGGATGAAAATATTTACAACACCATCATCCTTTTGTAGGGGACTAAGCTACTAGCGTGAATCCTTCTTTTGGCACCAATGTGTCCAAATGAAAACAAAGTAGTTCTCCAGCTTGTTATTCAACACCATTCTTTGTTTTTTCTTAGTTTGATTTTTTTCTCCCTGAACCCGCAACATTCACATTGAGCCCTTTCTTTCCCAGACTCCTTCAGATAAGCCTCCAGGGGCTATTTGGATTCCTTGTTATTGTTTTTCATTGTTCTTTCTTAAAAGAGAACACATTTCACACATGTTAGTCAATTACTCCTTATTGGCCACTTGTTAGGTATGATGGTCAATAAATATAAATGAATATAAGACAACTCCTTGTCTTTAATTAGTCAAGAAGACAAATTAAGTAATACAAGATAGAGGTCAAATTGTATAGTTTTGTCCAAAAGTGGCACCAGAGCTCAGAAAGAGACCAATGTGAGTAGAGACCATGATGGAAGGCTTTATGGTGGCTATGGGCCATAAAAATATCTTGAAGGTTGAAAAGATTTGGATATGTGGGAATGGATGAAAGGGGCACAGCAAGTGGGGTAACTGCATGAAGAAAGAAATAGAGATAGAAATGAGGATGTTATATGCTAAGAAGTAAAAACAGGAGTAGAGACCTTAGAGAAGGTAGGAAATTATTTGAAAGGCAGGGAGGTGCAGGGCACAGCCAGGAGTGACTGAGGTTTGATTTTTGCCTTCATTAGTTTGTAGCTGTGTGACAACAGATGAGTCACTTAAATTCTTTGAGTTAACTGTCTTTATCTGTAACATAAGAATAAATAACATTTGTAGTACCAATTTATCCAGATTATTGAAAGGATTACTTGTGCAAAGTGCTTTCAAGACCTAAAAATTATGTATGTGTATATGCATGTCTGTGCATGTATTTCAACAATTAAATAGATTGAATAAATAATTTGGTTCTAAATTACGGAAGGCTTTGAGAGTCAGGCAGAAGATTTTAGAGAACATATGACAATAATCTTGCAAAAAGCTAAGAAATTATATATAGACAGTATATAGCTGCTGTGCACATTTTCTCAAGGGGATAATACCTAATGCAGCATAACCTAAGGATTCTGGATATGCAGTTTAACATTTTTTCAAAAAAACCCTGAAAAACCAGTTTATCCTGAAGGTCAAGAAGATTGCCAAGTTAGGGAACTGACTGTCATTCCCTTCAAAAACCCTAATTTTCATGATCTTTTTATTCAACTGAATTCATCAACCATGCATTAAGCATCTACACCGCACCAGGCACTGTTAGGCAATGAGTATACGAAGATAAAAATATAATAGTCCTTGCCATCAGAGACCTTACATTCTACTGGCAAAGGGGAAAACAATTACAGAGATAGCAAAATACAAAGTAATTTGGTGGGAGGAGCACTAACAAACAACTGGGAAAATCAAAGAAGGAATTGTGTTGGTAGATAGCACTTGAACTGAATCATGAGGGGAGATTAGGATTCTAAGAGGCAGAGGTAAAGAGGAAGTAAGTACATTCCAGGCATGAAAGACAACAAAAGCACAGCTGTAGGAAATGGAATGTCATTTTCAAAGAACACCAAGTAGGGATGTTTGGCTGGAACACAGAGAACATGAAGCAGAATAATTTTAAATCAGTCTGAAAAGATAGAGGTTGGAGCCAGATGGCAAAAGGCGTTCCGTGTCAAAAAGAGTCATTTGTATTTTATCCTAAAGACCATAGGAAATCACTGAAACTTCTTGAGCAAAAGAGTAAGAGAATCAGACGTGGGCTTTAGAGATGGCAATTTGGAAGCTGTGTGTGGGGAACGGATTTAAAAGGTGAGAAGCTGGACCATGGGAAATCAACTGGGAGGCCAGGGCAATAGTCCAGTTAAGGGGTAATGAGCTTTTGAATTAGAGTGGAGGCCATGAGTAGAGAAAACGGAACAGATGGAAGATGTGTAGAACTGACCGGTTTGGGCAACTGATTAGACAATGGGGGGATGAGTAAAGGATGACAACATATGTACCTGGAAGGATGGTCATACAATTACCACACAAAGGGAAATTGGGAAGAGAGTTGGATTGTGGGGAAAGATATTTGTTTGATTTGGGGGAATGTTTAGTTTGAGAAGCCTGAGCTCAACAGACATGGGAAGATGTCCAATAAACATTTGGGGCTGTGGAACACCAGAGAGATATGAGGATTGGATATGTAGATTTTTGTTGTTGTTGTTGTATACATAGAGAAAATAGTTGAATGTATGGTAGAGAGTAAGATCATAGAAAAAGAAAGCAGAGAGAAAAAGGGCCCAGACCAGAGTGTGATACACACACACATAGCAGAAGGAACGAGGATGAGGGTCCCACAAAGGACACCAAAAAGGAATGGTCGGACAGGCAGGAAGAGAAACAGGAAAGAACGGTGTGTTACAAATATCTGTGGAGTTGAGATTATCCAAAAGAAAAAGGATATCAACAGTGACAAGTGCTAGAGATAGGCATAGAAAGGGAGGTGAAATACATGACATGGCTTAGGGGGATAACTGAGTCAAGGAGAGGGCCTTTTTAGGATGGGGAGATCTGGGCCTATTTGTAGGCAGCAGAGAAGGATCAGTTCATAATAAGAGATTGTAATTAGGACAGGAAGATATGGGAGAGCATGGAATAAAGGTGGAGAGGACCACCTCTTTGCAAAGAGGACTACCACTTTCTCAGAAACTGGAAAAAAGGATCAAAAGGATAGATAATGAGAAGCGATGCTGAGGGATCTTAATGTCTAGAGCTGAGAAGGAAAAGGAGTTTGTAATGAATAAGCACAATTTTTTCAGTAAAGTATGAGACAAGACCTCTAGCAGAAAGAGAGAGAGAGAGAAAGAGAGAGAGAGAGAGAGAGAGAGAGAGAGAGAGAGAGAGAGAGAGAGAGGTCATTTGAGGAAAGAAGAGAAAGTTTGAAACTGACACTATGAGGAGACAGTCTATCAGAGAAAGGTTAAAGGACTGATGTACGCCACTGAAGGTGATGGATGTTAGGTAACAAATATGTAGTGGAACCAGTCAGCATAGTTATGTGATTTTCTCTAACCCCATTCAGTAGTGGGAAAGTAAGATCAGAAAAAGTAGATTGTAGAAATATTGCAAAGTTGGGATTTGGCAAATGATGAGTGGAGATAGCTTGATAAGAGGGTAAAGAATTTAAGGGTAAAGGAGAAGATAAAGTTGAACATATTAAGTATAAAGTCAAGACTTCAAAGGAAGGAAAATAATTCCAGAGCAGGAATGATGGCCTAAAAAGGCAGAGAAGATTTGAGCGACTAGAAGTTTCAGTGAGGATAGAGGATAAAGTTTATGATAAGTGAGGCACAGGAAAAGATAGAAGGATAGCTACTTGTGGTCAGCAAAAGGAATTTCAGAGTTCTGGATCACAGAGGCAGAACAATTGTGAGTGATGATGAGTTAAAGGGTATGATCTTCTGTGTGCCTAATTTTGGTAGAGAGAAGATATAGAGAGTTGAGGAGGTTGATGAACTTGAAAACAAGAGTGTTTGTGGAGACATGATGTAAGCATATTGAGGTTTCAAAGCATAAGAAAAGGAATTTTAGTCAAGAGGAAGGCTGTTAGCCACATCCTCCAGGAAGAAATGAGAATGAACTATGAGAACAAGTGAATGACTTGTCAGCAGGCTCTGGACAAGGCAATGTATCTGGACGAAGTTTGTCTCAAAATATGATAGATTGCTGAATGAAGGTGGCTGGTGAGACACTGGTAGTGACAGTCAAAGCCAAGGAACAGGTCTATCCCTTCTCTGGTCTTGATGCACCCTGATTAAGGCCTAGTACAGACCCTTGTCCTTTATGGTTGAATATTGCAATAGCCTGCTTGTGGGTTTGTCTTCCTCAAGTCTCTCGCTACTTCAATCCTTCCTCCATTTGGCCATCAAGATATTTTTGCTAAAGTACAGTTCTGACAATATCACCCATCTACTCAAACTCCAGTGGCTCGCTATTGCCTCCAGTATCAAACACCAAATCTTTTGTTTGGCATTCAAAGTCCTTCATAGCCTAGACCCCTCCTACACAGTCTTATTACACCTTACTCCTCAACACTTACTATTCTATCCAGGGACATTGGCCTCCTGGCTGTTCCATGAACAAGACACTCATCTCTTGGCTTTGGGCATTTTCTCTGACTGTCCCCCATGCCTGAAATGTTCTCCCTCCTCATATGCCTACTGGCTTCCCTGGTTTCCTTAAGACCCAACTAAAATCTTGTCTTTTACAGGAAGCCTCCCCTAACCCCTCTTAATTTTAGTGCCTTTCTTCTCTTAATTATTGCCTATTTATCCTGTGCATATAGTTTATTTGCTTGTTGTCTGAGCCATTAGATTGTGAGCTTCTTGACCATAAGGGATTGTTTGTCTTTTTTGCCTCCCCAGCACTTAGGATAGTGCTGGCACATAATAGGTGCTCAATAAATTTCTATTGACTGACTGACTTTTCCAGTGTGTCTGGGTTCATAAGATAAGGTTCATCTAGTACTACAGAGGTGGCCTGGGATAGTGTCCTCTGGAGGGAAGTAGGTTTCTGTGTTTGCAAGAAGACAAAACTAATATGAGAAGGAGACATCTAGTAGGACATCTAGAAAGGAGATTACATAGGGCACAATGAAAGGGGAGGAAAGAGTTAGACAGAGACACTGGTGGAGCAGGGCCATCATGGATGAGGATGAGAGATCTGAGAATGGCAGCAACTGAAGTCTGTGTTTTTGGTTAGGTGGGTTACAATTCCAATGCAAAAGGATTCTGAGTGGAAGAGATGCTTTAATAGCCCAATTGTAGGTTATATCTCCCCAAAAGCAATAGTAGTTGTACCCCAGAACTCATGCCAGAGTTGATTTGATCATCATTCCTTAGCTAAAGGCAGAAATAGTGGAGGGATGGGAGAGATGTGATTGGGGTGGAGGGGTAGGTGGGGATGTTGGGGAGAGAATAACTTGATTCTCTGATACTGAGCTGGGTTTATCAGATGGTAAGGGGTCCTAGAAGAAGACATTGTCTGTGCCCTAGTCTTTCTTTTACAGTTATTACTGACATTAATATGCAGAATTCTATGAAGAAATATTTTTACTTTTCTGCCTTTTCTTCTTTTTCAGTGTGTATAAGAAGCGCTAAAAAGGGCACAGAATCTTTAAAAGTGAATCGGAGGTTCACTTACCAAAAGGTACAACTTAGTATTTAATATGTAAAAGGAAAGTTTGAGCATTTCTCTTTAATTCAAGAAAAGGTAAAAGGCATAAACAAGAAACTAAAGTCCTATTCCAATGCCTTATGGTCAAATGGAGGTGACCCTCAGTTCATAAAAACCAGCCAAGA
The DNA here is from genome assembly GCF_011100635.1 of Trichosurus vulpecula. Taxonomy (NCBI): domain Eukaryota; kingdom Metazoa; phylum Chordata; class Mammalia; order Diprotodontia; family Phalangeridae; genus Trichosurus; species Trichosurus vulpecula. Next base: position 263,496,414 of record NC_050575.1, on the reverse strand, counting down.
AGAGGGTATACTCTGACAGGGCCTACTAAATTGGAAAGCCTTTCAGAACCAGCAGACTGTTTTTTTTTTCCATCTGAGGATTGAACATCTCTACCCTTACCTCCCAAGTGTTGAATCCTTGGCTACCACAACTCATGAAATTATCTATTGACCCTAAAAGTGTTGTGATTTGTACCAGTAAACAAAATGCCCAGGCCAATAAAATCACAGACTTTTTAAGGTCTTGATTTAGGGCTAGATTCACAAAATCCAGAGGACTTCTTTTCAATGCGTGCTGGAACAGGGATCTCTACTATAACATACCACAACAGGTGGGCATTCAGTTTTGGTTCTCCCAGTGAGGTGGAACCCATCGCTTCCTTCTAAAGCAGCTCATTCCACTTTTGGAAAGCTCTAACTGTGTAAAATTTTCCTCACATAAAGCCTAAATTTACCAATTGGCAACATCACAGACTTAGAAGTGAAAAGGGTCTTAGGGGCCATCTAGCCCAACCTGCTTTTTTTTTTTTTACTAATAACTAAGCTGAATCCCAGAGAGTTAAAGTGACTTACCCAATGTCACATGGGTAGTAAACAAAAGAGCCAGGATTCAAACCCAGGTGTTCTCATTCCAGATCCAGTCTTCTTTTTACTGCACATTAAAAATCACCAAAAAGGTATTTTATACTTTCAAGTCAATTTGACTCAGGAACACTCGTGGATGCCTGAGAAGTGCATGGAATCGTCGCAGCCTCAAAGATCAAGCTCTAGTCATGGCCACCCCGCCTTCCCAGAGTCACCCAACCTAAATTAGAAAGGTTGCCCTTCAGTGAGGATGTGGAAAGAGCACTGAGACTCCACCTATTGCTCCTGGTTCCTCCATCAGAGGACAAATAGAACTCATTCCCTCTCCCAGTTAGTCAATAAACATTTACTTTGTGCCAGGCACTGTACTAAGAAGTGGGGATATAAATAGAGGCAAAAAACAGTCTTGAAGGAGCTCACAATACAATGATGATTTAATCTAATTCCAGCTCTCAACTATTTGAAGTAACAGTTATTATATCAGCCAATCCCCACCCAAGATCTTCTACAAAAAGTCACATATGTGTTTATATATATATATATATATGTATATTTCTTGTGATATGTTAATAAATTGATGGCATCTATATTTGTGTTGAGGCAAAAACCAACAAAATGTTTTCCAGAGAGCCATTTCATTATGTATTTATCATGTATTTTGGGGTTGGTAAACTTAAATGTAATACAGTTTTGGAGGAATGAAGACATTGACATTACTCAATATTAGGTTTTCATATTCAGTGATATGCTTACAAAATTAATTCTTTTTTTGGAACACATATTGAGAAAATTATTTTCAGAGCTGAAAATAGTCATATTCTTTCATAGTTGAGAGAATTGCCGTGATAAATTATATATGTAAATAGGATAGCAATACAATTTAGTCCCACAGTTAAAACAAAGAAATGATGACTTTGAATACTTTGGTATAATTGACTGTGTTGAACTGAAATAATAGAGATAAAAGAAGGTTTAAAAGAGAACTCATTTGATGATTTTATTTTCTAAATCAATGATTGCTAATATTCTAAAATGAAGTAGAAATAGAATATCATATAAGAGAGAATGCTAAAAAAATTTAGACAGCTAAAATTGCCATAAGCATTTTCATTTCCATTTCCACATGGGAAAAATGTAGGATGGATGAAGAACTGGAAACAAACTCCTTGGAGGTGGATTGGTACAATGGAAAAAGCTTTGCTTCTGCTGTCACTGGACCTGAGTTCAAATACTGGCTCTGATACTTACAATTTGAATGAACTTGGGCAAGTCCCTTAGCTTTCTTGGGCCTCTGCTTCATCATTTGTAAAATGAGACTGGACTAGATGGCTCCTGATACATCTGTACAAAATGAACAAAGCAACCTTTTTGATATCATACTAAGTTTTTTTTTCTATTCCCATAATAATCAATCAACATGCATTTGTTAAATGGCTACAATGGTACAAGTATTATGCTAAGCATTGGGGGTATGAAGACAAAGGTGAAATTATATATCCTTTCAAAAAATTTACATTCTACCAAACAAATGTACACTCAAATATATCTGTCATCTTATCTATTTGGATTTTCCCTCTAACAGATTGATAGATTTCAATTCATCCATGCTATGCCACTCTTGTGCATGACAAGGAGTCCATACAATGGAGAAGGAGACCCTTCTTAATTTCTCCAAACATTGTAAAGATACCAATGGAGTATTGGGATTTTCTACCTCTTATCCCTTTCCCTCACCATATGACTAGCACAATTTTTTGGATTATACATCCATGATATTCAAAAATTGGTTCTGTACCATCACTGCCTTTTGGAAGCAGATGTTCAAACAATAAGTCTTGCATACATGACCATGTGGTTTATCAGAAAAGTGTGATGTTCTCTTATATATTCTAATTTCCCTTTATCTTGGTAATTCCATTACCCCAAGAGCTTCATACTTACTTTCTCTAAAATTAAGTACATTTTTAACCAAACAAACTAACTAGCTATCTATGTGTATACACCGACAATAATTCTATCTAAAGGTTAATTTATTACCCACTATATGAAAAGTAATGTATGGCAGTGGGGAGAGAATGTATATGTTCTACTTGTTGCTGCTACTCAGACCTCAGTCAACAAGCAAGCCTAAATCTTCCTAATCCTTAAAAAACCTTAAGTAGATTGTAGAAGCCCCTCAAGCTGTCATACAATATATCTCCTCCATTTTATAGCCAGATTCTTTGAAAAAGAAATGTTCACGGCCTCCACTTCCTCTCCTCTTCTCACTCCTCAACCCTTTCCTATATAGTTTCTGACCTTGTTACTCAACTGAAATTGCTTTCTCTAAAGTTGTCCTTGGTCTCTTAATTGCCAAATCTGATAATGTTTTCTCACTCCTCACTCTTACTAACATCTCCGCTTCAGTTGAAACTGTTGGCCACCTCTCTCCTCTTTGGGTTTTCATTCCACTACTCTTTCCTGGTTCTCCTCCTACTCGAATGACTGTTCTTTCATCTCCTTTGTCTGCTCATCATCTATATCACACCCCACCCCAACTATAGCTATAATCCCCATGTTCTGTCAAAAGCCCTCTTTTCTTTCTATATTCTTGGTAAACTCATTAGCTCCAATAGGTATAACTATTATCTCTATGCAGACAACTCTTATATATGCATATATATGTAACATATATGTATATGTATGAATGTATATATGTGTGTGTCCTCAATTCCAGTCTCTCCACTGAGTTTCAGTTCCACATCACCAGTTGTCTTTGGGACATTTATGTTTTTGTGTGTCCCTCAGTTTATCTTTTTTCTCACAGAACATGAGAGTTCTGAGTTTTCTCACACAAGATTAACTTTTACAGAGACCAAGCCCAAGGCAACTGAAATGTTGTCACATACTGTAGATTATGCTGTAAGTATGTTTTTTTCTGTGTTCTGAGACTAGATATATTTCCACAGACAGCAAGCAAGATTGTAGTAACTAGAATGTTCTTGGAGAGAGCGTCTCTTGCCACAAGTATCTTGTATGATGAGTGTTCTGAGACTAAATGTGTTTCCACAGAGAGCAAGCCTGTGGTGACGGGAATGTTCTCAGAGACAGGGTCTCCAGCCACAAATATCTTGTACTCTGTGGGATATATAGGTGTGCTGATATTTTTCCCTCCCCATTCCTGGAGGTGAAAGGTCCCCAGGTGTTATTCATTCTACAGGTTTTCCAAATGCATTTGTCAGTTGGGTTGATTTCCCCCCCACACACACCCAACACATGTACACACAGGATCCTCAGGATTGTGGGGAGGGTGGTAAAGGTGGAGAGGGGAGTAGAGGGATGTGGGGGAAGAACAGGCAGACCTTGAGCTGCATCCTCTCCTGACACAGGGGTTGGGGAGGGGGGACAGGCTACTGGAAATTTCTAAGATGACCTGGAAACATCTTAAACTCAACATATCCAAAATTGAATTCATTATCATAACCATAAATTATCCCTTCTTCCAAAATTCACTATTTCTGTCACAGACATCACCATCTTTCCAGTCTCCTGAGTTCTTAGTCTTAGGATTATCTTCATTCTCTATGACTCTGTCTGTCTAATCAGTTGTCAAATCTTGCCTCTTCTACCTTCACAACATTTCTAGCATCTGACCTATTTTCTTTACTCACACAGCTACCTTCTGAGTTCAGAGTTTCATCACCTCTTGCCTGGATAACTGTAACAGCTGTCTGTGATCTTGCCTCATGTATCTCAGCCCTACAACCCCTGACTACACACTGCTGCCAAAGTGATCTGACCATGCCACTCCCCTCCCCAGCCAACTCCAGTGCCTTCCTATCAGCCTATGATGAAATAGAAACTTTTTCTATTTGACTTTTCAAGTCCTTCACAAACTGGCCCCAATCTGTTTTTCCTGTCTCATTGAACATTACCTCCTCCTTGTTTCATAGGAGGCACTGGAGTTTTTTGGACTCCAGCCCCTTATATACTGACTATGCCAATTGTTGGGCAGATGGAGACACTAACAAAGGTTCACTCTTGATCAGCACAGACAGGAAGACAGCTTGGGAGGGGTTAAATAAGCTAGCTTACTTTATTGTAGTCTAGTCTTCTCACAAGGGTTACTGATATTGGGAGTACCAACTCCTACAGCATTCCCTAATCACCCTTCTCACAGAGGGCCTGGAAGAATGGGGGACAACTACCCTGTAATGTTAAGCAGGGTGGGACTTTTTTTACTGTTTTCCTAGAATGCTAAAGTAATCAAGTGCCTTTGATTAAGTCTTACTAGATGCTAAGCCCTAGGCCCATACCCTTTTGCTGATTAGGTGTGAAACCTTCAGGCCCTAAGAAGGGTATATAAACTCAGAGGTTAGCATTTTGTTTGGGGCTCTCACTCACTGGAAGAGTGTTGGTGTGGAGATTCTGGGTAGCCATTGTCAAGAGCCCTCACCTCCCCCGGTTTTGGAAAAAACCTAGATGTTGGTGCTTCTCTGGTAACTATGCATATTGTGATTTGGTTAGACAGAAATGTTGATCTGTTCATATTGTCTCTGTAATTTCTGTTTGTATTTGCTCTGAAGTTCAGGGTACTGGCTTTTCCCACTAAACTAAGTGAATGATATATGTATGTTTGATTAAAGTGAGATTGTTAACCCTTAAGGTTTCTTTCCTTAGAAAAACAGATCAAAGAACCTGTGCTGGCAGCCCTTCTGTGTGCTCGTGTTGTTGGTCTTACACAGCCACAGTAGCAGCAAGTAGCACTGTTGTTATTTATGTACTTGCCTTCCTTTACAAATGTGTATTGTTGGAATTATTGTTGTTGTATACCCAACACCAAGCACAGAGCCTGGCACATAAAAGGTGCCTAATAAAGGCTTATTGATTAAATAAGTGCTTACTATGTGCCAGTAATTGTGTACTTGTTTGCTGTTGTTTAGTTATTTTTTTAGTCATATCTGACTCTTCATGACCCCTTTTGGGGTATTCTTGGCAAAGATACTGGAATGGTTTGCCATTTCCTTCTCCGGCTCATTTTATAGCTGAGGAAACTGAGGCAAACAGGGTGAAGTGACTTGCCCAGGGTTACATGGTTAATATATGAGGACAACCCAGGTCTTCTTGACTCTAGGTCCAGCATTCCAGTCATTGTTCCACCCAGCTGCCCAAGTTGAGTGTACAAAGAAAGGTAAAAACAGTTCCTAGTAACAAAACAATTCCTAATAACTCATATTATAATTGCACAGACAACAGGTAAATAACTAGGAGCATAGAAGATAGAAGATGGAAGGGAATCCCAGAATGGAAAGCACTAGCAGCTGGGGAGAATTAGAAAGGCTTCTTGCAGAAACTGGAATCTGAACTGAATGGTCAAGGAAGCCAGGGATGTAGGGAAGAGGGCAGAGCATCCCAGGAATGAGGAACACATAGAGTCTTATTTTAGAGGAACAGCAAGTTGACCACTGTCACTGGGTCACAGAGTAAGTGAAGGTAAATTTTTGAAGGCTAGAAAGGTAGGAAAGGGCCAAATTATAAAGAGTTATAAATTCCTATCATAAGACTTTGTTTTTTATTCTGGAAATAATAGAGAGCTACTCCATTTTAAGTCAAGGAGTGGGAACATCACATACATTTTACAAAAGTCACTGGTAGTTAAAAGAAGGATGGACTGGAATGGGGAGAAACATGAGGCAGGATAACCAATTTGGAACCTTTTGTACAATAGTCCAGGCAAACCATGATGAGGGCCTGAACTTGGGTGATGGCTCTTTGAGTTGAAAAGGGGGAAGAATATAAAAAGATGTTATGCAGGTCAAAACTACAAGGCTTAGTTAGCGATGGATTGGCTACATGCAGTGAGATGTACGGAAAGGAAGAAAGAAAGACAGCATCCAGATTCTAATCATAATTACTGCATGTAAATCTGTACAGTGAAACATCTGGTTAAACTCTAACTTTTCCTCCACTCGATTGGTCCATTCATCCTGAGGGAATCATTAACAAAATTCCTATTTGGCTTTTAAATATGAGAACAAAGCATCTACTATTCAAAAGATATAACCAACAATGATCAAATAAAACTATCTTTTCACATCTGCTCCTGCATTAGATACCTCCTCTGTTTTCAAGTTTCTTCAGCATTATCTATTTTCCTAATTTTGATGTAAGGCACCATCATCACTGGACAAACCTATTCACTCAAAATTGCAGTATTAAGTGGAATCTGAGATCATCTTTGAATAAATTAAATTCTTGAGTCTTTTTGGAGACCCAGAGACTTCAAGGCAAAGGATCTGAAATCACTCAGACCAATATAAAATGACCATTCATTCACATTAATGGCCTGTGATGGGAACTTCTCTCATCACTGATTCTTTTAAGGCATCTTTTTCAGTCCTCTGGTTTCACATTAGTCTGGAGAATGTTTGAAACAAAAGAAAGAAGCAATTGGTGCTATCTTTGTAGGACAAAAATCACCTGCCGCTTAATCATCTATAAGAGTCTTTAGTTTATTAAAATATACCAAAGCCAAGTATTATGAATTATTGAAAAATATGAACATTATTCTAAATGTGTACATTTGGGCTAAGCAGAGGCCTAAAATCCAAAATACACAGGCTGATTATGTGTGATAATGTTTGATTTTTTTCCCTTCTGTTGTATAGAGGAAGGACTTCTTTATAGTCAGGCTTTTATTTTGGAGGCGGGGAACAACATTCTACTAGGCACTACAACAGAGAGAAAGGCACTAGACTTCCTTCCCTTGGAGGTTTTACAGTTGAGTCTTCTTATTGCATGTAATCCTACTTGCTATAAATGCATGATTATGTCTACAGATTACTAAAGCCTGCTGAAGTTGTTTTGCAATATATGCCTATACCTGACAGTAAGCAGTGTCAGATCATCTCAGTTTCAATTCAGTTGCAAGGTACTAGGGATAAAAAAAGACAAAAACAATAAATTAGTAATTATTAAGTGCCCACTGTGTGCCCAGTACTGTGGTCAGTAGCTTACAATTCTCTCATTTGATCTTCATAACCACTCTACTATTCTGTTTTTATAGTTGAGGAAACTGAGGCAAAGAGAGGTTAAAGTGACTTGCCCAGGTTCATACAGCTAGTAAGGGTCTGAAGCTGAATTTGAACCTGTTTTCCTGATTCCAGGCCCATCGCTTCCTCAAGGCAACTTGAGGTGCCACAACCCATCAAAGAGCTTATATTCTATTCAAGGCGACACAACATATATGCATATTATTAAGTATACAAAAATATATACACAAAAACAAGATAAGTTCATCAGTAAGAGGGTTAATAACTCGGGGAAGGAAATTAGGAAAGGCTTCAGGTAAAATGTAGCACATGAGCTGAGCTTCTGAAAGAAGCTGTGATTCCAAGAGACTGAGGGAAAGACAGAGTACACTTGAGACATGAGGGGTGGCCTGTGCAGACACAAAATCTGCTGGCAGGGCAGAACTAGTTAGAAGGAATTGTGTGTGAGGGCTGTATCTTTTCTCCATACAGTTCTTAAAGATGTCCAATCTAATCCAAACCAATAAATATTAAGAGCCTATTGTGCTAAGTTTTGCAGGTATAATTAATAAAAAGAAAAGTCGTTGGCCCCAAGGAGCTCAAGATCTAATGCGGAAGACAACACACAAAAGCAGGGAGGGAATAGAGAAGGCTGGGAGACCAGGGGGTGTCTCGTTTGATGACGTTTGAACCAAGCAGAACAGCAGATACAGCTTGACTGTTCTGAGAGTTGCAAAGTGTTTTATTCTAGCTTTATTTCATTTGGCTCTAACTTTGGTGTTTATCTCCGGGAGAGATGGATTCTGTAGAAGGAAATGACAAACCACTTCGGTATCTTTGCCAAGAAAACCCTAAATGGGGTCACAAAGAGTTGTACATGACTGAAACGACCAAACAACAACAAAAGAGATGGATTCAGAATAATGGTTCTCATATTTAAAGTCTCTTTTATTAAACAAGTCTTTTTATTAAATTTTAAGCTTCCTTTATGAGTTCCATTTTCCACACTTCTTCGTTTTTCTTTAAAAAAAATTACAGCAGTCATATGGAAAATTACTTCCATTCTTTACTTTGTTCCCCCTATGTAGGTTCGGTGGATTAAGGAACACAAAATGGCATGAGAAGAAACCCTCACTCGCTGATAGAAATGAATCACCAATTGATTCCTTGTCTTGTCCTTCAACATGTCTTAAAACCTCGGAAATTTTATAGAGAGGACTTTGTGGTATTGTATTCCAGTGTAACAAATACTTCAGGACTTGCTTTTAGGATGTCAGCCAAAAAAATCTGAGCAGTTTCATTGAAGTCATGGGAGAAGTAAAAGACCTCTACACAACCTTCAGTGGCTTCAATTTTCTCTTTTAAATTATTTAATATGTTTGACGATGGCAAGAAGTCATGAAAATCCAAAGGTTATATTAAAATACAGCTACTGGTTCATATGCTCCAAAGCAAAGCAAGAGATTTCTTGTGGAATTTCCTTTCTTGGCCACTTGCTAATCAGAAAACCATGTGCACTATATCCTGTGATCACTTGTATTCCTGATATTTGTGCAGTCATTAAACAGGTGGCTGATTTAGTCTTCTCTCTCCCCTTTTTCTCCATCCATGATACTTACCCTGCCTCTACCTCACAAGTTCACTGCTTCCTCGATGCTATCAAACATCTCCACCCCACTTTAGTCAATGGCTATCATAGGCCCATCCTGAACCTCATTGTGACTCAGATCTCTTCTAAATCAACTTAATAAGCCTGTATTAAAGACTGCTATGAGCAAGGAACTGTGCTAACTCCTAGGACTAGAAAGACAAATAACAAAACCAGTCCTTTACAGGGACTTTCTAACCTACTAGAGGACACAACCTATAAGCAGATAAACAAAAACAAGGTAAGCTAAATAATGAGAAGATACTAATAATGGGGGTTGGAGGAAGGAGGAGGAAAAGTTTCCCCTAGGAAATAGCATCTTTTGAGATGAGTCTTGAAAATCTGTAACTCCAAAATCTTGAACTCAGAGTCCTCCCCTTGTCAGCTCTTCCCCTGTATCATACTTAGTGAACCTGCTTGGCTACATAGCTCCAATTATTCTAACCATTCCACTTCACCCTTTCCATTGGCTCTCTTCTGGCTTTATTTGACTACTCAGACTAAACCCCAGGGTGGGCCACTTTAATGCTGCCCTCATTAGCTCCTCAGACTTCCTCATTCCTTTGTCTTTACAACATCCTCATCTACAATCCAAGGTCACTTCCATATTCCCTTTTTCTGCTATGGCTACCAAGCTACTGGGACTGGAGAAAGTCACTCATCACCCACGACAAATCCATGCTTGATAACTTTAGCCCTTTGTTAACTCTTGGCAGACCATTAACACTTTATCCCTTGTTAATAACTAATGTTATTTCTAAGCCCTCAATTCTACCATGCCTGTCCCTCCCTAGTAATAAGATCAAGGTCATCCGTATTTAGAGTCAGTACTATGTTCAAATCCTTGACCTGCTCCTTAATCGCCTGTAAGACAAGTGGCATTACCTAAACTCTTGTGATCTCAGTTTTTTCATCTCTAAATTGAGAATCTGGGACTAGATATACAAGGCCCTTTTTAGGCCCAAATCCTACGAGCCTGTGACCTGGTATAAGTTTTCTCTATTGACTTCAAAACATTATCACACCTATACCTTACTCTCTATTTCATAAAATCTGTATCTTTATCTACCATCTCTTTCTTTCATGCTTTCTCAGAAAAAAAATATCACTCTTTTCCAAGGCTACCACCTCTAACTTTACCGTTTCTATCTCCTCCTCTATCTTTTAGGACTGTGTTCCATCAATTATTATATCTAATGCTTTTATGAACTTCCTTGTCTAATGTCTCCATTTTCTCTACATATAGATGGGCTTAGATCTTTTTTATACTAGAAAAATCTTTCCTTGACACTGTTACTCTTTCAGGCTATACTCCTATTTCTCTTCATCCTATCACCAAATATAAATAGACAGTTATCCCTACTTGCTCTTATATTTCCCCAGCATCCTCTCTCCTTTAGTTCCTATACTCGGAATTTTGCTAAAACAGCTGTTTCAAAGGTCACCAAAGATCTCTCAGTGGACAGATATAATCAAATTTTCTCAGTCTTTATGTACCTTGTCAATTAATATTGTTGATCACTTTCTCCTTCTAGAAACTCTCTGGTTTTGTTTCTTTATTTTTTTTATGGCATTGTTCTGCCTTGGCTCTCCTATTTCTCTGTGCATTCACTTTGTCTCTCATTCACTGACTCCACTTTTTGTTCTTGTCTATAAATGGGCTCATATCTCAAGACTCAGTGTTTAGTCCTGAGTTCTCTGGGAGTTTCACATCTTCTATGTTATTACCTCTGTTACGATGATACCCAAATTTATATCTCTAACCCTTTCTTCTCTGTTTTATCACACTATATATGTCCTATATTTAATATCAACATAACCTCATACTATTTCTAAAACCTAACCCATAATCCCTTTCCCCAAACCAGTTGTCCTTCCTGACTTTCCTGTTTCTACCAATAGTTCACGATTCTCCCAGTCATTCAGGCTAAAAGTCTTTACATTTTCTTTGATTCCTCTCTTTTCCCATCCCTTCAAATCCACTTAGTCAAAAAATTCTGTTGATTCTTCGTAATGTCACTAGCATCAAATTTCGCGTGTTATCATTGTTACTAAGGAAACTAGCTGAAGCTACAGGGAGCAGTTGAACTGCAATGTGAGTGATTAAGTGTGTGGAGGTAGCATTCAGTCGGAGTATTAAAAGACAAGAAAGGCTGGTGGGTGAATGACAGGCCACAGTGTTGTTGTCTTTGGGCAAAAATGGATTCTCAATGGAGAAAGAAAATGACCCAAGTGAGGAGCACAGGAATAGATACAACTCCACCGTGTGGGAATCCCAGAGAATTTTCCTTCACTTGGTGATCTCATCAGCAATCCTGGTTCTGATCACCATCTCAATGCTACTGATCTCACATCTACCTAAGTTGCCCCAATCTTTTTGCTGACCTCCAATTTTGCATCTCCAACTGCCTGTCAGACATATCAAACTGAATGTTTAGGAGACATCCTAAACTCAGCATATCCAAAACAGAGTTTTCCCCTTATACGCTTCCCCCTTCTTACCTTCCTTATTACCATAGAGGGCATCATCCTCCCAGTTCCTCAGGTTCACAACTTAAAAGTCATTCTTAATTCTTTGCTATTTCTTACTCCCCATATCCAATCTTGTTTAATCTATCCAAAGCTTGTCAGTGTCTTAACATCTGTTTAACACACCCCTTTTCTCCTCTGACACTGCTACCACTCTTTTGCAGGTCCTCATCACCTCACACCCAGATTACTACAATAGCCTGCCAGCAAATTTGCCTGTAAAGATTCTCCCCATTCCAATCCATCTTCCATTCAGCCTCCAAAGTTATCTTCCTAAAGCATAGGTCCATTCAAGTCATCCCCCTAGACAGTAAACTCCAGTTGCTTTCTCTTGCCTCCAGGTCAAAATACGAAACGCTCTGTTTGGCATTCAAAGTCTTCATAACCTAACCCCCTCCTACCTTTCCAATCCTCTTATACCTTACTCCCCCAAACTTATACCCTTTGATCCAGTGACAGTGGCCTCTGGCTGTTCCACAAACAAAACACTCCATTTCTAGGCTCTAAGAATAATCTATGGATGTCCCACATATCTAGAATGCTCTCCCTCCTCCACTCTGATAACCGACCTCTCTGGCTTTCTTTAAGTCCCAACTAAAATCCCACCTTCTAAAGCAGAGGTGGGGGACCTGCGGCCTCAAGGCCACACATGGCCTTCTAGGTCCTCAAGTGTGACCCTCTGACTGAATCCAAGCTTCACAGAATAAATCCTCTTAATAAAAGGATTTGTTCTGTAAAACTTGGACTCAGTCAAAAGGCTGCACCCAATACTATCTTTGAGATACGGGTTTAGTAATGTGTCAAGGGATACATATGTACAGTTAAGTGACTTTGTAGATATAGTTCCAAATTGATGGACCAATTGTGTAGCCCTGTCAATAACTGTCATTTTCCTTTTATGCTAATTTGCCAATCTGATGGTTGTAAGAGGGAATCAGTGTAGTTTTCATTTGCTCTTCTCTAATTATTGATAAATTTGGAGTGTTTATTCATAAGACTTAATAGATTATATTTCTTTCATTGAAAGCTGCCTGTTTATGTCTTTTGACCATTCATCTATTGGGGAGTAGCTAGCATTTTTATATATTTGCATTAATTCCTTACATAACTGGGATATGTCTTTTATAAGAGAAATTTCTTGTAACATTTCTCCCAGTTAATTGTTTGCCTTCTCATTTTAACTGAACTTTGTGTAAATTTCTTTTCAATTTTATGTAATCATAAATTGATTATTTTAATATCTATGTTATACTCTATATTTTTGCTGGTCATGAATTCTTCCTTGCAAAGTCATTTTCTTCCTTGTTTCTGTAATTTATAATGTGACCTTTTATACTGAAGTCATGTTTCCATTTGGAATTTACTGTTTTATACGGTATGAGATCATGGTTTATGCCTAATTTCTGCCAGATTGCTTTCCAGGTTTTGCAACGTTTTTTGTTGATTGGTGAGGTTTTGTCATGGTAGTTACATTCACTGGATTTATCAAACCTCATTATACTATATTCTTTTGCTTCTCTATGTTGTACATATAATGTATTCTATTGGTTGACTTTTTTAATACAATACCAACAGTTTTAACGATTAACACTTTTTAATATAATTTGAGATCTGACTCTCTGAAGTCTCCTTCCTTCCCATTTTTATTACTCCTGAGAATTTTGTTCTTTTGTTATGTTTCTCTTTCTAAAACAATCCTTAAATTATTTGATTTGTGTGGTACTAAATAACTTGAGATATTATGGGAATATTTATTACATTGACATGGGCCAACAACTAATAATTAATAAAATTAATGTTCTCTTTAGAACAGCTTTGATTGTATCCCAATACTTTCGCTATTTGTTTCACTCCTGCCACTGTCTGTGATAAAAATATCTCTTGTGCTTAATATTTGTTATTTGGCCAACTGATCCTTGAGGATCTTTAGTCTTCTAACTTTAAGGTTTTCATCATAGGTCTCTTACGTAATGTAGTTTTTATTATGTTGTAGTTGATAAATGATGTATGTAACATTTCTGAATTTTTTGCATTTTATTGTATTTTATGCCCTAATAGTTGGTCTGTTTTTATAAAGGTCTCATGCACAGTTATACTTTGTTCTCATTCAGTAATTGCCAGAGATTTATCATATCTAACTTTTCTAAAGTTCTATTCAGATATTATTTTATGGTTTATGTTTTTGTGAGATTTGTTTAGGTCTGAGAGGGTTACATACCCCAGACTATTATTAACTATTTCTCCCTATATTTTAATTAACTCTTTCCTTATGAATTTTTTTTTACTATGCCATTCAGTGAACATATATAAAGAATTGATACTAATTCATTGTTGGTAGTACCTTTCAGAATAATATAGTTTCTGTGTATACCCTTTGATCCAGCAATACCACTAATAGATTAGTATCCCAAAGAGATAAAAAAAAGAGACAAAGGGCCCCACAGGTACAAAAATATTTAGGGCAGCTCTTTTTGTGGTGACAAAGAATTGGAAACGGATGGGATGCCCACCAATTGGGGAATGGATGAACAAGTTGGGGTATAGAAATGTAATAGAATACTATTGTTCTATAAGAAATGATGAGCAGGTGGATTTCAGAAAAACCTGGAAAGACACAAATTGATGCTGAGTGAAGCAAACATAACAAAGACAACATTGTACACATTAACAGCAATATTGTGCAATGACCAACTTTGATAGACAGTTCCTCTCAGCAATACAATGATCTAAGATAATTCCAAAAGACCCATCATGGAAAATGCTGTCATATCTAAAAAAAGAACTATGGAGTCTGAACGCAGATTGAAGCATACTGTTTTCTCTCCTTTTTTCATTTTGTTTGTTATTTCCTGTGGTTTTTCCCCTCTGTTCTGATTTTTTCTTTCACAACATGACTAATGTGGAAATATATTTAACTTATATCATGTATGTACAACTTATATGTTTACCTTATATCAGATTGCATGCTACCTTGGGTAAGGGAGAGGGGTGGGAGGGAGAAAAAACTTGGAATTCAAAATCTTATAAAAGTGAATGTTGAAAACAAAAAAGTAAAAAAAAATACAGTTTCACTATTTCTCTCATTTAATCCTATTTTACTATTGAATTATCTGATAAAATACTTGCTGTCTCTGCTTTTTTGATTTTCCCTAAGACATAACAGATTTTGTATCATCACTTTATTTTAATTTTAATTATTTTTGTTTCAAATGTTTCTTTTAAACAGCATATTGTTGGATTCATCTTTCTAATCCAGTCTGCTACCCTCTTCCATTTTATGTCAGTTCATACCTTTCTCATTCAGATTTAGTACTTTAATGTCTGTGATTACCTCCTTTCACTCCTCTTTCACTTCTTCCTCTCTTTGTCCACTGCCCCACTCTTTACATGGAAGAAGTGAGTAGTAAAAGAAGACTATCCTTGATGCTAGCAGTCTTTATCTGATGTAATCTACTTCTGTTCCACTGTTCCTCTTCTCTTCTTCCTGACCAATATCTGATCACAGAATAATATCTTTTTTATTTTCTTCCCCTCTTTTCAATCCACCCTATGCAATTGGAGATTTTTGTTTATTTGTTTATGACTAATTTCTCCCTGAATCTATACCCTCTTAACCTCCATTTTCCCTCTCTGTGTTCCTTCCTGAATCCTTCTTAAGCTTAATGTATTTCTACATCAATCTCTTTGTGAGTATTTATGTTCTCTTTCTCCTTTCTTCCCTAGAGTCTCAGACTCTAATTTACTCAAACCTTTTTGAGTATGGTTTTGTACTTCTCATGTTAAACTTTATTCTTCTTCCATTTTTTCCTTAGCATTCTTCTTTCCCTTCCTTTCCCTAGAATTATCACATTATATATATATATATATATATATATATATATATGTATATGTGAATAAATGTATAAACATTACATGCGCATATACATGTGTATATATACATACGCACACACATGTATATACATATATATATATATATATACATAAACATATCTTTTATTCTAGAAATTCATGGAGAATTTGTGGAAAATCTGATTTTCTTTGCAGTGGAGAACTATTAGTAGCCAGCAAAGAAATTCATAGAGATTAATGAAGACAATTTTATTGATCATACTCAAGGAAATGTTGCTTGGGGCCAGGTCTAGGGACAAGAAAGACTACATATGTTCACATCTATCTTTAAGGAGTAAAAATGCTCTTAGTTTAGTAATTAGTGGGATGTGCCACTGTAGGAAGCTTTCATCATGTGAGACTTTTCAATTCAAGCCTTAGCCCTGAGTGAGGAAGTTACAAATGGAACAGCATAGTATAGTGGGAAATAGCTGAATCAGAAAGTGTAGGTTCAGATCCTGACTTTGGCACTTATTACCTGTGTCATCTTAGGCAAGTCAGCTCCTTGTTTCGGGACTCACTTTCCTCAGCTGTAAAATAAGAGGGTGCATCTTCAGGTTAAGCACCATAGTCTCATTCTAATCTTCCTTTTTGACATTGTTTCGTTACTTCCTTTCACATAATCTTGGGTCCAGATGAACTACTACCTGTCCCTGAAAATCAACATTCCATCTGCCATCACTATGCATTTAACATGCCTGAAAAGCAGTTCTTCCTCATTTCCATGTCTCAGAATCCTTATCTTCCTTCCTTGCTTTTGCTTTCCTTTGGTGCCTCTCAAATTGTTGCCTTATCTGGGCACATATTATATCCCCTAAGTAGAATGGAAGCTGTTTGAGATGAGGAAAAATTTCATGTTTATCTTCATATCCTCAGTGCACATATAAAGTGCTTAATAAAAGTTTGTTGAATTGGTGACAACAACCAAAATAATGGTGAGGAAGTATCAAAATTCTCTGCTTTTCACATATTGAATGTAATAGGTATCAAGAATTCTAAGCTATGACATATTTCCAGGTTTTAAAAACATCCTTCATTTTTCACTGTCTGGAAAATGAGGAGGGGGTGGTTAGGAAGCTAATTATAAAAGAGCTCCAGGCAGCGTTGTATAGTTTCCTAAGAAACAAAGCGGTGTTCAAAAATGAAAACTGTGAAAATGTATTACTGACCCACTTACTATCCTAAGTGCTTCACAATTTGCTTTTTTTAAAAGAGACTTTAAAGTAACGTCTATCTTTACCAGCCATCCAAAAGAACAAATTTATCAGTTTTCCCTTATTTAGGTTGCAACATGCATGGTAACTACAAATCTTTGCACCTAACTTTGTCTTTTCCTTAATTTTTACCTAGGATGAAAAATAACATTCTCTTAGGGAAAACAGTTTGTTCAGATATTTAAAATTTGGCCTCTAAGCTTCGGTTTAAAATATATACGTATATATATATATATGTATATATATACATATATTTATATATGTATATATATGTATATATATACATATATTTATATATGTATATATGTATACATATATAAATTAAAGCTTTTACTTGTTTTGACACAGTTAGAACTGACACACAATAGCTCTCAAGGGGAAATGACATAATATCATCAGAATTTGTCACTCCCAAAAGTATTGAGTCAAGAGCCTTGTGACCTTCTCAAATGATATGTGCTGCTGAAAAAAGCAACTGAATTGCTGATGTCCTATATCTAGATCTAAGAAAGCATGCCTGACATAAAAAAAACATAAACTAGTAAGAACCTTCTGAACAGCTGTGTGTTCCTCAAATAAGAAGTCAACTAAAGAGAGAGCTTGGATCCCCAGAATGAATGAATAAATGAATGAATTAATAAAGCATTTATTACGTACTTACTATACAAAAAGCACTATGCTAAGTTACCAGGATCAAATAAAAATGTAAGGCACTCTCAGATCTCAAGGTACTCACACAGAAAACAACATCTACAGAAGATTCAGCTGCAAATCTGAAGTTTCTGTCATCCTTAGGTTGCAGCAGCAAAATAGATGGTTATTCTTCTTCTTTGATGTCAATTCCACTGATAAAATCACATCTGTTTCAGATGTTGAATCATTTGACAGTGCCAAGGACTTCAGTGTCTAGAACTATAACACCTGTAGGACCAGTCATCAAGCTGCATCTCCATAGGAGCTGCTTCCCAAGATGATAACTAAGGACATTGGTACGGGAGCATTGCTATTCCAAAGCTTCTTGGTTTAGGGCTCTGGGCTGCATCCATCAGGTTCTGAGAGGATGTGGTTGTGGTTTGAATTGCCTGGCACATGCTATTTCCTCTCTCTCCCTCAAGTTTAGGGAGTGATAGGAGGGCTCCCATCAGGTACTCTGATTTGCTTGCCCTATGGCTGATTAGCTGTTAGTGGGAATTATTGGCCCCTTCACAGATGTTGTCTCCCTGGGTGATGTCTGTAAGGGCTGGGCTAGAAGCAGGATTTTAACTTCCTTCTTTAAATCTAGTCCCTTTGTCAAAATTGATACAGTTTAATATTTTTCAAGTAGTCTAAAAAGTACATGCCCAATGTGTCATTTTTAAAAAAGAATAATCAACTATGAAAAGTTTATACACTTTCTTGCTTTTCTATTTGCATGAAATGGCATAGTACTGCTATATTCCACTATCAGTCTTACCACTTATAGTTCCATAATTCAGTTTTATAGTGGGTGATCATCAGTAAACTGAGAAATGGCCTTTCAAATTTAAAAGCCTATGCTATTCCCCTAGTCAAAAATGGACTTGTGCACAGCATTTTTCATACAAATATTTCTATATAATGTCATACATAGACATGCGATTCTTATGGAGACACACTGTATACTTTTTTCAAATGAAAACAGATTAGCTACTAAAATTTATGAAGATATATTTTCTTATAATGAAACTTGTTCCCCATCTTATTGGGCATATTTGAAGTATATGTATTATTGGATGGGGAAAGATCATTTGGGGAACTTGTAACGTTTATTTATATACTTACAAATACATTTGATGTAGGAACAGCA
Source organism: Trichosurus vulpecula (assembly GCF_011100635.1). Lineage (NCBI taxonomy): Eukaryota > Metazoa > Chordata > Mammalia > Diprotodontia > Phalangeridae > Trichosurus > Trichosurus vulpecula. The sequence goes on along the minus strand of NC_050575.1, from coordinate 263,477,736 downwards.
TTTAAATGAAATTATTCAAGCATGATAATTTTATTTAGCAAGCTACTTTCTTTGTTCCTCTATTTTATGCTTTCTTCTACTGGATGCTTTTCAAGAGAAAAGTTTAATAAAAATGAGAATCTGTTTTCTTCCTTTTCTCTTTCTTCCTCCACATAGCCAGAATTATATAAAACATGTTTCTTTTTTGGAATTCCTGTAAAGGTACTGAGCCTCTTACATGTTCTTTAGAAGAGGAAAAAATATTTGAAGGAAAAGACAAATTCTCTAAGTAAAGTGAAGCAAAATCAATCACTCCTGCATCTAATTGACCATTGGTCTTTTACCAAGAGGCACTTTTACAATACAGTGCTCCTATTTTAGTTGGTTTCAGGACAGCTACTATCTTTGTGAGTCTTGATATTTCAAGGGTGAGATTGAAGCATCCCACCCCATTTAAGCCTGATACCTTAACTAGGTGAGAACATGTCTCCATCTACCAGTTAATCAAAAGACCTTACACTAAGTTTGAAAAGTCTTTGAAAAACATTTGATAAAATAAAAAAAAATGTCAGATAAGAGCACAGTCACAATTGACTGTGGAATTTCGTTAGTCCCTCTGGGTCCTATATAATAGCATGAATTTGCTAAAATGGGAAGTTATTCTAGAAACTGGAAAAACGTGGTTTTCTAGTACACCACTGATGAGGATATGTCTGCCTGGCAAGATAGGAGGAGGGGAAAATTGCAGCTTTAAAAAGGTCTCCTGCCTTCACCATTATGTCATCAGATGAGGACTTTCCAACTTTGAAGAGCCCAAAGGGACTTTGTACGTCCCGTCTTCCCACTGGTATCCTAAGGAGCATCACTGGATCAGCTGGTAACATTGGGAGTCAAGGGTTTATGGATTCAGATTCCTCATGCTTAAAGGCAATTACTTGAGCATGCCACAAATGGGTAAAGGGACTTCTAGAAACCAGGAGCTGAGAGTCAAACATTTGCTACATTTGCTTGCCAAGCTTGAGCTCTCTTCCCTTGGATTCTGTATGTACTTCTGGAAAAGGTGTTGCAGACCTTTAGGGGGTTGTTTTATACCCACTGTTCTAAATGGATTACATTAGTAAATACCTCTTTCTAAAGGTTACTTAAGGAAAGCTGATTAAATGATTCTCAATTTATAATCTTGGGGGGAAGTATACCAATAGGGACTCAAGCCAGCGGCATCGGAGAATTTCCTCTGACTCTTCAGGGGTACATCTAGGGCCCTAAGGTAGAGATGTAGCTAGCCAAGCTCCGGAGATATGACTCAACAGCAGGAGTTGGGATTAGGATACCATAAAGCTTACATGGGCTCAGTATTAACGATGGAATTTGATTTATTGAAATGAATAATAGTGTCCATCAAAGGAGATGAATTTTTTAAAACCCCACACCAATGTGCAAAATAAAATTTAAAATTCATATAGTTCACAGTTCAAATAAGAGCGAATATTACTAGGAGTCTATTCCCCACCCACACCACCCACGGGGACTATTTACTAACCTACTTCTAGTAAACATTTGGAGTATTAATTAGCATTCAAAGGACACCAGGTATTTACTTTGAAATCCCTGGATGTTTCTGAAAGTCTAACAACCTCAAAGGCAAAGTTAGCAATGGTAGCTGCAGCTGAGAAGAAAAAGATGCAGCAAGCACCAGAATCTTCCATGGGGTTAATTGCAGTATTTCAGTGCCATTATGGGATCCTGAAACCCAATTCTAAGGAGATGAGAGAATAAAAAGTCTCAGTAGGATTCATTAAAATTGTACCTTTTGTCTTTTCACGGTGCAGGCCACTACAAAATAATGTCTACTCTTCAAAGACAAACGTGAGGCAGCTGAGACAAGCCAAAACTCATTAGTACAATAAGTACATCCAAATTTTAGTAGTTACAAGTGGAGCTGGTTCATGCAGAGGTTAGCTAAATAGTTATTTTAAGGACTCACTGTCCTTTCTGGGAAAATTAACAGTGCAAATGTCAAAAGTCCCTCATGATTTAAAAAATTAGGACAGTTCTTTAATGTCAGATAAATATCTGTTCTGCAAATATGGGTTTCACCTACTTAATTACTGTAGACCCATTAAATGTTTATTCAGCTCCTTACAGTTAGTAGAGCTGTTCTGAAATAATAATACCTACTTATCTCTATTAGACATAGGGGTCATTGGGAACGCTGCAATTACCAAGTCTTTAGCAGGTGAGATACTTAAATCACTATAATTTTTAGCCAAAATTGTTTTATATAGACCAAAAAGATAGGTAGATAGACAGACAGACAGATAGTTGTTTGTCTTTTGTTTTTGAAGAGGAGCAATAACATCATCTTGACTTATGCGTGAATTGGATTTAAGGGAGGCAACTGCAATAGATAGAGAGATGATAGATAGATAGATAAAAGAAACTGCAGAAAATACCTTTAAAAATCTTACTTTCAGGTCATTTATGAAAAAGGTTATGACTATTTGTTACAAGATAAAGAGTGAATAACAGATCTCCTCAGAATAAAAACCTGGTTTTGAAGTTTGGCCAGTTGTAACTGTATCGTTATTGAAGGATCAGGGGGAACCATGTTTCTTCTGCTCAGCAAATGCTCAGTGTGACTCATCCAACTTGCCTAAATGTGTTGGACTTTTTTCTTTAAATTTCTTTTGGTTTTCTTTGCTACTGGTACTTTTGTCATGATACATTTTTACTCCTCATTTCAGTAAATTTAGAAGTATTTCAGCTACTTTAACTATTTCTTCTGTTGGTAGCTTCTAAGTCATAAACATTTTTTTTCTTTCAAGGAAAACATTTTCAGTAGGTTCTGTTCTGTCCTTCGAAATCCTAAAACAGTTCAATACCTATCTGGGTCACAGTGGGGGGAGACTGAAGGAGTATTAGACCTAGAGTCAGAGGAGTTGGGTTTGAATGTCTGCTTTGCTATTTGCTACCTTGTGTGGCTTTGGACAAGTTCTCTCTCAGCCCTACTTCCTTCTTCTGTGAAATCAGGAAATTGGATTATATGGCTGCTCAGGTTCTTTACAACTGATTACCTACTCCTCTGCCATATTCTCCAAACTACACAGATACTAAAATCTGTAATGAGTAGGAATTGAGGGTGGCCAGAGACCTAAGGATCCTCCTTATCTCTGAAGGAGTGTGCCACATTAGCTTCTCCTGATGGAAGCCTCCTGGACTGACATATGAATCAATGGATTATAACAGAATTGCTTCTGGTAGAAAGGAAAATTTGCCCAGTGCAAGTAAAGCTAATATGATAATAAAGCACAGAAAGTCAACCCCTTTTCTCCCCAAATGCACCATACAACATTCCCTATACAATATTCCTTCTTAGATGTTTCTTTATTTAATTTATGGAATAAAACAAGCATTTCCATGACAAAGTTAATGTCCTTTTTAAGTAGACCAATATACTATTAAGTTTTTAAAACAAGATTATCACATAAATACATGTATTTCAGATTAGACCCCAGGAAGATTCTACTATTAAAGTAGAGCTTTTTGTATTATGAATGCTTATTTTCAGTTAATTATTTGTTTTTAGACTTGATATGCATTCTCAGGATTTGACTATTTCATCACAAATTCTGTTAAAGTTTGTCTTGTACACTGCACCCAAGAGTCCAAAGCCACCATTCAGGGGAGCAACACCTGTGGGAAAAGAGTGCACTATCCCTACTGCCGTCAACATGAACAGCTCAACCAGCTGCCACTTTCAGGGTTGGGAAGCTAGCCTGGCTCAAGTAACAAGGTGCCCCAAGGGAGAGAAATGTCATGGCATGCATGCCAAGTCAAGGCACTGTCCTTAGACCTGCTGGAAATAGCCCAGGATCCTGTGCTCAATAACCTGGGCTCCATTCCCAGGCCATCTGTCCTGTTTCTAGCTTAGCCGCCATAGCCATCATCTAGAACAATCCCTATATAGAAGGTGCCTGCCATCCCCACCATCACTGATACATGAATTGCAGACCAGTTGCTATTAATGGGCAAGTAATCACAAATAATCTGGGAACAGCAATGCCCCTAGTGAGTACTTGTTTCCACTGAGCTTTTATAGCCATCCTCCAGGGAAGCAACTCTCATGAAGGTGGGGGCTGGCAAATGCCTCTACACTTGATACAGCTTTTCTCCTATCCCTACGCTCTCTCGGTAGCCACCAAAAACCCAGGAAATAAAGTTCCCATCAATAAATTCCTTGGCATTGTCAAATATCTCATCACAAATGGGTATGGTTTTATTAATGAAAGTGAACCAAAGAAGATGTGTTACCATCTGCATTGCTTCAGAAAAAGGGCTACAGTGCCTTGCCATCTGATTTGTAGTTGAATCCTATTTGTGTTGTATTTTGCTAATAGAATATGAGCTCCTTGAAAGTTGGATTTGGATTACTTTTCTACGTGTTTCTCCAGAGATTTCCACCTAGAAAATCTTTTCTTTTTCATTTTCAAGTTTTTTTATTATTATTTTTTCAATCATTTATATGCATGGACCCCTTTAGCAGTCTGGTGAAGTGTTTGGACCCATCTCAGAAAAAATGATTTTAAATGCATAAAACAAATACATAGATTTGAAAAGGAAACCAGTTATAGTAAAATAGTTATCTCACTGTGTATGCGTATATGTATTTATACATATATACATTTATATATATACATATATTCACATACACATACACATGTATCAAGTAAGCCAAGTTCATACCAAGTATTTCCAGCTTAAGAAACTTTGATTTACAGACATATGTCTGAATTATAGAGTATATGTGTAAAAAAAGATTTCCCTTGAGAAAGTAGCCCAATTGCCTCAAGAATGGAGAATCAAACTAAACGTAACATACATTTTTCATGCTACTCATTTTATAATTTACTCCTTTCTCTGAATATAATAATAGCTAAAATTACATAATATATTTCAGTGAAAGAAGACTTTTCCATTGACCCTTGCTTTTGTAAAGAGTTTGAAATGTTTGAAGAACATAAAAATGTTATTTTAAAAAACAAACTTTTTTTTCTTTTTTGCAGAGTTCAAATATTTGTTTGCTGTATTACAAGAGACAATTAGTCAAAAAGACCAAAGCCCATGTCATCATCTGATTCCTTTGTTTCCTCTGTCTTCTCTTCAGCAGAGCTAGCAGCAGGGACAGCACCCCTAGTAGGAGCAGAACCAGCTGCTGGGGCAGCCCCACCAACTCCTACATTGCAGATAAGACTTCCAACATCAGTGTTGGCCACACAGCCTTGCAAACAGACCAGTACAGAAAGGTTCGACATGTACACCTGTTGTTTTAATGAGGGCATTGATTTTATCCTCCCTGTGACCTCATCTTCATGCAGGATGAGGGCCAAGTAGACGAAGAAGAGCTCAGAGATGGAGGCCATTTCCTAGGCTGCCTATCTTGGTGCTAGTGCCTGGCTGAAGCAAGCTTCAGCCTCATCCCAACGTGACCTTAGCTTCCTGGGAAGGACCAAGCCTTGACAAACTTTGTTCTAAGTGAATTATTATAATTATTGCTATTGTCATCTATTCTCACTTTTGTTTTGCTGACCTATGTTCCCACTCAGATTATGTTAGGAATTTTATGTAGAAGATGAGACTTTTGATTTGGCTATCTGGTCTTTGAAATTCTATTCCTTTCTATTTGTCTTCAACAAAGTCTCTTTAATGTTATACAGAACCTGAATTTATTCTTCTATTGTTCTTATTCATTTCCTTAAAATTTCAATTTTCCATTTTCTGTTCTTTTTTGCCTTCTCTAAATTCCATTCCCCACAAGCATTTTCTCTGTAGTCAAAATTCCTTTGTGGGCCTCTATAATTAAGGCATCCATTGAATTAAAAGATTCAAATATATTATTCTATTAAATATGGTGAACTTTCTTGTCCCTTTTATGTCTTTTATTTCACTTGAACTGTATTATATCAGCTGCTTTGTTACTGATGTCTTTCTTATATTCTTCAAAAGATTTCTTTATAATCGTGTTTCTGGTTTTTCTTAACTGAAAACACCAAATTGGGTTTTCCTGGTTTTGTGCTATGCATTCTTTATTGCTCCCCTAAATTAAAAAAAAAAACCATAATTTTTCTCTTTGGTAGAAGAACCACGTGTGTGTGTATATACTTATAAATCCATCTTTTCTGATGTTCACCAGCAATTAATTTTCAGTATTAGACCAGGATCTGTTTGAGATGCTTTAAAGCTTTGACACATTTTACCATTAGCCTGGGAACTGTCTAATATTCAATATTAAATGAAAACCAAGACACAAAAAATCCCTCTCTCTCAGATCTCATTTCCCCATATGTTATAAATGGCAGACTACAAAAGCTTATTCAGTCCATGTGCAGCTGAAACATTGTTTTATATTCTCTGTACTATAGAGCCTAGCTACCATGTAATATAATTATTTGTAATGGAAAATAATAAAAATGGCAATAATTAGATCCATAAAAATGCAAGAACGTTTCTGAGAAATGTGATCATACCAAACATTCATAATGTGCAAGCTCCATGAAATGATACATTTAACAAATAGAAAGACCTGATGGAGGAGATCAAATTTACTTAAGAAGCAGGGTGAGGTAAATATTGTCCCTAATGTCCCATCTATTTTCTACTACAGTGTTACTGAGGTTGCTTTCTAGAAGTCTACAAAGGATGAACTCACATCCTAATACTTTTATTCAACTAAAATGGATAGTGATTTTAATCTGTACAATAGTCCATAGAACAATAAATATAAAAGAATAATTGCAGGATAGCAATATGTCTTGGAGCCATTTCAATATGAACCCTTTAGAAAATTTTGAGAAGAATGTGACTGTTAATAAATCATTCAATAATAATAATCCATCTTCCACGTTTTTGGGGGGGGCAATATGGGGAAGCAGCAAAGGGAATGCTAGCCAGGGCCATGTTCAATGGATTTCATGTACTCTGAGAATGTTATTGTAACAGTGATAGATCAATAGGAATTCTGAAATGTTGGTCATTTAGGTTCTGGTGATTCCACAGATTAGGTTAGCACCCTTGCTGGTGTGATGTAATTGAAACTGCTATGATGTTAAGAAATAGAGTTGTAGGCAGGCCTTACCTGCAATCATTGTCATGATCAATTTAACATAGAAGATAGTAAATAGTGGGTAGTGCTCTTTTGTGTTCTGATATCACAACAAGGTACCACATATTGGAACAAATCATAAATACCAATAATATAACTATAGGAAATTATTCTGTGTGGATACCATTGACTGAAAAAATTGATAAATCATGAGTGGAAAAAATTGACAAATCATGGACTGAAAACATGAATGCTTTTATAAGGAACTAGTACTATATCATAACTGAACTAAAAACTGATCTTACCAGTTAGACGCAAAGACTTCCTATTTCTTTTTGTCAACAATATTCTCAGCTCCAGGTAACATAGCAAATTATAGTAGATCAATGGAAACCAGTCATGAAAAAGAAATTAATTCCTTCACCCACCACTAATACAGGTTGACATATTATCTGCAATGTATAGTCTTAGAGAGTTGCCTAGGGCATTAAGAGATTAAGTGACCTGCATAGGGCCATTAGAGGTAGAATTTGAACCCAGATCTTCCTGGCTTTTTAGGCTAGTTCTTTATCAATTACCCCATAGCTACCCAAAATGAAATGGTAAAAGTGATGTAGATGTCTTAAATGATTTTGAGCATATGGGCATACTCAGAATGGAGTTCTGAAAAATCCTTTTTTGATAGTGGTGTCATGAATCCAACTAACAGACCAACTATACCAAAGCATAGTAATTCAAAAAATCTGACATTGGCCATAATCATAATGGGTGAATGTATTCCTCTACAATATTTGACAGCAAGTGAAAAATATGTCAGGATCTGCTCATAACAATGTATGTGCTACGGCTATTGTCTTGGTAAAGATCATAGGAGAAAAAGTGGGTTACCAAAGAATACCACTAAAGACAGTAATTAAATACCACCCTGGCAAAGCATATTCAAGAACACATTAAATACCTACAAAAAAACTTAGAAGTTTATAACAATAACAAGCCAGTACACATAGAAGAAAACTTGAATACCATATTGCCCAATTAAGCAGCATCTGTTGTTTGCTTTTTTTTGTATCCTTGGTATTTAGCACAGTGCCTGGCACGTGGTAGGTCCTTAATAGATGTTTATTGACTGAATAACAATAAAACACAGAGTATAGAATCCAGAAAATAAAAGTACATTAGAAATATATCATTCATCATCAATTAAAAGTGAGCTACAAAAATCTTAAAGTGATACAATGAGAAGCACAAAGAAAAAACAATTCAACATTAGTCCAAAACTATGATATACAAGTTTCAGAAATATACATATATACACATACATATATATATGTATATGATATATGTATATATGTATAGATACATATACACATATAAGAAACTAGGAAGAAACAGGATGTGGAGAATTTCTGGTAATCTTTATCTTTAAAAGAATCTCAACACAACAATATCATTAACTGGATCAAAAGTGAAACAAAAAGTTTTCATACATGTAATATAAAGAATGATGGAACGATTATGCCAAGAAAAATGACTAAAATCACAGATTATCTGATAAATTAGAAAATGGAAGGTCCAGATATAATTATTAACTTTTGTATTAAAATACAAAATTGGCATGATGCTTTAGGTCTTTCAGGGAGACAGTTTAAGCCAGCTATAGTTCTCACTAATTTTATGTTCATTATTATCACTCCTGAATAGAATTATGCAGGACTTTCCAGTCAAAAAAGAGGGTTGTGCCAAAACATCATATTAATCACTTGATACATATTGATGGCATGAAGTTATATGGTTTCAAAGAAAGCACATTTAACAACCCAATGGAAACTTTCTCCAGATATACAAAAGTGTCACATGGAATCAATAAGTGTAAAAGTCTTAAGTGGGTCAATAAATAATAAAGACTGAAGGATGTGAACTTGAATTTGGAAGTAAAATTGAATCAATGAATATAGACGATGTTTACAAATGCTTTGATATTCACCAAGCAAAATAGAACATAACACTACCTCCCGGGAAGAAAGCTGAGATCGCGTATGTTAAGAAACTGACTGGCATCCTAAACTCAAATTTAATAGGAAGTACACAATTGGAGCCATTGCCTAGTCTTAATGTCTTCTGGTAATACTAACCTCAACATCTTTTGGCATGGTAAAATGGACAATAGCAGATATAAATGGTATTTAAACAAACCCTATACAATGAATGTAGTAATGAAATAGTGATAAAACACAGAGCTCATCTCCCCAAGATAGCTATAGAAACATAGTATTTCCTCATCAAAGAGAAGAAAAAGGATTGATAGATGTCCATAGAATACATGATATTATAGAAATCCTTTTGAAACAGCCATATCTTGTTTCATAAAGAATAACAATGTGTATACACTACTGAATTTTCCTACTGTAAAAGGTGGATTGCATCTTAACAAAACCTATGAAATGGCAAAGATCCAATTATATCACATGAGGTTAACCAATAATATCTCAACAAAGATTTGTTGAACAGAAAGCTGAGTTATTTATATTTCTTTGTAGATACGGAAGGATTTACAACACCGATTTGGTACCAGGTCATTGCCAACAAAAATTATAGAAATAAGCCTGGACTTACTGATTGATGCAAAATATTTAATGAAACAAGAAAAACCATACAATATGCTACTATAAGCTTCAAAATTTAGCATCTGTTAGATACCTAGAAAGAAACAGTCAGGTGACCAAGATAATTCCCCAGAAACCTGAAATCTTTTATAAATCAATAGATGATAAATCCCCATGCTATAAATACGAATCCTAAGAAATCCTTCAGAATTAAGCATATAATTGTATTGGAACCAAGGAATTATTATAGACCAAGCTATTGCCCACAATTGCCTGGATATAACATTAATCCATAAAATGTAGGAACAATGTTTTAAATATTTTATAGCTAATTAGTTATTAATACTCATAACCTCCAAATAGCATTAAGTGTGAAGTTTTCAAGATATAGGGACTTAGGTGGCAAATTTTAGACCACATGAGAATAATACTAAGTGGATATCATCAGCTGCTAGAGTTGTCCTGAAGATGTTTTCAAAAAGTCTATAGAAGATGAAACTACATCATAATATTATCATTCAATTACAAAAAAACTGTCAGTTTATCCACTTTCATAATACTCTGCAGAACCATTTCTACCAGACCTCTATCAAGAGTGTTTAAAAATATGAAATAAAAATGATGATGATGACAATAGTTTAATGTAGTATATTATAGTTTACAAAGTTCTTTCTTCACAACAACCCTTTGGGATAGACAGTGAAAGTATTCTTATAACCAATCTACAGATGAAAAAGCTGAGATTCTGAGATGTTAAATGATTTGCCCAAAGCCACAGTTAATATATGACAGCCCAGAGAACATTTCCCTCTGTGGGAAGGTATTCATTTATCCAACAATCGATCATAATGTCTCTTACATGTAGTGTATGATGATTGGGAATGGGGTAAAATTCAAACATAAGAGACATAATTCTTGCAATCAAGGAGCGTGCTGTTTATAATCATGTGTGAAGAAAAGATACTATTTTCCTCTTTCCTCCCTAGTAAGCTAGGCTAAAGGTGTGAGTATTTCCCAACCACAAACAACTGAGTGGCATCTCTGGCCTCTGGCAAGAGCTCCCACAGAGTATGAGAACTAAAGACTTGGAGCTGGTTTGGGGAGCAAGGTGACAAATAGGGTTATCTGAGACTATGAGGGCAAGAGATGTCTGATACTAGGTACCCCCTGGGACATTTCTCTGCATTCCTGGGCTATAAAGCAAAAGGCTATTTTTAAAACTATGTTGGAAAAAAAGGAGGAGGAAGGGGGAAGGAGGAGGAGGAGGCTAGGGCAATTATAACTTTAACCAGCTTTCACTTTGCTTCTTATTTTCTCTTTCAAGAAGAAAAGAGTAGGGTGGGAAATATGATAGCAGTCTTAATGAATCTGAAGGTCTATCCTGGAAAGAGGATTAATCTTTTAGTAGAGCTCCTTAGTCACCATCTTTCTTTCTTTCCAAGAGCCACAGAGATTGCCTGCCTAAACTTTTTCCATATCATACCTCACACCAGGTTCTCTATTTCTGTAGCCTACTGCCATCTCATACATAGTCCTTTCTAAGTTTTTATTTTTTTGCTGTTTGTATTGCAAACAGAAGAAAAAGCCTATGACTCTTAGGCAGAGAGTACAAGTACACACACACACACACACACACACACACACATACACACACATACACATGCATGCACGCACAAACTCCACATTTTATTTTTCATGGATGTGGTGGTAAAATACCAGATTCTGGTACTAACTGTCCCCTTGCCACTGCCCTGACAGTGATATTCTCCTAAATTCAGCACTAGACCTACTCTTGGCCAAGAAACAGAGCTTAAGTGAAAGTAGTGAGGATGGCATGTGCTACAGATGGAAGAGGAAAGAAAGAGAGAAGAGAGGAGGGAAATGCCAGGCAAGCAGCAGGAAGGGGAAAAGATCCTATGAATACTCTGCTTCACTTTGGCCATTTTTCTGTAAGGAAAGCATATGTCAGGAACTGTCCATTTATATGACCATTGCATAACAAAAAGACACACTATACACTGTATTAAAGTTTTTCCCTATATATTCATCTCCTATCTATTTCTTTAGAAATTTTTCAAATAATAAAAAGGAGATGCTATGAAAACAAAATATTTTCCATTGCAGCTAACAAAGCTTATGGAGAGCTAAAAACCTATCTGACTTAAATCATGATAACTTCATGTCAATTCACTAAATGATTAGAAAGCATTCCATTAATAGCAAATGTTAAGTAGATTCTGAGTAATAGCTATACTGAGGTCACATTAAACTTGCTAATACTGGAAGGCCCGTGGATTTCCTTGAATAGCGCCTGTCCGCTTATTTAATTTTCCTGTTTCTGTATGGATTGGATTAATAGCTCCTGCAGAGAGGAGCACAAAGGAAAAGCAGATGCCTTTTGAGATGCAATCATAAGTGTCTGCAGAGATGACTGTAGCCACAGAATCAAAGAATCATGAAATGTCAGAGGTAGAAGGGATTTTGGAGTTTATTATAGAGTCCAAGCACCCACCAAATGAAGGAATCCCTTCAAGTTTGTCAACAGACAGCTATTAAAAGCATTGCTTTAACACTTTCATTGAGGGTGAGTTCATTAATCTGCAAAGAATCACATTCTATTTTGAACTTCTATAATTATTTTTTTTAAAATCTTCGTTATGCTGAGCCATAATCCCTGAAACTCCCATCTTTTGATTCAAGGTCTCCCTTCAGTAACAGCACAGAATATGTATTCTCTCTTCTACACTATAGACTCGCAAAATGTTTGAGGTGTGTATTCTTTTAACTTATATTTTCACCTATGCCAGTAACTTCTAGAATTCCCATTTGGGTTATATCTTTGTGAAGCTCCTATTTGATACCAGGATTTGTGAAGTTATGCAGTATCCAACAAGCACACACATCCCTCTAGTAACTTGTGGTTATTTAAGAATGAAATTTTTAAAATGTTGTTTTTTTCTTTCAATATTTATGTATTTTTCCCATGGCTACTAAGTTGTTAAGACATAAATACGTTTTAAGCTGTTTGGACTTAACTACTTAGTAAATGGTATTTCTATTAACCTTTAGTTGACATGAAAAAAATTACTGAAACACTAAGGGCACTATGAACCAAGCAAATTTGGGACCCTCTGCCAAAAGGAAAAAAAACTCTTTTAAATATCTGTTTTGGAAAGTTTCATACATTTAATTCAATAATTCAACAATGAACATCTGTTAAGCACCTACTATGTGAATGGAATTGTGCTAGGCACTGAACCCACTGCATAGTAGGCATTGGATGGGGAGGAAGCTGGACTAGATGATCTCTAAAGGTGCCTTCCAATTCTAAGACCCAGTGATTCGTGATGCCATTTGCCCAATCTCAATTCTACTTGTCTTCCTTTTTCTAACTATCCTCTGAGATCACAGGATCATAAGACCATAAATCTGAGTTGAAAGGGACCTCAGCAGTGATCCAGTTGGGGCACCTAGATGGCGCAGTGAGTAGAGCAGTAGCCCTGGAGTCAGGAGGACCTACGTTCAAATCCGGCCCACCTCAGACACTTGAAACCATTACCAGCTGTGTGACCTTGGGCAAGTCACTTAACCCCAATTGCCCTGCCTTCCCCCCTCCAGGAAAGAAAAGGAAGTGATCCAGTTTAGTCCCCTCATTTTATAGATGAGGGAACCAAGAGAAGTGATTTGACTTTTCTAAAATCATACAGGGCATAAGTGACAGAAATAGAATTTGATCCCAGGTCTTCTGACTCCAAATCCAGGGTTCTTTCCACTGTACCAAAATCCTTTAATCATACATGACATGGATTCTTGACTCGTTAACATCCTTGTCACCTTCCTTTGCACTCACACTAGTTCAAGACTGCAACTTTATCTACTGAAGTGCTGCAGATCACAACCCCTCTACAAATTAGGAAATGGTATTCAAGGGTTACTATACCCCCCAAATCACCACCTTTCAGCCAAACTCTCCCAATTACCAAGACTTTTTACTGGTAACAGATATGCAATCCATCACTGGACCCAGCTGCTTAATATGCCCCATAAGATGTAGTGCTCATAGCTGTGTGGCATTGAGATGTGATCAGTGCAAAGTATGGTTAGACTGCTGCTTCCCTTGATCGAGAAATTTTAATGCTGCCTGAGACTATAATGCTAATAATAATGATTAATGATAATAACTACCATTCATATGGTATTTTAAGGTTTGCAAAGAACCTTTCAAAGATTATCTCATTTTATTCTCACAGCAACCCAGGGAGGTAGGTGCTTTTATTATTCCCATTTTACAAAGGAGGAAACTGAGGCAGTCACAGAAGCCAAGTGATTTGCCCAAGGTATAGTAAGTGTCCAAGGCTGGATTTGACTTTAGGTCTTCTTAATTGCATCTCCCCTGTTCAATCCACTGAGTCACCTAGCTGCTAGCAAAAGTTCTGTTCCCATGTGTCATTATGTCACCTTATGCATTTGTGTCAACTCTAATGGGTCTGACAAGTTAGATTTTGAGTGTGGCCTCATTAATGGATGGTATTTACTTTCTCTTAGGATCTACTCAGCTAATTCCAGAGAGACCGATCAATGAGTTGAAAACAAAGTGTTGAATTTTTTGGCCAAAGCAAATAAGGAAGACCATCTGCTAGGATACAGTGAAATTACAGATTTTTGAAGAATTGTAAGATTGTATCACCTTTGTTGTTCACCTTATGTTGGTTAATATTGAGTTTATGGTCAACTAAGTATCTCAGGTGTTTTCCATAACTATCTCTTCTTCATAATGTGTCATAACCTGTTCATGCCCACCATGTTCCTCCCTATGATCCTTTGGTTGATCCCCTACTTCAGCTCTTTAGAAACCATACAGAAACATAAGAATAATATTGTCATTAACTCAGCGACAAACTTGGGACCCTTAAAAAAGCATTACATTTTTCAATGGGATTTCAGCTCCATATCATAGTCCCCACAACCGGAATTTTTGAATGAATTTTTCCTGTGTACAGAATTAGGTAAAACTCTTTAGTAATTATCAATCTCATTTAGGAAGTTCTGTGTTATTGGGGAGTTTAATGCAATGGGTAGATTGTCATTTGCAACCAGAAGCATCTAGAGGACTTTACGACAGTGGCAAAGCCATTGGTGAGCATACGTCTCCTGTTTTATGCCTCCCTTGATACCAGTGGTCCCTAGGGTCATCTATGACTATATCTTTCAAGAAATAGACACATACATGTTAACCTTCAGAATATGTTAGTAGCCATTCTTTACCCAATCCTATTTAACAAAGAGGATCTGGGTCCAGGGAAGTCTTACACACTTCCTGGTAGTTTGCATGTGTACCACTGAGAAGAAATGATGGGTTAAATAGTATGCTCTCTATGGGCCTCAGAGACTCAGAAATGTTCTGTCCCTCAAGCTCTAGCTTTCTCTTTGGAGGAATGCTGACTCATTTAGATAGTACGTGAATTTGTGAATTTATCCAATCAGAAACCACCTCTTAAATCACCACTTACCAGTGAACCCCATTACATTCTGGATCTGTTTTATTTCAGAGGGTTCTAACCATGTAACCTTTGTCTAACAGAACTGGCTCTCCAGTGAAGTAAACAGTCTTGGATATTGCATACAGTGAGTTTTACTTTAACAGCAGAATTGAAAATCAAATAAATCACACATAATAAGAAGAAAACTATGCATGATAATCATTTATCTACAAAGTAGTTGTAAGCCTATCATTCTCTTATGTCCTGCAAGACTCAGACACAGGAGCTACTTCAAACTCAGGTGTTCTAGGGATTGAATAGTTCATTCTTCATCTGAGTAAGCAAAAGAGCAAAAACATTGCCACAGAATTGAAAAACTGATACTGAAATTACACATCCAACAGGGCAGTCATCGGATGCCAACACAGAATCTGTGACTCCTATAATGTGGTCCAGACTATAGGATCCAGGCAAACATAAGGAAGACCAAACCAGTAGAAGGAAGGAAGCTGCAAGGAAGCTAATCAGAATGTACTCCAGTGTCCCTCATCTTGAGTGAAGCACCCTCTCTTTTCACAGCTGTATTTAGCCGTATATCAACACTATATATCACATATCAGCAACTGTATTTACCCTTTTATCAACACAACCTAGCCAAATCCCCATTGGTCTAATAGCAAGGCATAGCTGGGGTGGGGTGTGGGAGGGAGTGGAGAGGGGGGTAGGAAGAGGGAAAAAGGACCTAGATTTGAGAAATCTCTTTTCACAAGAGAGCCTTTAATTTAGTGCTTTACCAATTCAAATGCTTCTTTACAGGAAACAAATAATAAGCATAGTGTGACCTTGTATTCTCAATATATTCCAGTCAATTTTATGATGTCAAAGATGTGGTATACTATGGAATATTATTTATAAAATACTGACTTACCTTTACTAACCTTATCAAGAAAGTCTTTGATGTCTATGCAAGTTAAAACTTTCGCATGGAATTGTTATAATTACTTATAATGTACTTTATCTGTTTCCCATCTTCTGACTTCAACATCTTGTTTATGATAGATCAGATTGGTGGTGTTTTCATTGAATGACATATTTTTCTTATTTTTGCTTTCTTTTTTCTTATAATTTTGATTTTTGCTTTAATGAGTCAGTGGTTTAACTGTGCACAGGTTTCTGATTCAAGAGTGGATCCCCCGTCAGTAACAGGGTTTCCTGTCCTCTGAAATAGAATCAGAGTATAGAAATAGTTTAATTTTTGTAATGTTATTTGGTGCTGTCTATATCTAACATCTTCTAATTCTTTTTATCAAAGAACGTATTCATAGTGTATAAGTATCTATGTACTCTTGATTCACATTTTCCACCATATTTTTCACCAACTTCAACTATACTATCACCAACTTCATCTATACTTATACATATATGTGTGTATATATATATATACACATATATATATACTTATATATTGTCTTATTGAAGGAATATAAGCTCCTCTAGGACAGAGTCTGTTTTATATTTATTCTTATATTACTAACACCTAGAAAAAAGGAGTTGAATGATTGAGTGATTGATTAGTTTCCAATTTATAGATTCTTAGAATGTCAAAATTGGAAAGGCCTTAAAAATCATTTGATGAATAGATTCTAATCTAACCCCTTTTCTTTATAGTTATGTAACTCCTGTCCAAAGATTATAGAAACTTGCCCAAGGATCCGGGTCTCTGGAAGTTCAGCCCTAGAGGTTTAAGGAGAACATGTGCCAGATCACTAGTGCCCACCAACACTTCACAGCCCCATCTAATATTCCCTTCTGCCTGATATCACTGCTGATAAGTGAAATCAGGGCAGTACTCAAATGCTCCCCATCTTTAAAGTGACTAGCACCTCGGACATAGCAGACCCATCTGAAATAAAACAATTGAATTTCTTAAAGTGCCTTAGAGTGATACAAAGAATAACAAAAGCACTGGGAACTTTGGCCACTGTTATGATGGAATACATATTTTGGTCACGAATGCGTTACTATTCCTTAAATCGTAATATGGGGTATTCCTTATTTGCTTATAGTTTGGGTGAACTATAATGTACTGCTTGTTATTGGCTCTTAAACTAAATGCAGGGATAATTATTTCCATTACATGACACATACTTCACATAATATGAAAATTATGTTGAATACAATCAACCAGAGCTCATGTTTTTTAAGGGTACATTTAACACACTAAAGATGAACATACCTAGATTCATATATGTTACCAACATGGAGGTGCACACAAGTTGTAGAAAATCAGGTATGATACATCTTCATTATTTTTGCTTTTGCTTTGAAGCTTTCTCCCATATTTCTCATTTTAAAATAGTATAGTCTTAGAAGTGGCTTTGATTAGTTAATTGCTTCTATAGATTCAACACTGGGTCTCTCAAAGCAGTTTTTCTCTGAGGAAATGCCTTTAATTTTCATCCTAAGACTCAAAAGCAGCCAGAGGTACTAAAATGATATTCTTTGATATTTTAATTTACTTATACTTTCATACTGGGAAGAATGTGAGATCTCATCAATGTGGGTACTTCCTCCACAAAGCCAGATATACACCTTTTCATCTTGTGTATTTTTCATTCATCTCTTTCCATAAATACTCCACAAAGGTTCATCCAACACGTTGAAGGCTTTGCTCTGGTTCTTTTAAAATTCTGTAAATAGAAAGGCTAAGAAAAAAAATGAAGCACCAGAAATCAACGAAGGCTTGGAAAATGAGAAAGCATCCAGACATGGTTAAGACAGATCCCTCCATGTGACTTTTCCATATTCTCTAAGCTGTAAGACATCCCTTAGATTCCTTCTTCCCTCACCTTCCTCAAAGGATAAGTCGTTAGAAGATACTTTGCTTTCCGGAACCCTCACAGGGTTCTTGTCATCAGTCTGGTGCTTGCACATTACTACACTTTGGCCCTTTAGAGAAGAGTGGCCTTCTAAGATGTGTTGTTCTTCAAGCACACTATATTATCTCTCAGAAATCTGTAGATAATGACTGTACAAAGTATCCCAGGATAAAGGTAAACAGAGGGACTGTGAAAAGCAATGTGGAAAGGCAGAGGGAAACTTCCAGCCCTTTTTAAATGTCCCCATCAGAGAGCTCTTTTGTTGTTGTTGTTCAGTCATTTTCAGGCACGTCTGAGTCCCTGCAACCCCATTTGGAGTTTTCTTGGCAAAGATATTGGAGTGGTTTGCCATTTCCTTTTCTAGTTCATTTACAAACAAGGTAATTGAGGCACACAGGGTTAAGTGACTTGCCCAGGGTCACACAGCTAGTATCAGAGAACAGATTTGAACTCAGGAAGATGAATCTTCCTGACTCCAGGCCCAGCACTTGTCCATTGTATCACCCAGCTGCCCAATGAGCTGCTTATTTGCAATAAATTGCATAGGGCTTTAGGAAAGGTGATAGCTATAGAAATGCCGTTGTACGTGAAGTACAGTCAATTGATAAGCATTTATTAAACATCTACTATATTCCATGCATTGTTCTAAGTACTGGGGATATAAATTAAAAATTACATTAAATTTTAAAAATCAGTCCCTGCTCTTAAGGCTTTCATAGTCTAAGCAATATGCAATAACTACATGCAAACAAGATTTATATAGGATAACTTAAAAATAATCAAGAGGGAGGGCACTAGCATTAGGATGGATTAGGAATGGCTTCTTGTAGAAGGTGGGAATTTAGGTGGGATTTGAAAAAAGCAGATAGAGATAAGGAGGGAGAGTATTCAGGGCACACGAAGGAAACCCAGTGAAAATGCTCTTGGGGGTGGGGGAGCGTCTTGTATTAGGGACAGTAAGAAAGCCAATGTCACTGGATTGCAGGATAGGGGAGGGAAATAGGGAGTAAGAAGACTAGAAAGGTAGGATGTGGCCATGTTATGAAGGGCTTCAAATGCCAGAAGGTTTTGTAGTTGATCCTAGAAAGGATAGAGAATGTTTTGAGTAGAGGGTAACATGATTAGAACTACATTTTAGGAAGAATAATTTGACAGCTAAATGGAGGATGAACTGGAGTGAGGAGAGATGTTCAAGCTGGGCAAATAGATTCAAGCATCATGTGCGTGGAAGCATATTGAATTCATAGGGGCTGATGAGATTATTGAAAGAAATAGTGTAGTCAGAGAAGAGAAGGCCAAGCACAAAGCCTTGGCAAGACCTATGATTAGTGAGCATGATCTGGATGAAGATCCAGCACAGGGGAACAAAAAGGAGTGGTCAAAAAGGTTGAAAGAAATACAGGAGAGTAGTTTTGAAAACCTAGAGGGAAGAGAAGTTCAAGTTCAGTGGGAAAGTAACAGCAGACATTCAAAGCATAAGGATCCATTTATTTTGTCTCCCTTCCAATTATAGATTACTCTTCTATACAGTTTTCAATGGCTGATGTTGTCATGTAAAATATATAGCTTTATGAAAACAAGAAAAAAATTGGATGTTGGGGTAAAATTTTGAGGCAGGTGTTTGTTCAATACCAACTATTAGATTTATGAAACAACTGGTCTGTGGTAGGTCCCTGATCCACCCAATTCAATCTGATGGTTGATAGGACATAATGACCATCAGTACTTGTCACAATTAAAACCACAAGGAGTCATGAAGATGAGTGCCCTGCTTTGTGTTGATTTTACCTAGAGAAAGAAATATAAGAAAATATAATGCTGAAAAAATGCAGGATCCCCTCTGAGACTAATATCTAGACTGAGCCAACTGAAGCACTCACTATATAAGAATAAATCAAATATAAGTTAAATATTTACTAGTATAAGAATTGTACATGTATACATGTATAAAATGTAAATAAACATGCATATATGTATGCAATGTAATATAAAATATACATTTCATCCTAGTCAATATTTAACTTAATTATGATGGATTTTTCTATAGTTCTTGGTTTGCCTCAACTTAGATATTAATCTTAGACTGAGATCTGCATTTGTTCGGACTTATATTTTCTCATATGTCTTTCTCTGGACTAGTCCAGCACAGAGTAGGTCACTCAGATGCTCTGATAGCTTCTTGTATTATCAGATGCAGATGACGATATCAGAACCTCTCCAATCTTTTCTAAAATAAAATAAAAGTTCTTCAGTGGGGCATTTTAAAGATCTTAATTGCCTAGCTCCCTCCTATATTTCTTTATTTCCATCACATCACTTTTCATGCACTATACTATAGCCAAACTATATTCACTCAATTCAGTGTTCCTGCTCCCATGGCCAGGCCTTTGTATTCTCTAGAGTCCACCTGTAATTCTTTCCTCTTCCTCTTAAATTCCTTAGCTTCCTCATGTGCCATCTTCTGCTTGGCTATCACCAGTCTTCTCATGTCTTGCCACTGGACTCCTATTACTCTGGAAGAGAGAGTGAGGCTAATGACTTTGCACAGCTCTGCTTCACTTAAATCCATTTCACTTGCAAGATGTCACCTTCCTGAAATCATTGGTCCTCTCTGAGAATGAAGGACGAGCAACAGCAATGTGCCATCTCCTATGGGAAGCCTTTTCTGATCTCACTAAGTGTTAGTGCTCTCTTCCTTCTCAGATTACATTTATATTCATTTATGTGTTCAGATTTTGTAACTCTATTTCTCCAGCAGAATACAAGTTCCTTGAGGGCAAGTCCTACTTTTCTGTATAGCCTTTGTTTACCTAGCACTGAGCATAGTACCTTGCACATATTAAGAACTTGTTGCTTATGAAATTAAAAATGGATTTTTCATTCTACCCATTTATTCTCCATGTTTTCCTATAAATCCTTCATAGAATCTTCCTCAACAGTCAATAAGGGGACTGCCTCATAATCCCCAAAGTGCCCAAGTCCTTCAGCTCTGAGCCACAATCAACCAGACCTGAAACAGATAGAGTATCTCTGTGTTCAAACTCTGTGGCTCTGTTATATAGACAAAGCCTGGCCTTTCACAATAGGCAATCACATTTAATGAATCAACACTCTTTTTAATCATTAGTCATAAATGATTAGTCTAGACATGGGCTGGAGGCTCTTTGAGACTAGATGTATAGTGACTTTGAACACTTACTAATTAATTTACTGTAATAGCGACCAGGAAATCATCTGTAGAAGATGATAAAATATAATATTGGTGATGGCACAAGTTAAGTGAGGGAGGAAGAAGAGAAATAAACTATTAGTAAATTAAAGTAAACTAGTAACTTACTTTACTCTTCAACGGAGACTATTTGGAATAATAGAAATGCTAATGCTTATAGAAAGGAACTGAGAATAAATTGACAATTTATAACTTGAGTCTCCCAAGCATGACTGAGTCTGAATAAGATTTCTTTCTTTCTTTTCTTCTTTTTTTAAAGAATAATTGACTGTCAGAATCCCTAGGAAATTATATATTTAGTGCCTCAGTAACAGTGCCTTTTCATAACAATTCTTCAGGTCTAGTTCTTTGAACACTCACAGTGTTGGGAGAAGACAAATGTTTTATTGGAATTAAATCCAATACACATCAATTTTGCTTTTACTTTTACTTTGTTCAGTTTTACTTGTATTCGGAGTTTATTTTAAATGGGATAGAAGTTTGCCGCACTTAGAATTAAATTCAACAGCATGTAAAAATGACCCAGTCAACATGCTTTCCAGTTTCTCTAACCCTAGAGGGTCAGAGACAAAATACTGATGCCTTTTTACAACAAATTAAAAAGTTATTTCTAACCTACTAAAATGTTGCATTGAAGATGAAATGTTTTTGCCCTGGTTAAGCAATTTATTCCTGAGAAGGACTTGAAGAACCAAAACTGAAGACAGATGCATATTCTCCTTCTCGGTGGCCCCTCTAGCCTTCCCTCCCAACATCCATTTCCGAAAAGTTGTATAGTGCCATGCTATCTTATTAAAGGTCTGTGGCCCAGATGTCAGTGTGGGGTATGTTCTGACTATAACTCTTCTCTTCTTTCTACCACTGGAGGTTATCCAAGTCTCTGTTTAATCTTTGGGTCAGACCAATTACAGTAGTACCAGCTATTATTACTTACAATTGATTCTCTTGGACTCTACCACTTTTATCATTGTCAGTAAACTGGCTGATAGGGAACAAGAAGTAATTATTACAAACCAGAAGGAGGTCACTGGGAAAATTAATTTGAGAGACAGAGAGAAGACCTCCCTGAAAAACAGAATTTATTGGTATCTAGTGGATAACTTTTAATTTTGTCTACAAAAAGATCAGAATAACTTAGACATTTTAGTTTCATTTATGAGGTTTTTAAATCTCTTAGATTTTTCTACCTTTCCTATGACTGTTTCATTTATATGGACTTTGGTGTCAAAACAAAATATTTCTTTCTAAATCTCTTTTAAGAAACAGCATGCATATTTTTTCCTTGGCTTAGGAGAGAATCAAAGCTCAATTTCTTATTCAACTGTTTTGCTCTTACTGTGCTCAGAAGGTATGCAATAGGAATAAGTCCTTTCTATCTTTCTAAAGCAATCTTTCAAGAAATTATTTTTAAAGCTCTTCAATTGTCTTATGAACATTTTCATTGTATGATCATTCTTCCAATTCTGTTGCATTTTAACCTCAATACCCTTTGCGAAATGTTCACCAACATCTCTCCTCTTCCCAGTTGAAAAGATAAACAACAGACAACAGCTGTAAAGGTTTAAGAATCTACCATTCATGACTATGGTAAATATTTCAACCATGAAAATTAGCTGGTTCCCATGTCACAGACCTCAGAGAAATCAAGCATATTGTCTATAGAAAATCTGACAGTGGGTCTGTTTAATTGGAATTGAAAAAGAAATTAAATGCATTATTTGTTTTTACAAACTTTTTCTCATTTTTTCATGTTTTTTTCCAACTGGAATTTGTATTTATTAAGTGTTGCTCAAATATAACCTATTCCAAAATCTGTAATGGCTCCCTACTGGCTCTAACATAACATGCAATATCTACAATCCCCTATTTAAGGCCTTTCACAGCCTGCCTCCCGCTTACTTTTCCAAACCTTATTTCATATCACATCCCTTCACGTACTCTGTTTCAGTAAAACCAGCCCTGAAGAGAACATTCCATCCCACATCTTACCCCATATTTATCTTGTTTGTACATGGTCACTGCCATTAGATTGCAAAGCTCCCTGAGGGAAGGGACTGTTTTTGGCTTTCTTTGTAACCATAGCATTTTGCACAATACTTGATACATACATACTTAGTAAAGGCTCATTGACTTGATACATCAGTTAGTTGGTCAGTTAACAAGCCTTTATTAAACTCCTACTGTTTTCTAGGAACTATGTTAAATGTTAAGAGTTCAAATAAAGGCCAAAATAATCCCTATCCTTATAGAGTTACATTATAATGGGGAGAAAGCATGTAAATAACCTATATATAGAATTAGAGGGAAAGTAATCTCTTTTTTTTTTGGAGGGGGAAGGCAGGGCAATTGGGGTTAAGTGACTTGCCCAAGGTCACACAGGTAGTAACAGTGTCAAGTGTCTGAGGCCAGATTTGAACTCAGGTACTCCTGACTCCAGGGCCGGTGCTCTACTCACTGTGCCGCCTAGCTGCCCCTGAGGGAAAGCAATCTCAATGGGGAAGGTACTAGCAGCTGGGGGAGAGGCTAGGGAGGACCGGGAATAACTTCCTTCAGAAAGCAGGATTTGAGCTGAGTCTTGAAAAAAGGCAGGAAGAGGGGGAGGTAAAGGAGCTGACAATTTCGTTTATGGGAAATGGCCATTACGAAGGCATTTAAATGGGAGGTGATGTGTAATGTCTGAGCAACAGCAAATAAAACTGATGGTTTCTCATGTCTGGAATGAACTCTTCCTCTTCTCTACCTCTTGGAAACCTTAGCTTCCTTTCAGATATAGCCCAGTTGTCACCTCTTATATGTATGATTTCCTTTTCCCATCCCTAATCCTAAGTTGTTAATACTCTTTAATTCTTGAAATTATTTCATATACACTTGGTACTTACCTGTCTGTATAAATGTTATAAATCCTCCCCCAATCCCCCACCATTAGACCATCAGCCCCTTTAAGTGCAGGGCTAATTTCATTTTTACGTGTGTCTATTCAGGGTCTAGCAGAATATATTACACATAATATCCAATTACCAAATATCTGTTGAATTTAATTAAATTGTTGCTCTCATAATCTGAGCAAAATAATCGGGAGAATGACAGAGGAGGATATAGACCAAAAGGAAAAGTATGAAATTGGTAAATGGGAGTGAAATCACAATGAACTGTAAGGACCAAATCTCATTCTTGAGTAACTAAAATCTTTTCTTTAAATGTTTTTCAAAAACTATTGACAAGGCCATGCTAAGCAAGTTCACAGGATCTGCATGAGCATTCATTCTGCAGAAAAGTCACTGAGATCTCAAGGTCAATCCTCTCCACATCATTATGAGGTTTCAAAGTAGTCATTTATTAAAGGTTTTAGTTAAGAATATGCTTTAAATGAGTTGAAAGTTATCTCCAAGTGGAAAGAAACCATTATTATTAAAGCTGGAATACATCATTTAGTAAGTCCCAGTGATGTTCTCTGTTTCTCAGCTTTTTGTTGTTTAGTCGTTTTTCAGTTGTGTCTGACTCGTCGTGATCCCTTTTGGAGTTTTCTTGGCAAAGACACCAGATTAATTTGCTGCTTTCTTCTCCAGCTCATTTTACAGATGAGGAAACTGAAGCAAATAGGGTTAAATGACTCCCCCAGGGTCACCTAGCTAGTAAGTGTCTGAGGCTGGATTTGAACTGATGGAGGTGAATCTTTCTGAATCCAGGTCTTGCATTCTATCCACAGAGTCATTTAGCTGCCCCATTTCTCAAGTACTCATTCTAATACTCTATAAACTTCTAATTGTCTATAAAGTAAGGTGGATATAGCATTCTTTTTGGAATCTGGATTAATTTCTCTATGTCACTAGATTACCATTTGGTTCCAGAAGCAATAACTTACTATTTCATTTCAAACACATAAATGACTCATTCTCTTTCTCCATCATGGTTACCACCATCTTCACCCACTCCCTAATCACCTTAATAAAAGGCAGCTAAGACTGAGAGAACCTAGGACATTGTGACATACCAAGGACATCACAGACATCCTCCACTGAAAAGAATACTGGTACTGGAGTCAGATTTGGTTCAATCCCCTTCTAATGCCGACTACCTGTGTTACCTTGGGCATGTAACTTAACCTTCTTGGGACTCAATAGTTACCCTCAACTGTAAAAAGAGAGGGATGTGCTAGCTGGTCCCTTCCAGCTCTAGATGTATGCCCCAATGATTCTTATGGCATTCAAATAACACCTCATAGTTCTTATAGCTCTAAAATCATGGGTGTTTGGAGTGAGAGGAGAATGCCACTCCTTGACCTTCATGTGTTTCACTTGGTCCTCTGGTTCCTCCTTAATTTCCATTTGCACTCTTCGTTTACAAAGTAGCAGCCTCTCCCAAACAATTCAATTGCATTATCTAGTTATTCTAAGCTTCTACTGAAATAGTTTGAGGGTGGTAATTTGTCTTCATATTGTTACTATAATAACAGTGCAAGACCACAACCTGATTTTATTATGATGGCAAGATGATATGAAAAGTAATTACTGTGTATTTGCAGTGCCCAGCTCCTAAGCTTAGATGTAATGCCATTTTAAGCTTGCATTAAGCAGTGGAAAGAATAGTAAACTAAAAGCCAGAAAACTGGAATTCTGGCTCTATCTTTCACTTCCTGTATGACCTGAGGGAAATCATGTTAACTCCTTCAACCTCAATATTTGTGAAAACAAAGCGCTTTGGGCTAGATGATTTCTAAGATATTTTTCTAAAACTATGAATCTCTTTGAGATTTTTAAATCACTAGAAGAATTCAGTATAAAATTCTTTCAAAACAATAATAATCACATCTGGCTAAATGTTATTTGCAATAATGTGACAAGGTTCAGACTTACTTAAAATTGAATGGCTATGCATTTACGGTGATATAAAATTATGTGACATGGTACTACTCAAGCATTAACATTTTATTAAAAGTAAGGGTTGCGACATATTTTGTATGGATACCATGAAAGATAATCAAAACAAGTATTTAAAATTCCTGAAATAGGACCGTATATGGCCCCTCCACTGCATCCCCTTCCCAAGGGGATCTTATCACTTTGTTCTCACAACTACAAAAAAGTTGAAAAATCTTTGTGAAAGGGAATGAACATTTAAATAGTAGTCATACAAAAAGATGAGTGTTATGAAACTTAAAAATACATGATATTTTAGTGTGAGATCACTGAATGAGAACCTTGAGAAAAGGAAGTAGGAACCAGGAACCCTGGGTCCTAATTCTAGCTAATGTGTCTGCCCATGGGCAAGTTTCTCATCCGTAAAATCACACAGCTACTTTTTGACAAAGTGAAGCTATAAACATGAATGAAATCTCAGAAAAGTTTTCTAAACTCCTTAAGAAGCAAGATGCTATAAAATTAAATGCACTGTGGGTAGTTTTATGAGCACCATAATTCTCTCAGTCTCTAAAACGCATTCAATTTTCTTTGACTGTAATGGAGCATTCTGATGCTTCCATCTTTATTATCAAAGATTCTGTCTTTTTAAAAAGAATTTTTATTTTATTTTTCTCTATTACATGTAAAAACAATTTTAAACTTTTAAAAATAATTTTTGAGTTCCAAATTTCCTTCCTCCATCCCCTCCCCCCTCCTTGAGAAGGCAAACACTTTGAAATAGATTATACATGTGCAGTCATAAAAAAATGTTTCCATATTAGCCATTTTGCAAAAAAAAAAATTTAACAGACAAAATACCCAAGAAAAACAAAATTTAAAAAGTACGCTTCAAACTCAATCAGTTCTTCCTCTGGAGAGAGATAGCAAATTCCATCGTAAGTCTTCAGAATTATCTTCCATCATTGTCTTGCTGAGAAATAGCTAAGACATTCACAGCTGATCATCATGCAATATTGCTGTTGCTATGTACAATGATCTCCTCTGCTCAGTTCACTTTATATCAGTTCATGTATGTCTTCCCAGGTTTTTCTGAAACCATTCTGCTTGTCATTTCTTATAGCATAATAGTACTCCATCAAAATAATATACCACAACTTATTCAACCATTCTTCAATTGATGAGTATTCCTTCAATTTCCAATTCTTTTCTACCACAAAAAGAGCTGCTAAAATATTTTTGTACGTATAGGACTTTCCCTTTTCCTTTGGTCTTTTTGGGATATAGAAATAGTGCTATTGCCAGATCACAGGGGTATGCACAGTTATACATCCTCCTCTCATATGTGGACTTCAAGAAAAAGATATTCTAAAGTTACTCTGTGGGTCCACATTCATTGAAAATCATAGCTCATAAGCCATCAGTATATTTACTTTTACTAGTTTTCCAAAGGACATGATTATTTCTAACCAAATGCGTTTAACGAAATTTCATAGCAAGAACATTTCCCTGAGGAATCTGGGGCACATTCTCCTATTCATTTACTCACCACCAATAGCTTAGCCAACATGCCTTTGGTACACAGGTGGAAAGACAACCCATGCCTATGATGTTGCAGGGTTGCCAAGGACTTCAGGGCATGCCACCACTCTCATGGTGATATGATGGGCTTGTTACTCACTGTGCAGTGCATAATATTTTCTTTCTGGTGGATATAAAATCACTGCTTCCCCTTGCTGCTCTCAATTTCTACTAGGCTGTTCCCATTGCTCCCACCAACTAGGTTTTAGCTTTAGTCCTCACTGTGGGACCACCTCTTCTCCATGGTAGGAAAAGCTGGCTTGGCTTAACCATCTGTTTCTCTGTGTTTCTATCTCCATGTCTTTCTCTTTAAGCTTATAGTTCAGAAGCTAAGCTTCAACCATTTTAATACACATCCAAAATCTCAACTGCTTTCACTCTATAAAAGGAGAGGTCTATTAGCAACCAGAATCTTATTCTCTTTTGGAATAACCAAAAAATCTACCAGCTAATTAGAGACCACAGCTATATTTAGTCCATCTTTTGAACTCTGCCCTTCTATTAGCAGTATCAATATCCTTAATTCTAGCCTTCTAACTTAAAGTTAGAAAGTTTGCTTCAAATCCTATCAACTAATGATTGCCTGCCTATATCCCACCTCGCTCCTCGCCCATCACTACAGCAGTTACCTTCCAATAAACTGCACAGAACTGCATTTGTCCAAGGCACCTCAGTTTCCCTCAATTCCTCCAAATCTTCTAGTCTTTCCATCTAAATGAACAGCTGTAAGAGAACAAGAAAAACAACAGCATAAACAACATGAAGTTAGGTGGTGTCATTACAAGGCTAGCCTTCCCCGCCACCACCCCGCCCCCGCCCCCCCCTGCATTTCAAGTTCTTTTGTTTAATTACTTTTCTTTAACACAGAAATGTGGCTTTCAGGCTTGGAGCTTCCATGCACATATAAATATTTCCTGCAATACTTCGAAGTATCATAAAGAGGCTCGCTTTTTTTTTGCTCTAATGTAATACTGAGTTTGAAAGATTTCATTACAGCAGTTCAGTTATGACATTAAGGATGCAGTGATCAGCCATTTTCTAATAGC
Organism: Trichosurus vulpecula; assembly: GCF_011100635.1. Taxonomy (NCBI): domain Eukaryota; kingdom Metazoa; phylum Chordata; class Mammalia; order Diprotodontia; family Phalangeridae; genus Trichosurus; species Trichosurus vulpecula. Next base: position 263,448,984 of record NC_050575.1, on the reverse strand, counting down.
TGCCATTTGTTGAGAATTCAACACAGGCTAACAATGAGAAGGAAGACATACCTTTTAAAAAGTACTGGATTTGGGTTCATTTTGCAGGACTATATCCTCCAAATTTGATTCGGAAGACACAGGACTCCCCTCTTGTTTAAATAGGAATAACAAAGAACTTTATAACTCTAAATTAGATAGCTGCCTGGAACCATGCACTTGCAATCAGCACCAAACAGGAAGTCAAAAGTATATATCATCAACCTCAAGGCCTTATCTCTGGCTTTTGTTCAGATGTTTTTATCTGAATAAGATGGCTCACAGTCCCATAAGCTATACATTAGAGACCGTGTCAAGAACAGACTTTCTGGCTGCCAAAATTTAATAGATTGGAGCAATCAGTAGATGGAACTAAATTACTAAAACCTAATAGAATAACAGAGAGCAACTGGGTGACTAGAAATAGACAACAGAGACAACATGGGACTCAGAACAAATGAGACACGAGGGTCATCTTCAGCATCAAGCTGCCACTATGTGCAGTTACTCTCTGCCCAGACCTGGCACCATCTCTAGCTCTGAGCTGCCACTGGGAACCCTACCATAGGCTACTAGCAACCATCTTTCTTTTGGCCCCATCCAACAGCACCCTCTAGGGTTGGGCCCAGGCAATACCATATACTTCCCAGATTCCATGGCTTCCAATGCCAGCTAACTTTGAACAAAACCTCCTCTACTTCCTGTCCCCCAGGGGTTTATTCAGCATAGCCAAGTATGACTGCCTCTTGACTTGGTTCTCATATCATCTCCTGTTCCTCTCCACATGTGTCCCCAAAGTGCTCTCCTTCATATATATTATGGTGCCATACTCATGTGTGAAGTCATCCAGTACATTCCCCGGTCATCCATTTTCTCTGAGCACATATCCTCCTCCTCCTCTATTTCTGTGGTAGTTTTGGCGGAGTGGGGATGGGGTGGGGATGGAATGTAATCCACGTGTGCCTGAAAGAAGCTTTTCTTTTCATTTTTGTTGGTCAATGAAACGTCTTTTATTTTGATTTACTATGTCTTTATACTCCTGGGAAAAATAAATTATTGGGGGCTCATGAGCTATCGTGTTGACCCACAGAGTACCTCAAACATTGGGAAGCTTTTTTTAGGATCCACATATAAAGGGTGCCCTAGGTGCTACGTAAGCATGTCAAAACTGCACAGGTCAGCATATGTTTAATTTTTGCTTCTTGTATTATTTCAAATCAAATGTTCCAAGTCTCTACTTGAAATAAACATCCAACTTTTAAAATATCAATATTCTTCCAGTGATGCTACACTACTGGGAGTAATAAAATTCCACAGACTTCAGATAATTAAATTTGGGAATTAATGAGCAAAAGTCAATCAAAAAATATTTATTACGCTTCCACTATGTACAAGGCACTGCTAAGCACTGGGAATCCAAATGTAGACAACCCTTCTCCTCAAGGAGCTTACAATCTAATGGGGGAAAACAACACACAAAGGGAAACTAAAAAGTAGAGAGGGGGAGGGGGAAGGTACCTGTATTCATGAGAGAGATTCTAATTACTTCTCTTGATTTCCACAACAAAACAATTCCATTTCATAGCTGGCCTTTCCTCTACCTCATCAGCACAGGGTCAAGATAGAGTAGTCCACAGCGCAGCCAGGTGAGGTATTAAGATATGGCTGGCCTGGGTGCCCTCCTTAAATGGAGATTCTGGGAGGAGCTCTCCATCTTCACACCTCCAGTCAGGGAGAAGTGTTGCAGGGATGGTGGGTACTGATGAGCTATGAGTTCCAAGGCAGGCTGAAGTGATGTTACAGAATGATGAGGTTCCTGGGGCATGATGGAGAAGTCCAGAATGCAACCAGATGAGAAATGAAGAAGAGAGGTACATGCTGGGCTGCAATATTTTCCCAAGGAAGAACAACCCAGGAAAAGCGGCATAAAGGACAAAATTTGAGAGCTGTATGACTGAAGAAGTTGAACAAGATAAGAATGTGTGTGTGGGTTCCAATCTGCAGTCTTGGAGGGAATATGCCATACTGATCTTTCAAAATATAAGTGCTGTGTGCAAAGTATTGTTCTAGGAGCAAAGTGATGTAAAGAAGCATGAATACAAGGGGTCTGATTGGAAGGGGCTTACAAGGAAAATCACATACATTAATATTAATATCAATACTTTTAAATTTTTATTTTTAATTTATGGAATAAAACAAGCCTTTCCATAATACAGTACAATGAAAAAGATGATTGTATATGAAACTGCAGATCTACTATGTACAACTTGCTATTGCTTTCAAATATAGAACAAAATTATGCAAATATTTTCTTTTTTTTCTTCCCTCCTCCCCTCCTCACTGCCCTAGAGATAGCTACCATTAGACACAAATAGGAATATATGCACATATTTAAAATTATCCTATTCATACTTCTATTTACCATTTCTTTCTCTGGTTGCAGATAGCATCTTTCTTCATATATCCTTTATAGCTAATTTGGGTATTTATAGTAGACAAGTTAACTTATTTGCTCAGTCATTCTAAAAACAATATTGCTATTACTGTATACAATGTTCTCCTGGTTCTGCTCATTTTACTATTCATTATTTCATGCAAGTCTTTCCATGTTTTTCTAAAATCATTAAGCCCATCATTTCTTACAGCACAGCACTATTCTATCATAACCATATACCACAGTTTGTTCAGCCATTCCCCAACTGATGGGCATCCCTATAATTTCCAATTTTTTGCCACCACAAAGAGAGCGGCTATAAACATTCTAGAACATACAAGTTCTTTTCCTTTTTCCCTAATCATCTTTGGGAACAAACCAAGTAGTGGTATTGCTGGGTCAAAGGTTATAGGTAGTTTAATAACTCTTTGGGCATAATTCCAGATTGCTTTCTAATGTCAATACTTGACATTAGCCTAGTTTTTTACAAGCCCTGTGGCTAAATGATAAAACTGGAACTCAAACCCATTTCTTCTCACTCTAGCTTGAGTGCTATTTCCATAACATATCTTTTACATATTAGATAAATCCAGATGTTACTGTTAACATTTTTATAATGAGGTTTATAGATTAAAAACCAATTAAAGAAACGTGAATTGTGAGTTATCCTGTGTCCCATGCCCGTCTGGATGTGTGACCTGACCATTTAGCTATCAAATCCATTCAGTACTGAAACCATGTTAGAACAAAGCTCTAGAGTATATATTCCAAGTTTTTGGATACTAGATACAATGAATCAAATGTTCCAGGGTTTAATGGTCCCTTTTGTGTGAGGAAGGGCATTTCAGGCTCTGTCTATATGCTCTGCCAGTTGTGGACAGGAAGAGCACATCCTTCATTATCTTTGATATACCTACCCTATCCCTTGAGTGTTCTGAAGATGATAGCATTGTCAACTCTAACCAAGCTCATGGTTCCATGACAATTACGAGAGAGAGAGAAAGCTGTGTAAACAGTATATGAAGAAAAATCAGCTGCTTCCCAGAAGATGTCAAAATGAATACCAGAAAAATGTCATAGGAGCATACTTGATTTTCCCCTGGGCACATCTTCTTTCAGGACTGTGCTCCTGGATGCTATGGCTCATGAAAAATTTGAAGCCTCTGTATAAGAAAAATAATTCTCTTCACAGTTCTAATTTCCTTCCTAGTGTTTATAGCAGACTGTATAAAAAACAAACAAATAAGCAAAAAAAGACGTAATGGTTTTAGTGGACAGCAAGCTCAAAATGAGTGAATAGTGGAAGTGAAAAATACATGTTCTTAGATTTCATTAGAAGATAGAGTACCTAAAAATGGGGAGATAATAGTATCATTATAGCAGATCTGGCTTTCTCAGACCATACCTACAATGCTGTATTCTGTTCTGAGCACCTCATTTTAGTAAGGACCTTGACAAACTGGAGAATATCTAAGGACTCTAAACAAGATGGTCAAGGGCCTTGAGACCATGCTATGTAAGGGCTGAATGAAGGAGCTGTGAGGGTTTATCTTGCTTGCAAAGAGAAAATGTAGAAGCACATGATACTGATCTTTGACTATTTGAATGGCTCTATTAAATTATTATTATTAGCAAAGTTTTAGATTTATTCCACGTTGCCCTGGAGGGCAAGAAGATTAAAGAATGGAAGTGGTAAAGGGCAGGTTTTAGCTTGAGAGACAGAAAAGCTTTCTAGTCATTATAGCTGGCCAATAGCGGAATGGGCCACCAGGGGAGGAAGGTAATCCTGTGCACTAGAGGTCTTTAAGTAAAGGCTGGGTAACTACTTGTCAGGTATGCTATTGAATGTGTTTTCATTCAGGTGTGGGTTAGACAGGATGGTGTCTGAGGTCCCCTCCAACGCTAAGATTCTGTGAAATGTGGATTCCAGATTATAGTACAAATTAATAGAAGTTTTCTCCTTTCTCTTCTCCCTTTTCCCATAAAGAGGGGGTAAGTTTATACCTGAAACATATGACTATGCTATTAAAACAATAAGTGACTACTTAAGTAATAAGTAATTTTACTTGTGCAATTGAAAATCTACCAACATAATGATGATGGCTAAAATTTGTATTTTTGTTGTTCAGTTGTTTCAGTCATGTCTGACTCTCCATGACCTCATTGGGGTTTTCTTGGCAAAGATACTGGACTGGTTTGTCATTTCCTTCTCCAGCTCATTTTAGAGGTGATGAGCTGAGGCAAACAGAGTTACTTGACTTGCCCAGTCTGGAGCCAGATTTAAACTCACAATGATGAGTCTTCGTGATTCCAAGACCAGTGCTCTATCCACTGTGCCACCCAGCTGCCCACCAATATTTATTTAGGGTCTGTAGTATATGTCACATGCTGTACTAAGTGCTTTTTTTGGAGGGGGGAAGGCAGGGCAATTGGGGTTAAGTGACTTGCCCAAGGTCACACAGCTAGTAAGTGTGTCAAGTGTCTGAGGCTAGACTTGAACTCAGGTCCTCCTGACTCCAGGGCTAGTGCTCTACTAACTGTACCATGTAGCTGCCCCACTAAGTGCTTTTTAAAATACTATCTTGTTTGATCCTCACAACAACTACCCCTTCTGGGTCTTTTCCTTCTGTGAACATGAAGGATTCAATTTTTCTAAGAAATAAGGACATCCTCAATTTGACAGATACCCATGATGAGGATGGTAGAATGGTGATAGAGGAAGAACTAAAGTCCCTGAATAAATCAGTGGGGCTAACTAGATTGTTGATCTGGAAGGCTTCATTGTGTGACACAGTAATGACAAATTACAGAGTGCTCCTACTTGGTTATTTCTTCCTTCTTACTACTCCATGAGCTGATCTGGAATTCAATATTGACTGTAACCAACTTCCAGAGTTCCAAACCTGGCCAGGGCTATGAAACAAGGATTTCTTCAAAGGTCTGAATACCAGTTCAGTGCATGTGCCATGTGAACCAAGCAATGCAGCAAGGGTGAGAGGTTTAGGATTTGGAGTTCCTGCTCAGTCCTTTAAGTCTTAATGGAGAGTCTCTAGAAGCAGAAAAATAAGAGGATGTTTCTGACCAAGTACAGGATAAAGAGAGGGATAGATGATCATTCTTTTAGCTGCAATAAGGATCAAAACTGGAGCTCTGGCAAAACTGATGAAGCCTATAGGACTTGTCTTTACACTAATAGTATTGGTGACTGCCCTCCTCAAAGAGCATGTGATGTAGTTTTGGAGACACGTATCATGATTGTTATAGTTATGTAACGGACCGTTATACAATATAGCCTAGTATGGAGGCTGGGATCAATAGAATGACAAAGGAAGCAGACACTACTGTAGAGGCTTTGATCTCAGGAGCAAATGGCTGAGGAGCATCTGGATGAGCACAGAGAGATGAATGCTGTGAAGACAGATGTTATACATACGATAATTAGACATGGAGCTGGATTGCTCTCAAGATAATTTGAGGCATGGAGAAAGAGTTCCCTCTCTCCAAACTCAACCCTGACTTGGAATCGAACAGAATGTGAAGCACCAAAGCACATATCAAGATAAAAGCTCATCGGGGTGGAGCCAAGATGGCGCTGTGAAAGGAGGGAACTACTGGAGCTCTCTCACAGATTCTGTCAGATATGTCTAAAAAAGTGAATCTGAGCAGATTTGAGAGAATTAGAAGCCACTAGTAGACTGAGAGGGGCAGGAGAGCAGGTCACATGGAACGGCACCAGAAAACAGCAACCTGGAACAGCAGAAGAACCCAGCCAGCATGATGGTTTTGGAGAGCGCTGGGTGAGTGAAACACAGGAGCAGAAGCAGGCCCAGGGCAGAAGTACAGCTACAGTGGCAAATCAAGCCCCAGGCCTCTCAGCCCAGGACAGGAGTGTGTCAGGGCTACAGGAGGCACCAGTGCAGAGCCTGAGACTGCGGGAGCACCTACCCTGGAAGCCTCCAGCCCACAGCCTAAAGGTTTGAAACTAGCCTTCTTGAACTTCTGGGAGCCATAATGGCCAGGTAAATCAGCTCCCCTTCCCTCCCTTACCCAGAGAATACTACCTTGGGAGAGACCAGAGGAGCCAGAAGTAGGGCTTCAGTAGCCTTTTAGCGAGAGAAGTTGGAGAGAGGGCCCTTCTTATGGTGGTAGAAGGAGACTAGTGCAGGAAGAGAGGTGTCCCAGCAGCCTTCACCTCATTGAGAGTTACTGAACCCCAGAGGGGTGGAGCTAGAAAACTTCAACACCAAGAACCCAGATGTGCCTTTGCAAAGCCAGGAGAAGTGGCAGACACCAGCACAGACAACAGCTGAGACCACTCATGTTGTAGAGCAGTCCCGGGAAAGAGGAGACTTCCAGCCGCCAAACCACCCCTCTCCCACACCTCAGGAAACCAGAGGCCACAGCAAACAAAGCCATTGAGAAGGTTCACAGATCCCAACACAAGAAGCCTGAGACAAAGCCCCCTGAGCCCCAGAAGCAGAGATGCATTTTGGAAGCCAGGAAGAAAAAAAACACCATGAAAAAGCACACTAAAAAGCCAAAGACCATTGAACCCTATTATGGAGACAGGGAAGATCAAAATACCAATTCAGAAGAAGACAGCATGGATGCTATACCCACATCTGAAACCTCCAAAGTGAATGTAAACTGGTCTCCAGCACAAAAAGCATTTCTGGAAGAACTCAAGGAGGACTTTAAAAACAAAATTAGAGAGGTAAAAGAAAAAAATGGAAAAAAATTCACTGATGAAAACAAATCTTTAAAAAGTAAAATTGTCAAAATGGTTAAGGAGATTCAGAATATAAAATGGAGAAAAATGTCTCATTGAAAAGTCAAATCAACCAAATGGAAAAGGAGATAGAGAAGCTAAAGGAAGAAAACAATACATTAAAAATTAGAATTGGGCAAGTGACTCTATGAGACATCAAGAATCAGTCAAACAAAATCTAAAGAAGGAAAAAATAGGAGAAAATGTGAAATATCTGATTGGAAAAACAACTGACCTGGAAAATAAGATACAGAAAAGACAATCTAAGAATTATTGGTCTACCAGAAAGCCATCATGAAGAAAGAGCCTGGACAACATCTTCCAAGAAATCATTAAGGATAACTTCCCCGAGGTCCTAGAGCAAGAGGGTAAAATAGTCATCCAAAGAATCTACCTATCACCCCCTGAAAGATATCCCAAATTGAAAACCCCAAGAAATATTATAGCCAAATTCCAAAATTATAAGGTCAAGGAGAAAATACTGCAAACAGCCAGAAAGAAACAATTCAAATATCATGGAATGACAGTCAGAATCACACAGGATGTTGTAGCTTCTACATTAAGTGACAGGAGAAATTGGAATATGATATCCCAAAAGGCAAAGGAGATTGGACTACAACCAAGGATCAACTACCCAGCAAAACTGAACATAATTTTTCAGGCAAGGAGATGGACATTCAATGAAATGAGGGAATTCCAGACCTTCCTGATGAAAAGGCCAGAGCTCAATGGAAAATTTGATCTTCAAATGCAAAACTCAAGAGAAACATAAAATGATAAATGGGGGTGGGGTGGGGAACCTTGTTAATCAATAAGGCAAATTATTTACATCCTTATATAGGATTATATTGTTTTATAAATATTGTATGTATGTGTCAATCTTAGAATAGTACAATTATTATGACAATTGAAAGAGATATACATAGACTGTTGGTGTCAATATAAAATAACTGACATAATGATAAAAAACATAATTCAGATATATAAAGGGATGGTTCTGGTTCTGGCAGAAGAGATAAGAAGGTAGTAGAGAAGGGAAAATTACATCACATGAAGAGGCACAAAAACATATTTTAGTAGAGGGAAAAAAGGGGGGCGAAGAGCAGTATTTGATCTTTACTCTCATTGGATTTGGTTCAAGAAGGGAATAACATACCCTAAAAAGTATAGAAATGAAAACTTGTCCTACAGGCAGTGGGAGGGGAAACGGGAAAGAAAAGGGAGAGTGGTGGTCAGAAAGGAAGGAAGAAGTAGCAAGGGGAAAAGGGTAAGATAAGGGAGGGGAATCAAGAGGGAGGGTAAATTGGGGAAGGTGGTGGTCAAAAGCAAAACTCTTTTGAGGAGTGGAAGGGAGAAGGGAGAAATAAAAGCATAATCGGGGCGGGGGAATAGGATGGAGAAAAAGACACAGATAGTAATCATAACTGTGAATGTGAATGGGATGAACCCTCCCATAAAACAGAAGTGGATAGCAGAATGGATTAAAAACCATAATGCTACAATATGTTGTTTACAATAAACACATTTGAAACAGGGGGATTCACACAGGGTAAAGTAAAAGGCTGGAGTAGAATATGTTGTGCTTCAGCTAAAGTTAAAAAAAGCAGGGGTAGCAATCCTAGTCTCAGACAAAGCAAAAGCAAAGCTATATCTAATTAAAAGAGATAAGGAAGGACACTACATCCTGCTAAAGGCACCATAGACAATGAAGCAATATGACTTTAACATATATACACCAAGTAGTATAGCATTCAGATTCTTAGAGGAGAAGTTAAGGGAGTTACAGGAAAAAATAGACATCAAAACCATACTAGTGGGGGACCTTGACCTCCCTGAACTTAATAAATCCAACCTCAAAATAATCAAGAAAGAAGTTAAGGAGGGCAATAGAATTTTAGAAAAGGCAGATATGAGAGACCTCTAGAGAAAATTGAATGGGGATAAAAAGGAATGTATTTTTTTCTCAGCAGTACATGGAACATACTCAAAAACTGACCATGTACTAGGGCATAAAAACCTCACAATCCAGTACAGAAAGGCAGAAGTAGTCAAAGCATCCTTTTCAGATCATGATGCAATAAAAATCATTTGTACCATTTGGACCATGGAAAAATAAACTATAAATTAATTGGAAAGTAAATAATCTAATCCTAAAGAATGAGTGGGCCAAAGAACAAATTATAGAAACAATAACTTCATTCAAGAGAAAGACAAAAATGAGACAACATACCAATACTTATGTGATGCAGCAAAAGCAGTTCTATGGGGAAATGCTTACATGAATAAAATAGATAAAAAGAAGATCAATGAATTGGGCACTTTTCACGCAAATAAAGTCAGACCTAAATAAATGGAAAAATATCAGTTGCTCATGGTTAGGCCAAGCTAATATAATAAAAATGACAATTTTACCTAAATTAGTCTATCTGTTGCCATACCAATTGAACTACCAAAAAATCAGTTTGCAGAGCTGGATAAAATAACAACAAAATTCATCTGAAAGAACAAGAGGTCTAGAATATCTAGGGTGTTAATGAAAAGAAATGCTAGGGAAGGTGACCTAGCCATACCAGATATTAAACTGTACTATAAAGCAGTAGTCATCAAAACTACCTGGTACTGGCTAAGAAACAGAGTTGTGGATCAGTGGAATAGGATAGGTATACAAGATGGAGAAGTCAACGACTATAGCAATTTACTCTTTGATAAACCCAAAGAATCCAGCCTCTGGGCTAAGAATTCACTATTTCACAAAAACCACCAGGAAAATTGGAAAATGGTAGGGCAGAAACTAGGCATAGACCAATATCTTACACCGTATACCAAAATAAAGTAAAATGGGTTCATGATTTAGGAATAAGGGCTGATACTATAAGCAATTTGGGAGAGCAAGGAATAGTTTACCAATCAGATTTATGGGAAAGCAAAGAATACATGACCCAACAAGAGATAGAGAGCATTACAAAATGCAAAATGGATAATTTTGATCATGTTAAATTGAAAAGTTTTTGTATAAAAAAAAATCAATGCAACAAAGATTAAAAGGGAAGTAGAAAATTGGAAAAAATCTCTGTCTCTGTCTCTGATAAAGGCCTCATCTCTAAAATATACAGGGAACTGAGCCAAATTCATAGGAATATGTCATTCCCTAATTGAGAAATGGTCAAAGGATGTGAACAGGCAGTTTTCTGAGGAAGAAATTAAAGATATCTATAGGCATATGAAAAAAGGCTCTAAATCACTACTGATTAGAGAAATGCAAATCAAAACGACTCTTAGGTACCACATCTCTCCTTTCAGATTGGCTAACATGACAAAACAGGAAAATGATAAGTGCTGGAGAAGATGTGGGAAAATTGGACCACTGTTACATTATTGGTGGAGTTGTGAACTGATCCAGTCATTCTGGAGAGCAATTTGGAACTATGCCCAAAGGGCTATAAAATGTGCGTACTGTTTGACCCAGCAATACCACTTCTAGGGCTGTATCTCAAAGAGATCACACAGGTGGGAAAGGGACCTGTATGTACAAAAATATTTATAGCAGCTCTTTTTGTGGTAGCAAAGAATTGGAAATCAAGGGGATGCCCATCAATTGGGGAATGGCTAAACAAGTTGTGGTATATGAATGTAATGGAATAGTATTGTGCTACAAGGAATGAGTGAGGGGAGCAGAATCAGGAGAGCATTATACACAACCACAGATATATGGATTCTGTGATGACTAACTTTGATAGACTTGGCTCTTCTCAGCAATACAAGGTTCAAAGACAACTCCAAAGGACTCATGATGGAAAGAGCTATCTACATCCTGAGAAAGAACTATGGAGTCTGAATGCAGATTGAGGCAAACTATTTGCTCTCTTTTTTTTCCTCTCTTTTTGTTGGGGTTTTGTTTCTTCTTTCTCATGATTCATTCCATTGGTCACAATTCTTCTTTACCATTTTACTATAGTGTAAATAAGTTTAATGCAAAGGTATATGTAGAAGATATATCAGATTCCATGCCGTCTTGGGGGTGAGGGGGGAGGGGAGGGAGGGGAAGAAAATCTGGAACTCAGAAACATGCACAACTGAGTGTTGTAAACTAAAAATAAAAAAATTGTGATTAAAAAAATTTTTAAAACAAAAAAAAGATAAAGCCTCATTGGTTAGCACCTCAAAGTCCAGCTGAATTGCCTTCCTCTTTGGAGAAGCAGAGCCAGTTGACACAGCTGCTAGAGAATAAGGAATGGAAGAACAGTGACAAGGTAGACAATGACTGAACCGCCAGCTTGAACAAGCCATCTAGTTTTGTAGAATGAGGAAACTAAGTGATGGGCAAAGACCAAAAGTGAGACTTTACAGACCAGAAATACAATTCCATCCAGGAGAAACACATGAAACAAGGGGGAGTGAAAAATGCTTCCCGTATCAAAATCAGACATTCAACATAGAAGACTTCTCAGTTTCCATGCCTCCCTAGCCATATCAGTTTCCCTATACCCACTATACCACCCAAGGAAAATCTTTGGGTGAGGGAGAGCTCCCAGGGCTCCTGTCTAGTCCCAGAGATCTTCAGAATAGTGGCTTCCACAGTTAATGCGGAGGTAGCCCCATCACTGTAGTCTGAGGAACCACTGATATTTTGGGTAAAGCAGGTAAGGATAACGTACATTGGATAAGGCTCCTGAAAGGTTATTATTCACTCAAGAAGGATTTATTAAGTGATTAGTATGTTCTAAGAACTGTACTAATCAAAGGCAGTATATATAAAGGCAAAAGTGCTCTCCCTGCTCTTAAGATTACATTCTAATGAAGGAAGCAATATGGAAATAACTGTGTATACACACACACACACACACACACACACACACACATGCATGCATGCACGCATTTGCACATAACTGGAAAGTAATCTCAGAGGCAAGGCACTAACAATAGAGGTGATAGAAGGTTAGGGGTAGGAGTGTGGGACCAGGAGAGATCTCTTTCAGAAGACTGGATTTGAACTGAAGTCAAATTAGAAATTCCTACTTGTTGTGCATGAGATGAAACAAACAAACAAATCAAAGGAATATTTTAGGAACACTGATAGCCTCAGTAAAGACACAAGAATCTGCATCTGAACCAAAAAAAGTTGAAGAAAATCTGGCCTCTGAGTTCAGTTCTGCAAGGAAGTATTCTATTCTCTCATTTGTTATTGAAAATAAAAATGACAGAAAAGACTACTCTGAATAGTAAAAGTAAGAGTAATTTTGTCGTTCAGTCATGTCTGACTCTTGGTGACCTCATTTGGAGTTTTCTTGGCAAAGATGCTGGAGTGGTTTGCCATTTCCTTCTCCAGCTCATTTTACAGATGAGCAAACTGAGGCAGAGTGGCACTCTATACACCGTGCCACCTCGCTGTCCAAATAGCTAACTTTTATATCGTGCCTCTGACATACCATGCATTATGCTTAGTGCTTTACAATTATAATCTTACTTGATTCTTTATAACAACCCTGGGAGGTAGGAGCTATTATTTTCCCTTTGTTATAGATACAAAAACAGGCAGACAGAGGCAAAGTGACTTGCCCAGGGTGACATAGCTAGTTGAGTGTCTGAGGCTAGATTTGAACTCAGGTCTTCCTGATTCCAGGTTCAGTGTTTTATCCACTGTCCCACTTAGCTGCCTCAGTATCTATTTAAGCACTTACTATATGCTTAGTACTATCCTAGGTCCTGTGCCTACAAAGTACAAAGAATGAAAAAATCCATGTGTTTCACTGATAACACGTAGGAGGCACTGGAGGTGTCAGACTCCACCCTCTAACAGGCTCACTCTTGATCTGGTCAGACAGGAAGGACAGCTTCAGAGGGGTTAATAATAAGCTTTATTCTTATCTAGTCTTCTCTAACACAGTATTGTTGATAACGGAAGCACCACAAACTCCTACTGCATTCCCTAATCACCCTTCTCACAGGGATCTGCAAGAAGGTGGTCTAGATGGGGTCAATGGAGACAGGCACAACTTTGTGCATTCCCCTAGATCCCCTCATGCCTCAGTGGGGGCTGGTTGAGGCAGATACATGCATTTCTCTATGCATTACCCATGGCTTCCCCAACTCACTGACCAATGACCACCTGTTTTATAGAGCACCAGACAAAGAAGGCATCTTGCCAACATTAAGCTCACAAGTTAACTTTAGCAACATCGTCATTCTATGCAAGCATAATAAATATCAGTTATGTCACCCCTATATCTCACAGTTCAGCCTCAGTAGGACTGTCTATCACTATGATTCTAGGAATTACTATCTAGGATCCTTGGGGCTATTCTGAGAGTTATTATCTAACACCTTGAAACTAAACATTCCCATGGCCATGGATCCCAAGAAACTAAAGTCTAAAAGGATAACAAAATCCTCCTTACTGACACCATGGTACTTCCAGGGGCATTATATTTGAATGAGGGAAACTAGCACCTTTAAAATCATATACAGCATAAATATGAAATTAATAGATACAAATATTTTATAAATTTTATAAATAAAATTTTTTATAAAACATTTACTACATGCAGGAGACATAGTTTTGCTTGTGTCTTGAAACACAGAATTAAGGCAGAAGAGTACAATGAAAAAAGTCCTGGATTTTTAGTCAGAGGAACTTTTTTGCCTTTCTTTGTGTTCTCAGACCTTAGCAATGCACAATGCTCCATCACCAATGTTTGTCTATGATGACAAGCAAGAGGAATACCAGAAGCTGGATCCCACCTCCACCAGTTGTTGAGCTTAGATAATTCACTTGATTTCTCTGGGCCTCATTTCATCATCTGTTAAATGAAGAGCCTAAACTAGATGACTTGTAAGGTCACTTACAATTCTAAAAATATGATTGTCTGACCTGAAAAATATTGGCCATCCACATGTAAATGATTTCTATTTTTTAGACACGGTGCCATCCATCTTCTCCTCCTCCCTACATATTAATGATACAATTGGTGTGGTTTTTTTATACTATTGAATGTCCTTTATAATCAATGATACATTTTGCCTTGATATTATCTGTTTGGAATTTCTCCAGCTTAAGAAAAAACATGTTCTTGTCCAATCTGTTTGGAAATATTTCTGTAGCCACTGCACTCTGTAATTCTGCATATAAATACCATACATAATGAGGAAGTTTACAAATAATTAGAAGAGGATTGGAAAAAATCTGAACTCTGGCAGAATATGAAAAGAGAACTACTCTGTAGACTAATTAAATTATGGAATAATTATATTCAAGCCTTCATAATAGCAAAGAACTGGCAACAAAGGAATGTTGCATTACTGTAGTTCATTTCAAAATGCTTTAAACAGACTGTAAGTGAGGTTTTCCAAGAACATGGACCAGTTTCTCCCACTAAAAAAGGACTGGAGGATTGAGAAAGGGAGTTTGAGGAAAAGGGAGTTGGAGGGAAGAGGTGTTCCTACTTCCAGACAACTAGGGGATCATTTAGTAAACTTGGACTTTAGTATAGATCATTTCTACATCAGTAAGTCTGCCGGACACACTGCATCTCCTCCTGCTTCTCTTTCTTCATAGGGTAATCTAGAGTGTATGAGAAAACAGACCTTACTTGGTCAGAGATTAGGAGCTGAAGACAGTCAACCTCCGTTGTCACTTTATTCATCATTTGCATATATACAGAATAATGGGGGGAGGTTGGGATTAGCAGCTAATTTAGCGCTTTAAAAAAAAGTACAAAGCTACTATATTTACCAGGACAGCCATGTTTAAACAACAATATCACATCTATTTCTCTTTCCTTTTATCCTCACAAAAATTCCCTCCACTGAACTTTCACTTTACATTTTGAGGATTTCTATTACAAGTAAACATTCTTATACACAGCTCCTCCTTCTATCAGTCTGTTTCAACTGCACCCCAAGGCCACAAAGATGGGTGTGAATGCTGTCCTTATTGAGGTATCCATCACCGCAGCATTTTAAGTCATCATTCAAAAAAAAATCTGTTCTCTGGAACCACCTCCATAGCCAGCTGGTCACTTCCTATATATTCCTTTTTGTGCCAAATTTCTGTCTGACAGGAGAAAGAAAAACAGCCAGTGCTCCCAAATCCTTCATTTCCCTGCCAGAATTTACACAAAGAACATGAGTCACGAGGGATAATAAATAACAATAACATAGTAGTAGTCGTTGTCTTAGTGGTAGCATTAACAGCAGTAGCAGCCAGCATTTATAGAGATAGAACTTGAACATATACAAAGTTCTTTGTATACATTGTCTCATTTAAGCCTCACAATAACTCTGTGAGTGAAGTACTGTTATCTCCATTTTACAGATGAGGAAACAAAGGCTGAAAGGTTAAGTGACCTGCCTGTTGTCACACATCTAGGATGTGTTTGTAGTAGGCAGGATTTGAATTCTTTAAAGTTGAATTCAGGTCTTTCTGACTCCAGGTCCAGCACTATACCCACTGAGTCTCTGCCACTACACAGATACCTTTTTTATAATTGCACTTTTCTTTATTGCACTTCCCAGATATTGCATTTCTTTTTACAAGTTGTAAAAAAAATGTAATTTTCTACATTTACAAAAATTTATAAATGGTGGCAGCCCTGCTCGAGCGAGTCTACTGGGGCCATTTTTCTGATAGCATGGCTTACATAGTGTCTCTGTGTCACATTTTGGTAATTGCAATATGTCAAACTTTTTCATTATAATTAAATATGTTATGGTGATCTGTGATCAGTGATCTTTGATGTTACTATCATATTTGTTTTGGGGCACCCACATAAGGCAGCAAACAATAAATGCTGTGTATATTCTGATTGCTCCACAAACCAGCTATTGCCCATTTCTTCCCCTTTCCTCAGGCTTCCCTATATCCTGAGATGACAGTATTGAAGAATATTAGAGAAACTTAGTTGATAAAGCAACAGCAGGGTTTGAGAGGAGTGACTCCAATTCTGAAAGCTCTACTGTGGGTGAAATGTTAGGCAACAACATTGTATGCTACAAAGAAATCTTTCAGGAAAGGAAAAGTCAATTGATGCAGCAAACTTCATTGTCTTATTTTAAGAAATTACCACAGTTACTCCAGCCTTCAGCAACTACTATGCTGATCCATCAGTAACCATCAGCATCAAGGCAAGACCCTCTACCAGCAAAATGATTACAACTTGCTTAACCCTCAGATGATAATAGCATGTTTGAGCAATCAAGTATTTTAAAATTAAAGCATGTAGATTTTATTTAGACATAATACTATTGCACACTTAATAGACTACAGTATAGTATAAACATAACTTCTATATGCACTGAGGAATCACAAAATTCTTGTGACTCACTTTATTGCAATGGTCTGGAACCAAACCTGCAATATCTCTGAGGTATGCCTGTAATATGGAAATTGACTAAATAATTTCTAAGGTTACTACTACCTCTAGCATTCTATGGTTCTGTTTCCTGAGCCATAAATCACCATCACCATTAGGATTATTCATTTATTCATTCAATAAATAATTATTGAGAACATACTACATTACAAGATGCACTTCCACAGGCTGTGAAGGATGGAGAATTCCATCTCCATCACAATTTGGCGATCCAGTTTTCTCTTGCAAATGAATATAAGAGTTGTGGTACGTAGGGCAAATTTAGCTGAGAGAGGGGAATGAATGCGGCTCTGAATATAGTCATTCAGGGGAAGCCCTGGGAAAGGAGTCTTACAATGATAAGGTTTTACTGCCAGAACTGCCAAAGGACTTTTGAGGCACATAGAATGTCTACAAAGAGAATGTGACAGTCCAAGACATTAATTTCTGGGGAGAAGAGGGAGAGATAAAACCTCAGTAGTTGCCCCATCCTAATTATGGCTTTGAGTGAGGCTACTCACTGCCTTTTACAAGTTTCTTGATGTAATCTAGTCCTCTTTAGAAGTGGACATGGGAGAAAGAAACTTTCTATTCTGATAATCAAAATTCCTTTATTATGGTGCTCCTTGAAATCTTCTGCAACACAGAAAGACCCCAAAGATATAAGATCAGAATAGTCTAAGCTTTTGAATATAATGACTCAGTTTGTGTAAATTTAAATGTCTAATATAATCTATTTTTGAATTATTGAGGGCAAGAAAGAGTCAACATTTTCATGTTCTGATAAAACAATTTAATGGAGTTTTATCTCTCTTTATAAAATTGTTCATCTTTCATTTTAGAGTGAAGTAAGGATATAGGCTATTGGTTATCTTTAACCTTTAACTTTCCTTTTCTTGGATAAATCATTCTTTGATTTCAAAAGTCATTTAATTGCCCTTTTATTTGAAGACATTCACTCTTACTTTATTTTTAAGTTGATTTCCAAACTTAATCATATTCCTTTGCCAGTAATATTACACATGCTTTCTTCTTTTATTTTTTCAGTCTATATTTTCCCCTATTCCTTTTAAAATACAATTATTTTTCTATCTATTCTTTTCTCCTCTCCTCTTTTTATCTGCTTTCTTCCTTTGAGAATGAAGAAATTCTATTCCAATAAACATTTTGGCTATGTCTACACAGTGCCAAACATTTCTAGAAGAAGTTTCAGTTTTTCTAAATATCTGGTATTTTTTATTGCATAGACAAAACAAATACATATATTCAGCCCAAATCTCTACCTGGAACTCTAGTCCCATTTCTTGAACTGCCTCTTGGACAGCTTCACCTGGACATCCGAGTAGCTACCAAAATTCAACATTTACAACATGAACCTCATTGCCTTCTTCCAACATCTACTTCCCTTCTGAATTTCCCTGTTTGTTACTGACACCCTGATCCTTCCGAAGCACAAAGTCCCCTCTGAGTCTTCTCTCTCCTTAGTCTCCACTTTCAAACAGCTGTCAATTCTACATCTGTAACATCTATCCTCTTCTCTACACTTCTACTAACACCCCCTTTGTTCAATCTGTCACCACCTTCCCCCTAGAATATTTTAATAGCTCTCTACTTGGTCTCCCTGCATCTAGTCTCTCCCCTCATTAATCATAATCATTCTGAGAGAATAGGTCTGACCATGACACTCCTCTGCCCGAATCTTTCAGTACTTTTTTATTCCTCTAGGATAAAATAGAAATTCCTTAGCCTAGGATTAAAGGTCCTTCACAATCAGGCTCTACTGTGCTTTTCCAGTTTTATTTCATGGAGTTCGCTTCAGTTCTGTCTGGAATGTACAGGAGCATGCGAGTGATGGAGATATAGCCCCCACAGGGAATTTAGAGGAAGGAGTATTGAGAGAGTTACTGAGCCAAGCTGTCCTCCCTATAGCAATCTGCTTACTCTGAACTGTGAAAATCTGGTAGTATTATGTCCCTCAAGCAGCATCCCTTCAGACTCCCCCAGGCTGGAAGGGGCAAGGATACTGTCTAAATGCACACACCTGGCTTCAAGCAGTCAGGATTGTTTGGAAATGGAAATGTACCAGCCATTATACAGAATTTAGCCACTACTGCCAAGTTAATTAGAATGAACCCATGATTCCCCATTCCCCTTTTCCTAGCTGTCCATGCCAGCCAGCCCTCTGGTAAGGTACGGCCACCCGAAAATAGAGCAGCCTCAGTATGTGCTAACCTAAGCATAGGAAAGAGCAACCACATGTGCTTTGGTTCCTTTTTAGAAACATTATAAACTCATCTCTGAGATGATGCTAATCCATCCCATTTTGGAAATGCGTACCTATCAGTATTGTCTTATTCTTCTTATGAAAAGTCTATAGTAAAAGCAGCAGGCAGTTTAAAATCATTTCAACATGCCTTTGCCTTGGGCTACAATAAACTCCTTTAATTTTTTTTCTTCCTGGATTTGTTTTATTATTGAGAGCAAGGCCTGAACAAAGATTTTCTTTTAATATCATAAAGTAAAATACAGAGGAGCAAATGTCCAGTGCTCCATTCAGCTCAAGGAGCCTCCCAGAGAGACTCAGCACTGTGCGTTCCTACGATGGGAAGCTTTTGATACGTTGTTTTTTTGGATTTTTTAAATGTCTACTACCAAAGCTTTGTGGATAAGAAACTGGGAAGAAAAGGACCCGACAGCAGGGAGGGGAGTTGAGGGTGTGAAGGGGCACATTCTGTTTGCTGTTTATAGATTGTTACAGGAGCTAGATGGGCTCTGGGCTGCTCTGCATGTGTGGTGACGTCAGCCTAGTATGATTTATTATAGTTGTTCTAATGAATTTTTTATATAATATTAGCTAGTGTTTACATACTGCTTTAAGTTTAACAGAACTCTTTACATATGGTAACTCATTTGATCCTTATAACAACTTTGAGAGGTAGGTGCTATTATTATCCTAATTCTGCAGACAAGGAAAGTGAGGCTGAGATAGAAGTGACTTGCCAAGGTCACAGCTAGAAACTGTCTAAGGCAGGATTTGAACTTGGGTCTTCCTATCTCTAGGGTGCTACCTATCTGTCTATGTATTGTCGGAGACAGAAAGGGGTAAAGTCCAATAGATTAGAAAGAGAGGAAGCAAGGGAAAACCATGATGTACCAAATTGCTGTCCTAATGAGAAAAAACCTGGGACCCAACCCATGAAGGGCAGAGCCAGGGAACAGTTCTGACTGGTGCCATATAGCAAGGCCCCTGTAGCTATTACTGACACTCCAGTGCACCCTCTTGTGTTGGATTATGATATTACATGCAACAAAAGCACAGAAGTAGAAATAGTCTAGTCACAACTCTCCCTACGGTGGCATATAGAGAGAGAGAGGTCACTCAGATCATTTTTTCTGGTTGTTCTTCAAGTATGGATTTGTGTTCAAGCTGTTACATCAACCTAGCTGCATTTTCTAGGGGTGGAACATCACAGTACTCCATTTCCTTTCTTTGGCAAGTACAGCTCCATTAGCAGACACTTGCAACTCTGCTCAAAACTGGCTACATTCATCCAGTCAACACCCTGTCTTTTAAATACTGAGCAAGTCTGAATGGGTTCTACTCGAGGGACAAAATACTTATTAAAATCTAAGCAAAGGTGGACAGCCTTGCTTCGAAGTCATTGCTACTATAATTCTCTCCATGTTGCGATCTCCAAATTTCTTGCCCCAGCAATCATTATTCACATGACTGTGTATATTCCTGGCCCTCTGTAGGTACACTACCAATGGGCTAAATCCACGTTACTCTACTTGGAACAATCTGTGTTCTAACCAAATTACACTAGTAGCTGTTTCCTGAAACTGACAAGTCATCCCCCACCTCCATGCATTCACATAGGCCATTCTCCGTGTCTGAAATACATTCCCTTATCACCTTGATTTTTCAGAACGCTTATCTTCATTTCAAGCCTACTGCTGGGGCTCCCTCCTTTTGGTAACTATCCCTAATTCTCCCAGCTTGAAATGTTTCATTGTCTCTTATCTTAAATATTTCTGGAGCACCTAGCCTGCACTTCTTCTTCCCATCCTGATCATCCCTCTCTTTACTCTATTGTTATCTTCTCTGTGTATGAACTGGTGGCACAACGCATAAAGTGCAAAGTATAAAGATTTAGAGTAAGGAAGACCTAAATTCATATCCTGCCTCAGATACTCAATAGCCATGTAACCCTGAGCAAGTTACTTAACCTCTGACTCAGTTTCCTCCTCTGTAAAATGGGGATAATAATGGCACCTAGCTCACAAGGCTGTTGTGGGGATCAAATGAGCGAACAAATGTAAACCACTTTATAAACCTCAATGCATTACAGAAATGGTAGTTGTCATTATTCACTCACCTTAAGTGTTGGTGCCTGGTCATTTTTATTTCTCTATTGATGGGCTTTAGTTCATTGTCTTAAACGTAGTAGACTCTTAGCGAATATTTTTAAATTAAATTGAATCTGTATAACTGGAATTTTTTTAGTTTCTATCCAAATTTTCTAACATCACTTGAAACCAAAGATGGACTATGACTGCTCTGGCTTCTTTAACTTGAGTCTGAAAGAAATTCAGTTCTCAATGCTTATTAATATCACTTGAAATACTGAATTATGAGACAAGAGATGTGGATATCATTTCCCTTAATTGCAACAACCAATCAACAAGTATTTGTTTGATTTATTTCTGAAATTATTTATAATTTATATATTACATATTTACTTATATAATTTTTATCTTATATAATTTATTAAATATTTATTAAACAACTATTATGGGCTAGGGTGGCATTTGGCATATAATTATAAAGTTTTATACAATTCCTAACCAAAAAGAGCTTATATCATAATGGAGGAAACAAGTATGTATGTATAGGTGTGTGTACACCTATACACACATACACGTACACACATATGCATATGCATAAACATAAAGTGAATAATTCCAGATGTACACAAAATACTTAAATATAAGGTAGTCTAGAAGGAGAGAACAAGTATTTAGGGTAATTACCCCAGAAAGGCTTCATGTAGATGATGTAGCTGATCGGCATCTTAAAGGAAGGGAGAGATTGTACGAGGCAGCAACAAGAAAGGTGTGCATTCCAAGCATGTGGGATGGCCAATGGAAAAACAGAGATGGCAAAGAATTCATACCCTTAGAAATCTGTCACAGATTCTTTTCCAACTCCAGTATGAAGCATTCTGTGTTGTATCTAAGTAGAAATTTTCAGCATTACCAGGAGAAAACCACTGGCCTGTGGTGGGAGTGGAGAGGAGAAAAGGGAGAGGAGGAGGGAAGCAGATGCTGACTTTTGGCAATGGATCTTGCCTTTTTAGCAGATCTTGCCTTCCTGCTATTTTAAGTTCTTCCAAGGATTTTGAGAGATATAGAGCTCTGATGCCCTTATTGGAAAGGCCATATGCCTACAGATTAATAATTTAAGTAAATATCTTTCTGGTTAGTGCTTCCTAATATATGCTAGAACTATTAGAAATGGCTGCTAAGAAAATGTTAAGGTATGTAATAAGAAAGTGAATTTTTTTTTAAATTTGTTGAATTGCTAACAATAAACATCATATACAAAGCTTTTTCATGTATTTGAATTTCAAGGCCTTCTAGCATAATCTTCCTTTCCCTATGCTATTTTCTATTATTTCCTAAAACAAACTTCTGCTCTCCAGACAAGTCTAGCTCTTAAAAGAATGAACAAAACAGCCTTTTTGTTGATTTTTCTAATACATGCTTCCTGACAGCTACATAGACTAGATGGAACATTGATGAGAAGTGAAGGGGAAATTATTTTACTTTGATTTAGCTTCTTTTTATTTGCTGGAAAAAAAATGACCCTTCATACTGATAAGAGATAGAACCAAAATGGTTAACAGAGATCTGAAATCCAAGAAAATTGAGCTAGTAGCTAATGATTTACCTAGCTGCACTTTCTGAATTGAAGCCACCAAGCCTGGATGAACCAGGTCCCCAGGGAACTAAAAGAACTTTTGGTTGCTATTTCTGAACTGCTGCCTTTATAATCTTTGAAAAATTGTGAAGCTAGGTATGCCTGGAGTCCCTGCTACTTGGCAAGTCTGAGGCTAATGGATTATTTGAGCTGGAGAGTTTGAGTTGTAGTAGAGCTAAAGCAGAACAGATGTCCTCACTAAATCTGGTACTAATTTGATGAGCCCCCAGTGGTGACGATCTACTAGGCTGTCTCTGTGAATGGGTCCAGTTTAGAAATGAAGCAGGTCAAAGCTTCTGTGCCTCTTAATAGTGGCGTTGGGGCCATGAATGGTTATTGTACTTCTAGTCTTGGTGAGATAGAGTGATTCAGTGTCAAAAAAAAAAGGGAGGGAGGGAGGAAGGTAGAGAGGGAGGAAGGGAGGAAGGAAGGAAGGAAAGAAGGAAGGAAGGAAGGAAGGAAGGAAGGAAGGAAGGAAGGAAGGAAGGAAGGAAGGAAGGAAGGAAAGAAGGAAGGAAGGAAGGAAGGAAGGAAGGAAGGAAGGAAGGAAGGAAGGAAGGAAGGAAGGAAGGAAGGAAGGAAGGAAGGAAGAAAGGAAGGAAAGAAAGAAGGAAAGAAGGAAGGAAGGAAGGAAAGAAGGAAGGAAGGAAGAAAATTTTTGGAGAAAAATGGAGGTTTTCTTGGAACCTACAATGGACATATCCTAATTTTCTAAAAAGGAAATAAGGTAGATATTATGTGACCACCTGATCTGCTTTTATCTAGAACAAACATCCCCAGTTCTGTCAGTTTGGCTTGGTTTGAGACTTTCCGCATTCTGGTCACTTTCCAATGGATATACACTCTAGCTTGTCAACATCCTTTGTAAAATGAGATGTGGTCAATTTAAAAAACATGTGGCATGCCCACATACAAATTATCATTTGTTCGAAACTCATCATTTTAAAGTTTTTCATTTACTGCACTTTTAAAAACAAATTTGTCCTCACTTCAGAAGTTATTCTTATTTTGCTTGTGATTTTAGCTCCAATCATCTTTGTTTTATTTGTCTTCCTTTACTGTCACTTCCTCTGGTTCACAGGGGTTTTTTCCATTATTTTTTTTCAGGGGCGGGGGGGTGTGGCTTGCTCTTGCTCTCCTAACATATCCCTTTCTTCCTATTTTCTTCTGGAAACTTATAACAAACAAGCTGACAGATTAAGAATAAGGAAAATAGATCACCCAAAATGAGATCATTGTCTGGAACAGAGGCTTATGCTTATCATCTAGATATAGGGATTAAAATAAAGGAAAAAAAAAACCTTATCCTGAAGGTACTCTGCTTCGGTTTCTGTTAGCTAGGCATACGGCTATGCTAAAAAGCCATTATACTAATACTGTCAGAAAGAGGTTCTAGGGAGTGGAGCCAGTGGCTGGAAAGCAGGGACTTGCTTAAGTTCTCCCACAAATTCCTCCAAACACCTGTAAAAAAGGGGTCTGAACAAATTCTAGAGTTGCAGAACCCACAAAATAGCAGAGGGAAGTAGGTATTCAGCCTAGGAAGGCCTGGATGGTCACTGGGAAAGGTCTATCACACAGTGCTGGGAGCAGAGCGCAGCCCAGCATGGGCCATGCCAGGAGAGACTAGACTAGGAGTCAGCCCAGAGCAGGCCTTAGGACCATGAATCATGGCGCTGTGGCAGTTACCAGATTTCTCAACCCACAAATGCCAAAGACCATAGAGCAGGTTAGTGGGAAAACTGCTAAATCAGGTTAGAAGGTGGTCTGGCTCCAGCCCTGGGGGTGATGGAGGTAGTGCACTGGCTTCCAGAGCTCCAGTGTCAGCTGCTTCCAGCTGACATGGAGGAATCAAGCAGCAGACCAGAGCAGGAGTGCAAGGCTTGCTTTGCCCTGCTTAGATCTCGGTAGCAATCCTTGTTGGTGGTTCTTGGGGGAGGAGGAGCACTGCTGTGGCAGAGCTTGCTGTGGCAGTGAAGTAGAAGTAGCTCTGAAAATAGCAGCACAGCCCCTAAAGCTTAGGACAAAGCACTCTCTACTCTACAAGCAGTCACACCCTGACAAAAATCTCAAAGGTCAAGTAGTTGGCTGGGAACATGGCCAGGCAGTAAAAAAGGACACAGACTCAGACTCAGACTCTAGAATCTTTTTTGGTGACAAAGAAGATCAAAGCATACAGCCAGAAGAAGTCAACAAAGTCAAAAAGCCTACATCAAAAGCCTCCAAGAAAAATATGCATTGGTCTCAGGCCATGAAAGAGCTCAAAAAGGATTTGGAAAAGCAAGTAAAAGAGGTAGAGGAAAAACTGGGAAGAGAAATGAGAGAGATGCAAGAAAACCATGAAAAACAAGTCAAGACTTGCCAAAGGAGACCCAAAAAAATACTGAAGAAAATAACACCTTAAAAAATAGACTCACCCAAATGGCAAAAGAGCTCCAAAAAGCCAATGAGGAGAAGAATACCTTGAAAGGCAGAATTAGCCAAATGGAAAAGGAGGTCCAAAAGACCACTGAAGAAAACACCACTTAAAAATTAGAATGGAGCAAGTGGAAGCTAGTGACTTTATGAGAAATCAAGATATTATAAAACAGAATGAAAACAATGAAAAAATGGAAGACAATGTGAAATATCTCATTGGAAAAACCACTGACCTGAAGAATAGATCCAGGAGAGATAATCTAAAAATTATTGGACTACCTGAAAGCTATGATCAAAAAAAGAGCCTAGATATCATCTTTCAAGAAATTATCAAAGAAAACTGCTCTGATGTTCTAGAGCCAGAGGGTAAAATAGAAATTGAAAGAATCCACGGATCCCTTCTTGAAAAAGATCCCCAAAAGAAAACTCCTAGGAATATTGTCCCAAATTCTAGAGTTCCCAGGTCAAGGAGAAAATACTGCAAGCAGCCAGAAAGAAACAATTTGAGTATTGTGGAAACACAATCAGAGTAATACAAGATCTAGCAGCTTCTACATTAAGGGATGGAATGGCTTAGAATATGATATTCCAGAGGTCAAAGGAGCTAGGATTTAAACCAAGAATCACCTACCCAGCAAAACTGAGTATAATGCTCCAAGGCAAAATATAGATTTTCAATAAAATAGAGGACTTTCAAGCTTTCTCAATGAAAAGACCAGAGCTGAATAGAAAATTTGACTTTCAAATACAAGAATCAAGAGATGAAAAGGTATGATGAAAAGGGAAACAAGAAAGAGAAATCATAAGGGACTTACTAAAGTTGAACTATTGTGTTTACATTCCTACATGGAAAGATAATGTGTGTAATTCATGAGACATTTCTGAGTATTAGGGTAGTTGAAGCGCATATTATATATATATATATATATATATATATATATAGACAGAGGGCACAGGGTGAGTTGAATATGAAGGGATGATGTCTAAAAAAATAAAATAAAATTAAGGGTTTAGAGAGGGAGGAAGGAGAGATAGAATGGGGTAAATTATCTCACACAAAAGTGGTAAGAAAAAGCAGTTCTTTTGGAAGGGAAGAGGGGGAAGGTGAGAGGGAATGAGTGAAACTTGCTCTCATTGAATTTGACTTGAGGAGGGAATAACATATAAACTCAGTTGGGTATTTTACCCCACAGGAAAGTAGGAGGAAGGGGATAAAAAAGGGGAGATGATAGAAGGCAGGCCAGATAGGGGGAAGAGGTAATCAAAAGCAAACACTTTTGAAAAGGGACAGGATCAAGGGAGAAAACTGAATAAAGGGGGACATGATAGGATGGAGGGAAATATACTTAGTCTTTCACAACATGAATGTTGTGGAGTGTTTTACATAATGATGCATGTGTGGCCTATGTTGAATTGCTTGCCTTCTTAGGGAGAGTGGGTAGGAAGGGAAGAGGGGAGAGAATTTGGAACTTAAAATTTTAAAATCAGATGCTCAAAAGAAAAAGTTGTTTTTGCATGCAACTTAGAAACAAGATATATAGGGAATGGGGCATAGAAATCTATCCTGTCCTACAAGAAAGTAAGGGGAAAGGGGATGGGGGGAGTGGGGTGACAGAAGGGAGGGCTGACTGGGGAACGGGACAATCAGAATATATGCCATCTTGGAGTGGGGGGTAAGGGTAGAAATGGGGAGAAAATTTGTAACTCAAAATCTTCTGGAAATCAATGTTGAAAACTAAAATGTTAAATAAATAATATAATTTTTAAAAATTTAAAAAAAGAAAGAGGTTCTAATCACTATACAGTAGTAGATAAAAACTGGCATATGTCCCTGAAGAGATGGAGACTAGAAGGGAATTATGTCCAACAGATACTGCAATCCCAGTGGGCACCAGGGGAACAACACAGAGGTGCTGTATGCAACATAGATCAGACCCAGAGAGAATATCACAACGACAAGACTTTATGACGTTGATGGTCCTGCAGTGTCAGAAGCATGACTTGGCCCATAAGCATTTTCCCTAGCCACATATGCTCCTTACGTGAGTTTTCCTCATTTGTAAATCCTATGTGTGTCCATCTTCCCCATATACATGAATGTTTGTGAGACACATAAAGATGCATACATAACATATGTGGGGGAGGTTATACCTCAGCTTGATAGAGGGAGTGTTCTCTAACTTTGTTCAAGAGTCTTGAGTTAATCATTATCCATAAAGCAAATGACAGGATGACATATATTTACCAATGTCTCGGAAGATGTTTTGTGAAACCCGCTGGGTAAGTGCATCTGTACACAAGTCTGAGGCAGACACTGCAGATGGAGGATGATTTGTTCCTAGAACTGAATAAAAGGAAAATAGGCTAGAATTTATCTGGAAAATTGCATATTCTTTTCAGTGATCTCAAGCTATTCCCTGACATAAAACACCATATTTTTAAAAGTGATAGCCTTCCAGTGTTGTTTTTGTATTGGCAATCAAGGTGGGTTCTTAACACTTATTCAACCAAGTGCCGTTGAAGAGTTTGACCTTTACATTCCTGGATTAAATTACGAATCCTTGATGACCCCTTTGCCTCAAGGGAAGGCTTAGTTTACAGGGGTTTGAGTGACATGTTTGTGACATCAGAGGCTTTTAGACCATGTGAGTTTTAAGTCGCATTTTTTAAATTTAAATTTACTTATTTAACATATTTAGTTTTCAGCATTGATTTTTACAATAGTTTGAATTACAAATTTTCTACCCATTTCTATCCTCCCCCCCACTCCAAGATGGCATATATTCTGGTTGCCCTGTTCCCCAGTCAGCCCTCCCTTCTATCACCCCCCTCCTCTCTCATCCCCTTTTCCCTTCCCTTCTTGTAGGGCAAGACAAATTTCTACGCCCCATTGTCTGTGTATCTTATTTTCTAGTTGCATGCAAAAACTTTTTTTTTTGTTTTTGAATATCTGTTTTTAAAACTTTGAGTTCCAAATTCTCTCCCCTCTTCCCTTCTCACCTACCCTCCCTAAGAAGTCAAGCAATTCAACATAGGCCACATGTGTATCATTATGTATAACCCTTCCACAATACTCATGTTGTGAAAGACTAACTATATTTTGCTTCTTCCCAACCCATCCTGCTTTATTGAATTTTCTCCCTTGACCCTGTCCCCCCTCCAAAGTGTTTGTTTTTGATTACCTCCACCCCCATCTGCCCTCCCCTCCATCATCCCCCCCTTTATATTTTTTTTTCTTTCTCCCTCTTCTTTCCTGTGGAGTAAGATACCCAATTGAATATGTATGGTATTCCCTCCTCAGGCCAAATCTGATGAGAGCAAGGTTCACTCATTCCCCCCTCACCTGCCCTCTCCCCTCCTCCCACAGAACTGCTTTCTCTTGCCACCTTTATGTGAGATAATCCATCCCATTCTATCTCTCCCTATCTCCCTCTCTCAGTATGTTGCTCTCTCATCCCTTAATTTGATTTTATTTCTTTTAGATATCTTCCATTCATCTTCAACTCACCCTGTGTCTGTTCTCTCTCTCTTTTGTATATCTATATCTATATATAGGTAGATAGATAGATATAGATATAGATATATACATAGATATATATACATGTAGATATATACATACATACATACACATTCACTTATATATATACATAAACATATATATATGCATATTCCCTTCAGCTACCCTAGTACTGAGATCTCATGAATCATACATGTCATCTTTCCATGTAGGAATGTAAACAAAACAGTTCAACTTTAGTAAGTCCCTTGCAATTTCTGTTTCTTGATTACCTTTTGATGCTTCTCTCGATCCTTGTGTTTGAAAGTCAAATTTTCTATTCAGTTCTGGTCTTTTCACTGAGAAAGCTTGAAAGTCCTCTATTTTATTGAAAATCCATATTTTGCCTTGGAGCATGATACTCAGTTTTGCTGGGTAGGTGATTCTAGGTTTTAATCCTAGCTCCATTGACCTCCGGAATATCGTATTCCAAGCCCTTCGATCTCTTAATGTAGAAGCTACCAGATCTTGGATTATTCTGATTGGGTTTCCACAATACTCAAATTGTTTCTTTCTGGCTGCTTGCAGTATTTTCTCCTTGATCTGGGAACTCTGGAATTTGGTGAGAATATTCCTAGGAGATTTTTTTTGGGGATCTATTTGAGGAGGCGATCGATGGATTCTTTCAATTTCTATTTTGCCCTGTGGCTCTAGAATATCAGGGCAGTTCTCCTTGATAATTTCTTGAAAGATGATATCTAGGCTCTTTTTTTGATCATGGCTTTCAAGTAGTCCAATAATTTTTAAATTATCTCTCCTGGATCTATTCTTCAGGTTAGTGGTTTTTCCAATGAGATATTTCACATTGTCTTCCATTTTTTCATTCCTTTGGTTCTGTTTTATAATATCCTGATTTCTCATAAAGTCACTAGCTTCCACTTGCTCCAATCTAATTTTTAAAGTAGTATTTTCTTCAGTGGTCTTTTGGAGCTCCTTTTCCATTTGGCTAATTCTGCCTTTCAAGGCATTCTTCTCCTCATTGGCTTTTTGGAGCTCTTTCGCCATTTGAGTTAGTCTGTTTTTTAAGGTGTTGTTTTCTTCAGTGTATTTTTCAGTATTTTTTGGGTCTCCTTTAGCAAGTCATTGACTTGTTTTTCATGGTTTTCTCACATCCTTCTCATTTCTCTTCCCAATTTTTCCTCTACTTCTTTAACTTGCTTTTCCAACTCCTTTTTGAGCTCTTCCATTGCCTGGGACCAGTTCATGTT
Source organism: Trichosurus vulpecula (assembly GCF_011100635.1). Taxonomy (NCBI): domain Eukaryota; kingdom Metazoa; phylum Chordata; class Mammalia; order Diprotodontia; family Phalangeridae; genus Trichosurus; species Trichosurus vulpecula. The sequence continues at coordinate 263,419,255 of NC_050575.1, read as the reverse complement.
TTTCTTGGAGGCTTTTGTTGTAGGCTCTATGACTTTGTTGTCTTCTTTACGCTGTATGTTTTGGTCTTCTTTGTCACCAAAGAAAGAAGCCAAAGTCTGAGACTGAATCTGGGTGTGTTTTCGCTGCCTGGCCATATTCCCAACCCACTAACTCGACCCTTGAGTTTTTCAGTGTGGTATGACTGCTTGTAGACTAATGAGTTCTATGTTCCACGTTTGGGGGGGAGGTGCCAGCTCTGTCACACCAGCACTACTCCTTCCCCAAGAACCCCCAACCCATACTGGGCTTAGATCTTCAGCAGGCTGTGCACTCCTGCTCTGATCTGCCACTTAATTCCTCCCACCAAGTGGGCCTGGGGCCAGAAGCAGCAGCAGCTGTAGCTGCCCCACCTCTGATGCCCCCGGGGCTGGAAGCCGAACCACGAACTCCTTCCACTCCCACAGCTTTTCCCACTAACCTTCTCTGCAGTCTTTGGTGTTTGTGGGTTGAGGAGTCTGGTAACTGCCACAGCTCACTGATTCAGGGCGCTAGGGCATGCTCCGCCAGACTCCTGTTCTGGTTGGTCCACACCGCTCAGGCTGGGCTCTGCTCCACTCCATTCCCAGCTCCCAGCTCCCAGCTCCCAGCTCCGTGTGGGATACACCTCACCCAGAGACCATCCAGGCTGTCCTGGGCTGGAGCCCTGCTTCCCTCTGCTGTTTTGTGGGTTCTGCAGTTCTAGAATTGGTTCAGAGCCATTTTTATAGGTTTTTGGAGGGACTCAGCAGGAAGCTCAAGCTAGTCCCTGCTTTCCAGCTGCCATCTTGGCTCCGCCCCCCCCCCTTAAGTCGCATTTTTGCCACGCTTTCAGGTCATGTGGGTGAGTCACATGTGTGACACCTTTGACCCCAAGCAAGATATGTAAACCCAGAGGATGGCTTTCTTGCTTGGAGCTCTGAGCCACAGTAGGAGTGGCGTGTGACTCTGGGCCAGCTGTTGTTATGAGCTCCCCAGCTTTGGAGAAAGCTCAGATGTTGATGCTTCTCTAGTAACTGCATATTGTGGTTTTGTCAGATGGAAATCTGTGTGTTGATTCATGTTTATTTGCTCCATTTGTATTTGCTCTGAAGCTCCGGGTGCTGGCTTTTCCCCCTGAGCTGAGTGAATGATATTTGTATGTTGGATTAAAGTAACATTGTTAACGCCTTAATGTTGCTTTCCTTAGTAAAGCAGATCAAAAGAACCTGTGCTCGCAGCATTCTTGTTGTTGGGTTTGTGTTGGTTTTTCACCCCTACTACAGCTGCTAGCTGGGTTGTTACAACAGTTTTATGAGTCAAACTGACAGAAAACCACAGTCTCAGAATCTTTTTAAAAAAGGTATCCCATAGAGCAATATAGAGAAGTGTTGTAGGCTGTTCCATTTTCCCCATGAGGAAATCCTAGAACTGGAAAGGATTACAGTGACCATCTGGGATAACCCGTGAAAAAAAAAAAGGAATCTCCACTATAACATAGCCGACATGTGGTAATCCAACCTTTGTTTAAAGACCCCCAGTGACGGATAACCCACTATCTTTCAAAGCAGTTTGTCTCACTTTGGGACAGCTTGAATTGTTAGCTAGTTTGTTTTTGTTTTGTTCATTTTTTCCCCTGACATCAAGCATAAATTTTCCTCTTTGCAACTGCCATTCTCTGCTGCTGGTTTTGCTTTCTGGAGCCAACCAATCAAGAAGTATTTGACATTCTAGGTACTGGGGACACACACACACAATTCCTACTTGAAAGGAATTTACATTCTAATCATGTCTTATCCCTCTTCATATTTTACCCTTTCAAATGCTTGAAGACAGTTATCATTTCCCCCCTGAATCTTCTGTTCTTCTAGCTAAACATCCCCAATCTACCTCCAACCAGTCCTCGTATGATGTAGACTCAAGATGCTCATCAACATCTTTCATAACCTATGGCACCAAGTACCTAGCCTAATCCTCCAGATGCAGTTTGACCGGGGCAGAACACAAAGGGGCTACCGTCTTCTTATTCCTGCAAACTATGCATCTTTTAATATAACCCAAGATTGCAGTCACTTTAGCTGGCTCATCACCTTCCTGACTCATATTGATCTTGAAGTCCATTAAAATATCCAGATCCTTTTTTCAGATAAACTGCTATTAAATCAAGTCAACTAAAACTAAACTCTCAAGTTAAGACTTTACATTCATCCCCATTGAATTTCATCTTATTTAATTCATCCCAATGTTGCAAAACTTTTAAGTCATCTTGAGCCTCTCATACGATGTGTTAGCTATCCCTATGGGCTTTGTGTCATCTGCAAATTTGTTAAGCATGCTATCTCTGCCTTTATCCAAGTCACTGATAAAAAATGAAATAGCACAGAGCCATTCAGATCCCTGCAGGACTTCACAGACAACCTCCTTCCCAGTTGATGTTGAACCATTTATGACCATCCTTTGAATCTGGCCACTCAACTAATTCTTAGCAGTCTTACTGTCTAACCCACATCTCTCCAATTTTTTTTTCACAAGACTAGCATAAGATACGTTATCAAAAACTTTGCTAAAATCTAGGCAAATTACACAGCATTCACCTGCACTACCAGGTTAGTAACACTGACTAAAGGAAATAAGATTAGTCTGGCATGACCTATTTTTAATGAAGTCATGGTAACTCTTTATAATGACTGCTTTCTTTTCTAGGGACTCATTAACTACCTCTTTATGTGTTTTTTTTTCCTAGAATTTTCCGAGGAATCAAAGCCAAGCTTGCTGGCCTATACTTTGTAGACTCTGTTGTTCTCTTCCCTTTTTTGGATATTAGGACTACACTTGCCCTTTTCCCATCCCATGGTAGTTCTCCTATTCTCAAAGATCTTTCACATATCACTGACAGTGGCACATCAATCATATCTAACAGTTATTTTCTCTAAGGATGCAGTTCTTCTGGGCCAGTTAAACAAACTTCATAATAGGCAAATAGGTACCCTCTTGAGATCTGCTTACTTATCACTCACTATTAGCCATTTTTGTTCTATCATTTCCAGGGAAAAAGTCATACTCCTCAGCAGGGAAAAATGAAGCAAAACAAAATCTAAGCATCCTTCCCTTTCTTTTGTTGCTAGTTATGACCATCCCATGTGTCCAATTGCTTGTTCAATGGTCCCCTTTCCCTCAGGATTTAGTTTTTTAAAATTGTTTTTGTTGTTTTTAGTTTTTACCAGCTTATTCTGAGCTTTAGAACTCCTGAGCTTCTTTTGGTAGGCTGAGCTGAGTTCTACTGAAACATTCATTGTTTCCTGACCTTTCTTCATATATATATATATATATATATATATATATATATATATATATATATTTAAAGAGTCTAAGGTAGTTAGATATCACGGTGGATTGCACTGGACTTAGAGGTAGAGCATGTGAGTTTGAATCCTGCCTCAAACACATTCTAAAGTCATTTAGCTTCTTGGTACCTTGGTGTCCTTGTTTGTAAAATGAGGTAATAGCTGCACTTACCTCACAAGGTCACTGTGAAGATGAAATGAGATGATGTATGTAAAGTACTCTGCAAACTTTAAAGAGCAATACAAATGCTACCTATAATTAATACTTGTTTAGTGAGTTTCCCCCCAACCCATGCACACAGATCTTTTTAGAAAATTCTTGTTTTTTCTTAGTCATTAGAATTCCTTCCATTTGCATCTTCAAAATTTTAATCTTCAGTTTCCCATGAGCTGACTTCCCCAGGAGAATTTTAAGCTATAGCATCCTCTCTAGTCTTTTCCTGAACCTCTCTGAAATCTGCTTTCCCCAAATCTGGAATACCAGTCATACTATGTCTGGTCTTCCTATTTATTGCAAACTCTACAGAGTGGCCACTAACTGTCAATGCTCCCATCATTTTTTTGAGAGTTTTTATTTTTAGTTTACAACACTCGGTTCTACATAATTTTGAGTTCCAGGTTTTCTTCCCACTCTCTGCAACTCCCTCCCCAAGACAGCATGGAATCCGATATATCTTCTATGTATAACACCCTAGTCAAGTTGTGAAGAGGAATCATGACCAGTGAAATGAATCACGAGAAAGAGGAAACAGAACCGAAAAAAGCCCCAAAAACAAAAAGAGAAAAAAAGGAAAGCAAATAGTTTGCCTCAATCTGCATTCAGACTCCATTGTTCTTTGTCTGGATGTAGATAGCTCTCTCCATCATGAGTCCTTTGGAGTTGTCTTTGAACCGTGTATTGCTAATAAGAGCCAAGTCTATTGAAGTTAGTCATCACAGAATCAATATATCTGTGGTTGTGTATAATGGTCTCCTGAGTCTGCTCCCCTCACTCAGCATCATATCATATATGTCTTTCCAGGTTATTATGAAGTCTGTATCTTCGCCATTCCTTGTAGCACAATACTATTCCATTACATTCATATACCACAACTTCTTTAGCCATTCCCCAATTGATGGGCATCCCCTTGATTTCCAATTCTTTGCTACCACAAAAAGAGCAGTTATAAATATTTTTGTACATAAAGGTCCCTTTCCCACCTGTGTGATCTCTTTGGGATACAGCCCTAGAAGTGGTATTGCTGGGTCAAACAGTATGCACATTTTATAGCCCTTTGGGCATAGTTCCAAATCGCTCTCCAGAATGGCTGAATCAGTTCACAACTCCGCCAACAATGTAACAGTGTTCCAATTTTCCCACATCTTCTCCAGCACTTATCATTTTCCTGTTTTGTCATGTTAGCCAACCTGAAAGGAGAGATGTGGTACCTAAGAGTTGTTTTGATTTGCATTTCTCCAATCTGTAGTGACTTAGGGCATTTTTTCATATGCCTACAGATATCTTTAATTTCTTCCTCAGAAAACTGCCTGTTCATATCCTTTGACCATTTCTCAATCGGGGAATGACTTGTATTCCTATAAATTTGGCTCAGTTCCCTGTATATTTTAGAGATGAGGCCTTTATCAGAGATACTGGTTATAAGGATTTTCTCCCAGTTTTCTGCTTCCCTCCTAATCTGTGTTGCATTGGCTTTTTTATAGAAAAACATTTCAATTTAACATAATCAAAATTATCCATTTTGCAATTTGGAATGCTCTCTATCTCTTGTGGGGTCATGAATTCTTTTCTTTTCCATAAATCTGATAGGTAAACTATTCCTTGCTCTCTCAAATTGCTTATAATATCAGCCTTTATTCCTGAATCATGAAAACATTTTGATTTTATTTTGGTATATGGTGTAAGATATTGGTCTATGCCCAGTTTCTGCCCTACCATTTTCCAATTTTCCCAGCAGTTTTTGTGAAATAGTGAATTCTTAGCCCAGAAGCTGGATTCTTTGGGTTTATCAAAGAGTAAATTGCTATAATCGTTAACTTCTCCATCTTGTGTACCTATCTTATTCGACTGATCCACCACTCTGTTTCTTAGCCAGTACCAGGTAGTTTTGATGACTGCTGCTCCTTTGACTATTCTAATTCCTTCAATTTCTTTTTCTTCTCTTATTGCTACAGCTAATGTTTCTAGTACCAAATTGAATTGTAGGGATGATAATGGACATCTTTGTTTCACCTCTGATCTTATTGGGAATGCATCTGACTTATCCCCATTACAAATAATGCTTGTTGATGATTTTAGGTAGGTGCTATTTATAATTTTAAGGAAGGCTCCATTTATTCCTGTGTTTTCTCGTGTTTTTAATAGGAAAGGGTGTTGTATTTTGTCAAAGACTTTTTCTGCATCTATTGAGATGATCATATGGTTTCTGCTAGTTTTGTTGCTAATATGATGAATTATACTGATAGTTTTCCTAATATTGAACCAGCCTTGCATTCTTGGAATAAATCCTACCTGGTCATAGTGTATTATTCTCGTGATAAGTTTCTGCGATCTTTTTACTAATATTTTATTTAAAAATTTTGTATCAATATTCATTAGGGAAGTTGGTATATAACTTTCTTTCTCTGATTTGACTCTACCTGGTTTGGGTACTAGTACTACATTTGTGTCATAAAAAGAATTTGGTAGTACTCTTTCTTCACCTATTTTCCCAAATAGTCTGTAAAGTATAGGAATTAATTGTTCTTTAACTGTTTGATAAAATTCACATGTAAAACCATCTGGCCTTGGAGATTTTTTTCCTAGGGAGTTCATTGATGGCTTGCTCAATTTCTTTTTCTGAGATGGAGTTATTTAGAAATTTTAACTCCTCTTCTGTTAACCTGGGCAATTTATGTTTTTGTAGATATTCATCCATATCCCTAAGGTTGTCAAATTTATGGGCATACAGTTGGGCAAAATAATTCCTAATTATTGTTTTGATTTCCTCTTCATTGGAGGTGGATTCACCCTTTTCATTTTTGATACTGGTAATTTGATTTTCTTTCTTTTTTTTAATAAAATTGACCTAAGGTTTATCAATTTTATTGGTTTTTTCATAAAACCAGCTCTTTTATTTATTAATTCAATAGTTTTCTTAGTTTCAATTTTATTAATCTCTTCTTTGATTTTCAGTATTGCTAATTTGGCATTAAATTGGGGCTTTTCAATTTGTTCTTTTTCTAACTTTTTCAGTTGTATGCCCAATTCATTGATCTCCTTTTTCTCTATTTTATTCATGTAAGCATTTAGAGATATAAAACTTCCCCTAAGAACTGCTTTTGCTGCATCCCATAAGTTTTGGTATGTTGCCTTATTATTGTCATTCTCTTGAATGAAGTTATTGTTTCTATAATTTGTTCTTTGGCCCACTCATTCTTTAGGATTAGATTATTTATTTTCCAGTTAATTTTTAGCTTATTTTTACCTGGTTCTTTATTACAAATAATTTTTATTGCATCATTATCTGAAAAGTATTCTTTGACTACTTCTGCCTTTCTGCACTGGACTGTGAGGTTTTATGCCCTAGTACATGGTCAGTTTTTAAGTATGTGCCATGTACCACTGAGAAGAAGGTATATTCCTTTTTAACCCCATTCAGTTTTCTCCAGAGGTCTATCATGTCTGCCTTTTCTACACCTCCTTAACTTCTTTCTTATTTATTTTGAGGTTAGATTTATCAAGTTTGGAGAGGGGGAGGTTGAGGTCTCCCATTATTATGGTTTTGCTGTCTATTTCTCCTGTAACTCCCTTAACCTCTCCTCTAAGAATTTGCATGCCATACCGCTTGGTGCATATATGTTAAACAATGATATTGCTTCATTGTTTGTGGTGCCTTTTTGCAGGATGTAGTGTCTTTCCTTATCTCTTGTAATTAGATCTATCTTTACTTTTGCTTTGTCTGAGATTAGGATTGCTACACCTGCTTTTTTTTTACTTTAACTGAAGCACAATATATTTTACCTTTACCTCGTGTGTATCCCCCTATTTCAAATGTGTTTCTTGTAAACAGCATATTGTAGGATTATGGTTTTTAGTCCATTCAGCTATCTGCTTTCATTTTATGGGAGAGTTCATCCCATTCACATTCACAGTTATGATTTCTATCTGTGTCTTTTTCTCCATCCTATTTCCCCCCATTTATTTATTTTTTATTTCTCCCTTTCCCCTTCCACTCCTCAACAGAGTTTTGCTTTTTACTGCCCCCTTCCTCAGTTTACCCTCCTTCTTGATTCCCCTCCTTCATCTTTACCATTTTCCACTTGTTACTTCTTCCCTTCCTTCTGACCTCCCCACTCCCTTTTTGCCCCCTTTCCTCTCCTACTGCCCGTAGGACAAGTTAGATTTCTATACTTATCAGGGTGTGTTATTCCCTTCTTGAACCAGATCCGATGACAGTAAAGCTCAAATACTGCTCTTCTCCTTCCCTTCTTTCCCTCTACTATAATGTGTTTTTGTGCCTCTTCATTTGATGTAATTTACCCTTTCCTACTACCTCCTTACCTCTTCTCCCATAACCCTCCCTTTACATCTCTTATGTTTTTTATCCTTACATCAGTTATTTTATAAAGACATCCACAGTCTACGCATATTCCTTTCAATTGTCATGATACTATTCTATATATGTCATATATATATATATATATATCACATACATAAGATGATATAATTCTATATAAAGATGTAAATAATTTGCCCTTATTGATTAATAAGGTTTATGGGGGTTTTTCCCCCTGTTTACCTTTTTATGTCTCTCTTGAGTTTTGGATTTGAAGATCAAATTTTCCATTCAGTTCTGGTTTTTTCATCAGGAAGGTCTGGAATTCCCTTACTTCGTTGAATGTCCATCTCCTTGCCTGAAAAATTATGCTTAATTTTGCTGGGTAGTTGATCCTTGGTTGTAGTCCCAGCTCCTCTGCCCTTCGGAATATCATATTCCAATTTCTCCTGTCATTTAATGTAGAAACTGGAAGATCCTGCATGATCCTTACTATAGTTCCACGATATTTGAATTGTTTCTTTTTGGCTGCTTGCAGTATTTTCTCCTTGACTTTGTAGTTCTGAAATTTGGCTACTATATTTCTTGGGGGTTTCAATTTGGGATCTCTTTCGGAGGGGATCGGTGAATTCTTTCAATGACTATTTTACCCTCTAGTTCTAGGACTGCTGGGAAGTTATCTCTGATAATTTCTTCGAAGATACTGTCAAGGCTCTTTTTTTCATCGTGGATTTCTGGTAGATCAATAATTCTTAAATTGTCTCTCTTGAATCTATTTTCCAGGTCAGTTGTTTTTCCAATCAGATATTTCACACTTTTTTCTATTTTTTCATTCTTTACATTTTGTTTGACTACTTCTTGATGCCTCATAGATTCATTAGCTTCCACTTGCTCAATTCTAATTTTTAATGAGTTGCTGTCTTCATTTTGCTTTTGAGTCTCCTTTTCAAATTGGTTGATTTTACCTTTCAGGGTGTCATTTTCTCTATTTAGATTCTGAATCTCCGTAGCGATTTCGCCCATCTTATTCTTTAAGGACTTGATTTCATCAGTGGATTTTTTTCTCCATTTTTTCTTTTACCACCCTAATTTGGTTTTTAAAATCCTCCTTTAGCTCTTCCAGTAATGCTTTTTGGGCTTGAGACCAGTTCTCATTCCCTTTTGATGTATCAGATGTGGGTATAGTGTCATTGCTACCCTCTTTCAAATAGGTATTTTGATCATGCCTGTCTCCATAAAAGGAATCAATGGTCCTTGGTTTTTTGTGTGTTTTTATTCATGTTGGTTAGCTTTTTCCTGGCTTTACACTGAATTTCTGCTTTTGGTGCTCAGGGTTCTCTGTCCCAGGTTTCTTCTTCTGCAGATTGTGAGTCTAGTTACTGGCTTTGTATATTATAGCCTTCAGTTTCCTAAGGTGTGGGGGAGGGGTCTGGCTTCCTGAAGTCTCCTCTTCCCCTGCTCTCCAGCACTGTTGTTCTTAAGCAATGGTCTCAGCTGTTTGTTGTTTGTGCTATTGTATGCCACTTCCCCTGGGGGTGCAAGGGTATGTCTGGGCTCCTGGTGTTGACCCCTACTGGCTCTGCCCATCTGGGACTCAGGAACTCCCACTGTTTGGCCACTGAAGCCCCACTTCTGTCTCCTCTATTCCAGTGTTTTTTCCTAAGGAATTCTCTGGGTGGGGGGGGGGGGGGAGGATTAGAGCCATTTACCTGGCCATTATGTCTCCCAGAAGTTCAAGAAGACATGTTTCGTACCTTTGGGCTGCAAGCCTCTGGAGTTGATGTCTCACGGCCAGTGGCACTGTGCTGCTGCCTCTTGTCCCTTCCATAGACTCCCGTTGGGAGGCCTGGGGATCTCCACCTGTTTCAGGCACCCAGCTTTCTCCCAGCCTGTCTCGCTGGTTGGTTTCAGCAGCTTCTTCTGCTTTGGTGCTGTCTGGAGCAGCTCTGCACTCCAAGCGCTCTCCGGGCATACAGATTTGTCCTGTCGGCCTTTCAGATTCTCCTAGCTTGGAAATTTGCCCCACTCAGACTGCTCGTGGTTTCTAATGTTCTCAAATCTGCTCAGATTCACTTTTTTATGTGTATATGACAAAGCTTGTGAGAGAGCTCCAGTAAGATGCTGTTTTCAGGTGGCCATCTTGGCTTCGCCACTCCCATCATTTTCATCCCAGCAATAAGTTCCTCCTGATTTGTGAAAGTTAGATACATAATAGAATTTCCCTTTGTTGGTTTCTAAATTTATTAAAGAATAAAATTATCATTGATACAAGTCAAATATATTAGTTGGATTTTTTTGGCAGAAAGAGTAAAGGAGAGAGGCAGACAGACAGAAGTTTGGGGCAAGTCAAGCCATTTTTCTGTGCATCAGTGTTCTCATATGTAAAAAAAATTTTATGAATTATCCTTTACATTCTTCTGCTAAAATTCTATGACTCTACCAAAGACACTGTGTCCTTCTACAGTTAGATTAAACATACATATAGTAGTTTCAGAAACATTGTTTTAATTAAATTTTAGTCTTTTCTATCTCTGATATTTCCAGTTCAATCCATTCATTTATTCTTCAGAAAATACTGGTATGTTCAAAGGAACTGCAGAAACAATAAATTTTATAACTACAATTAGAATCTCATGAGGACATAGCAGTGGGCAAGAGGTGGGTTTTCAGTATGGCTTTCAAGAAAAGAAAGACTATAGAAGGGGAAAAACAATTGAGATGGTTGTAGCAGGAAGAATAAGCCCAGGGACAAGTGAGCAAAATACTGATTGTCACTGTGCCAACCAGGTGCTTATGAGAGATGGAAGATCTTTTTGGGTGCTCTATGTGTGTGGGTGAGTAGTGTTCTAGCAAAGTAGATAAATAATGCCTTCTTGGTTACTAACACTCAATAGCAGGTTGACAAATTAGCAAGTAGGGGATGATAAATCCCAGTAGATACTAAAGTAGTTATTAATAGGAAGAAGTAGCAACCAGTGTAAGAACCACCAGTTCCCACAGCAATTTATAAAAGAACTTCATAGAAGGAAACTCACAAGATTCAAATTCATCTAGTATTAAAGGTGATAGCCATGAATTCTACCGTATTTGTTAATTGCGCTGATTCGAGAATGGGTTTGGAGATACAACTTACCTCTCCTCACAGTTAATAAGTCTTGGGATCCATATTTAAACAGCACACAATAAAATTCTTGTTTGGCTTAGCTTCACTGAATAATTGGACATTTTTGCTCTAGAGAGAGAATGAGAATACTTTATAAGCACTATTAAGCCCGTAGAATTTAAGGGAAATTTCTAGATCAATACAAACATGAAAATCCATCAAAACACTTCTATAAACTGAAGTTATAATATTTAAAAGAAACCCTAAAATACATGTCCTAATCAGATGTTATGAGGTTATTTTTTGAACCCAGTTGGGACTACCTTGATAATAAAACCAAGCAAGCTTTTCCAAACCAGAGATAGATAAACAGACAGAAATAGAGAGCCAGAGACAGAGATGGATAGAAAGACAAAGAGACACATAGAAACAGAGAGAAAGAAACTGAAACAAAGGTAAAGATAGAGACAAAGAGACAAAGAAAGGGATAAAAAGATAGAGAGAAATGGACAAAGTCAGCGAGAGAAAAGCTATGCTTGGGTTCTCTTGCCAAGTGGAAGCACATTTGCCTCCAGGGCTCAGCTGTCACTTTGTCAGAAAGTGGATTAAGGAAAGCACCAAAGAGCTGTGCAGAAGACCTATGTGTCTTTGTGTCCTTTCTCCTACTTCTAGTTCAATCGGACCATATATTACAAGTGTTTTAGCCCTGTTTCCCAGAAACCCTCGAAATTTGGAGGCATAATTTTACTTTCTATATACCAAGCTCTATGTCAGATCTAAGGGTCAGAGTTGTGTAGAGAGGTAAATAATCCTTTATACGAGAAAAGTCTGCTTTTAATCAAAGATATTCTGCCCTCTTGTCAACCAATCAAACAATCAATAAATTGTCTTTCATTTTTGAAGAGGACCAATGACATCAGGGGGTGATATCTTGACTTTGAAGTGAATTGGATTTAAGCGAAGCAGACTTGCACAAAGTCATCAGCTTCACACTTTCTTCCAGAATCATCAAAGTCCATTGGCAAGACAATAGTCAAGACAACTGGAGATGGTCCAAGATGTAGCAGATAACCTTGGTATTTTCAATGTCTGACCAAGTTCTAAGTGCTCCACAGTGCCTGCTTCAGCTACATTCATGGAATTGTTCTCATCCCCCCTTCCACCCAGGGAAGTCTTCATATGCTTGGAATAGACATCTCCTTAACTCACCAATAGGTGTGAAACCTGTCAGTTACCCTCAGCCTGGTTTAGCCTGTCTGAACAGACAGTTTTACTGGGGTGTAGCTGCTGTGCATGCCACATGCTTCTTGGAACCACATGAGAGAGTTGGGTGACAGGTGGACACCGAAGGTAAACGAGTAGGGCTCAGCAAGCTTTCACATCAGAGGTGCAAGTCTTACCTGAACAGCCCATATACCACAATCAATCAGTAAGCATCTATTAAACATCTGATACATGCCAGGCATTGTGCTATGCACTAAGGAAACTCCTATTATGAAACTGCCTCAATCCATAGTTATGATCTATTCTAACCTCATTTTACCAATGAGGAAGCTGGGTGTTCCACTGTCCTTTTCTAAATAACAGTTTGATTTTCAATAAATACATCCTAATCTTATTAAGAAGAGAAAAGTTAACACACTCACTGACTATACCCAGTCCCTTATCCCTATGCCTGTTTTGATAAAGTTAAGTGGAGGAGGGTTGAGTTGTTGTAACTCATCTCATGGAGAAAAGGAATTGGATTTACTATGTGTGATTCCAAAGAGTTAAAACCAGGGACAATGTGTAGACATTGCAGAGACAGATTTAGACTTGATGCAAGGGAAGACATCTCAAGAATTCAACCTATTCAAAAGGAGAATGGGCTATGTTGCAAGGTATAATACATTTATCCTCATTGGAAGCTTTCCAGTAGAAGCTGTATGGCAGCTTGTTGGTGATTCTGTCAAAGGGGCTCGAAATCAGGTATGAGTTAGATTATATGACTTTATGAGGTCCCTTTCAGCTCTGGATTATGTTAACATGCATATTTATATATACCTACGCATATATGAATATTTAGGAATATATACTTATTTTGCATAAAAAAATATGTAGGTGCTGCATGTATAGGTAGCCCTTTGGACTAGAAAAATTATACATGAGTGAATGCATGTAAATTAAGTCAAGAAGCAGTTCTTAAGGGCCTACTATGTGCCAGGCATTGTGTTAGGCATTGGGGATATAATCATCCGTGCTCTGAAGGACCTTCCAATCTAATGGGGGAAGAAAGTTACATCACAGCCTTAATATATATTTAAAAGAAATAGCAAGTTGTACATAATAGATTTACAGTTTCATGTGCAATCTTTTTTTCTATTCTACTATGCTATGAAAATGCTTATTTTATTTCTTAAGTTAAGGATAAAATTTTTAAAAGTAATCTAATGGGGGAGATAACATACAAACAACTATGTACAACTAAGTTATATACAGGATGAACTGGGAGTAATTTCAGAGAGAGAATGTTAAGATTAATATATATTTCTGTTTACATACAAATATATACATACAGATAAAATCTTAGAATCTAAGAGCTGGAAGAAAACTCATAAGACAACCAGTTTTACCTGACTCTGATCTAAATTCCTTCTACAACATCCCCAGGTACCCATATGGTCTCTACGTTGAGACCTCCAGTGAGGGTGAACTCTCTACAACTCATTCCCCTACTGGACTACTCTAATTGATAGACCATTTCCCCCTACATTATACCAAAATCTGTACTTAAGGTAAAAATGTGCATTTGTACATGTTCATCTTGAACTTGAGAGAAATGCTTATTAATAACCAATGACTTGGGGAGATTAAGATTTCCCCCTTTTCTTAATCTTCATTTCCTTAATCCTCATTTTCTGAAGGTTAAACTAAACTTTTTGCTATCTAGACCCTACCCAGGTGGGGCAGCCATTGTGTTCTGCTTAGGCTTGGGTGGGACATAAATTCTTTTAATAGATTGCCTAGGCTGGGGGGAACTTAGAAGTGGATGGCATAATCAAAATTCAGGTAGAGCCCCTCATTGTAATATTCATTCGCTCATTAATTGTTAACCAATCAGAATTGACTGCCATCCTTCTGAACATTCCTCTTTCAAAAGAACATATAAGTTGTGAGCCCTGCCTCTATGACTGTCTTTGGTCTAAGAGAGAGCAGGCCAAATGTCCATCCTTTTATTAAAATTCTGGCATTATTAACAAAATGACTAAATACCCAGAAATTATGTCTCTTGAACCTTTTTAAACACCACAAACCAAAAACATTATATCATGAGTCATCTAGTCTAAGCTATACTTCATCTATAATTCCTTCCGCAACATCCAGAGCACTAAATCAAGGAGGAAATTTTCTGTTGATAATAATGAAGAACCTCATTGATTTTAAGCAACTCTATGCTCTTATATCATGGCAATTATCTCTTCCCCACCACTGCATAAGATATATGTGTAACACTCAGTTTAAGACAGAGAGACAGATTGGTTGTTTGGAGAGACAGATTAATATATTAGATAGATAGATGATAGATAATTAGATAGACAATTTTCATTGGTAATATTTATTGGTATTTATCCATTACTATCCAATCCCTATGGAGAGGCAACCTTGGCAACTGCTCCTCTAGGTTCTACAATATCTGCTGAAGACCCAGAAAAGAAATTTCTTGCCACCAAAGGCCTTGGCACTGTCAAATAATTCCACATAAGAAACCATTGAAGATTTTTATCAGTGGAAGTAACATGAAAGAAGAAGTATCATCATCTGCTTTGCTGCTGCACCCTAAGGACCACGGGAATTTTCCAACTGGTTTGTGGAAGAAATCTTCCGTATGTTGTTTACCCCATTGGAATGTGAACTCCTTGAGAGGAAGGACTGTCTAACTGTTCTATCTGTATCCTCAGTAGTTAGCACAGCACTTTGCCCATAGTAAGCACACAGGTTTCATTTATCCATCATATATAATTATACATAAATTATATTTATGCATACATACATGTATATATAAAATGCCTGGGATTTCCTTGGAATAGAATACTCCCAGGGAGGAAACTTCCTCAATCAATACAGATATGCACCTATCCTACAGTCTCAGAGAGTTTCCTGGGATTATAAATGTCTTGCCCAGTGTCAAATAATCAATATTTGCTAGAAGCAGGATTTGAACCTATGTCATCCTGACTCCAAGTTCAGCTCTCTAAGCCGTGTCACACAGCTACTGCTGCCCCTCATATTAATTTGTTGCTGTGTAAGGCCAATCAGTAAGTGAAAGATCTTTCTTGCCATTGAATAGGACTCAGATAGAGCCAACAAAGGGAGGCTTGAGTAGAGGGAGGCCGACACCCTTTCTCCAACTAGATGCGAGGCCCCAGACCCACACCCTTTTGCTAATTACGGATGTGGGCATGAAGCCCTCAGGGCCCTAAGCGGAGTTGCTAAAACCAGAGCATGTTCATGGTCATGTTTGAGGTCATGAATCTTGCCTTATTGATATATATTGTTTAGTTGCTTTTCAGTCATGTCCAACTCTTCATTACCCCATTTGGAGTTTCCTTGGCAAAGATACTAGAGTAGTTTGCCATTTCCTTCTCTAGTTCATTTTACAGATGAGGAAACTGAGGCAAACAGGTTGAAGTGACTTGCCCAGGGTCACAAAGCTAGTAAGTGTCTGAGACTGGATTTTAAATAAGGCCCCAGTGCTTTTTCCACTGTGCCACCTAGCTGCCTCCTCATATTAATACTTGTCACAAATGAAACCAAAAAAAGAATATAAGGTACCACAAAATGAGTTTACTCTTCTCACTGGAGCAAATAAAGGATTAAGATTTGTTTTCATCCCATGGCTCAAAATGATAAGAAACAATTTTATAGAACATTTGGTCATTTCACCTTACAGAGCCCACAACAAAACTATTGGAAAGATAATTACAGTTTTACGGATGTGCTGTAGAAGATGAATTAGGGAAATTCTATCAACTCTAGTGTAGTGCAATGGGGGAAAAATTGACTTTGAAATGGCACTGAGTTCAGATCTTGGCCCTGTAGCTTCCTACCAGAGTTACCTTGGAAAACTCATTCTGGGCCTCAGTTCCCTCATTTTTAAAATGAAGGAATCAGACTAAATGAACTCAGACGACATTTTGGTGGTAATAAAACTTCTGGAGGCCAGAGATTGTTTTGGTTTTTATCTTTTTATCTCCAGTGCCTAAGACAATATCATGCAAAAATAATCATTGGCTCTGAATTACTGTTAAATTGAATTGAACTCAAAGAAGTATTAAACATTTAACAATGATTCTCGTAAACAAAAGGTGTGGTTAAAGAAATATCTCAATCGCTTTCTGCGTAAAGGTTTACTCTAGTTTTTCCTTAAAAGTCATAGACGTTTTTAGGGACTTAGTTGGCTTTGGGAAATACTCCTACTACTGGCAGCTATGTGGCACTGTGGATAGAAAGCCAGGACCGGAGTCAGGAAGACCAGAGTTACAATCCAGCTTCATATACTTCCTACCTGTATGGCCTTGGGCAAATCACTTCTGCTTGCCACTGGAAAGGGAAATGAGAAACCACTCTTGTGTCTTTGTCAAGAAAAACCCATGGACAGAGGTCTAGGAGACTCATGAAGAGTCAGACATGACTGAACAACAACAAAAAAGCATATCTTAGAAGTTAGAGGGCCTCTCTGATGTTTGTCTGATGGACTTTGGTGGGAGCTTTCTTTAGCTGAATCAACTCAAGGGATTCTCACTGACCACCCTTACTGGAATATCTGCCTGCTCTGATTAAGTATATTCCTCCTTACATTAACTGTTAAATGACCTATGACTGTCAACATTGAAGCTAAACTACAAGAGGACTGACCCCAGTCAAGACCAGATCAAAACAAAATGATAAACTCAAGCGCAACTTATGCATTTTGACAGGCCCAATAATCCACTGAGGTACTAACAACCCTTATTAAGTACAGCAGGTATCAATTAAGTGAAAATGAAAGCAGTTTGGTTATAAACAAAACAGTCAACATGAGTTATGTTGTAAAATATTATTTTGCTGACTTTTTTTAAGAAATTCATCACTAGTATAGCTTTAAAAAGATCTTAAAGAATTCAACTCCCTCCTTTCAGAAATGAAGAAACTGACGCTAAGAAAAGTGCATAAACTAAACCATGAGAATCTCAGGAAAAGTCTTTTAATTTGAAATGGATGTCTGAGATCAGGCCTCTCCAAACATCATCTCCAAATACAGAGAAGAACTAAAAAATAGAACAAAATTGTATAACCACAAGTCTGACAAGGAAGGAGTCATATGGCATGAATTTTTACTTTTGTCCTCTTCTTTTCTTTCTAGGTGAAAGTGTCGTTTTTAGAATACATACAATTTTTATACTGTACCCACAACTAAATACGGAAAAAAAGCAGACTGAATTGTGTTTGGGAAATTGTGTGATGTTTTCAGTGACCCTAAGTTGCCTCCTCACCATATCAAAAAAATTTTAAAGAAAAGAAGATAATCCCAGAATCTCAGAGCTGGCAGAGGCCTCAGAATCTAGCCTGTATTTGAACAAGCATCTGTTCTACTGTACAACATACATCAGTGAAAACTGGTTTGACTGGTATAGTTCCAGCCTCCCAGAATGCATGTATACCAAGGCTGTACAAGGACTGAGCATTAATCACTCCCAGCCTCTTGAATGAGTGGCAACAATACCGTTAAGTTCCTTTTGTGTGTGCCCCTCATTCCTCACACCTTTTTAGGCTATTTAGAAAATACTCCCGTTTTACTGGTCCTGGCTATACTATCTTCCCCTTTAGATAACAGAGCAGGCTTCTATGGGTGCCACCAACTTGTAGTCTAAAACTATGTAAATTTGAGCCTGGAGGGGCTCTGGGCCAGGGGTGGGGAACCTGGGGCCTCAAGGCCACATTTGGTCTTCTAGGTCTTCAGGTGCAGCCTTTTGATCTAGTCCAAGTTTTACAGAACAAATCCTTTTATCAAGGGGATTTGTTCTTTGAAGTTTGTAGTCAGTCAAGGGGCCACACTTGAGGACCTAGAAGGCCATATGTGTTGATGTGGCCTTTTGACTGAGTCCAGGTTTTACAGAGCAAATCCTTTTATTAAAGGGGATTTGTTCTGTGAAGTTTGGATTCAGCCAAGAGGCTGCACTTGAGGACCTAGAAGGCCACATGTGGCATCGAGCCACAGGTCCCCCACCCCTGCTTCTACCAGAGTGAAAAAGCTGTGGCATGATCCCACATCTGGAAACTACCCCAAGATATGCTACCCTATGAAAGAGGCTAGGAAGAATCAGGGTCATCACCCACCTAGACTGTTCCTTGTTAGCATCTGCTCTCCTCCTCCCTGTGTAAGCATAGTAGTAACAAAGTTTTGCTGCTGTCCTTGGGTGGTTCTGCGGCTTCTTTATCTGAACTCTCTTCCATCACTAACACATTAAAAGTTTTAACTTAGTCCTTGTCTGAAAACCTTTACTACCTCCCAAGTCAGTCCACTGTGCTTTTGTTAAGCTCTCATTGTTAGTGATAATTTCAATGTTAAATCTGCTTTTTTGCAACTTCCCTTTTTTGCTCCTAGTTGTGGAACTAAACAAAACAAATATAATTAGGATGGTTCGCCTGAAAAACAAAAGGCTTGGACAGTCATGGAACTGTCTTCAAGTTTTTGAAGGGATGCCATGTGGAAGAGTGATTAGACTTGTCCTCCTTGGTTCTAAAGGGCAGAACTAAATGCAGTATAAGACTGAATTAATTTTCCTAGTGACATCACATTGTCACCTCATTATGGGTTTGTAGCACACTAAAAAACCTTAGTCTTTTTGCAAACGAATTACTGTCTAGCAATGCTTTCGCCATCTTGTATTTCTGAAGTCAAAGTTTTAAATCTTAGTTTAAGATTACATTTCTCCCCATACAGGTTGAACTGTGAACTCTGAAATTTTGTTCTTTGTATGTGTAGAGGAACAGCTTATGATCACCAAAAGTTCTGTACAATTTCCCAAATGCAATTCAATCTGCTGTCTTCTTCCTGGTCAGCCATAGATCCAATATAAAAATGTGATTCAGTCCAATATTCGAGTCCCTCACAGTCTTTTTTTTTGATCCTGACCCTTGATCTAGTGCGTTACTCTTCCCAGCTTTTTAACACCAATACTCTCCTGTTGACACTGAGTGGTCAAAAATCTTGGAGAAGCACAATGTCAAAGAAACAAAGTTGAGGGTGACCCTACAGCAATGAAGTTAGCCACTTTGGGCATAAGTAGCTGCATATTTTCATGACTTGTGCATGAGAAGGAGCAGAAGGGATATTATTCAGGAAATGGTGATCAGAAGAGGAGATGGACTGGTCATATGGCAAGAGGGTAGTTCAGGTGCTGCACTGTCACATACAAGGTATAAAAAGCCCTAGAGTAGGAATTCTTAAGCTGGGACCCATGGATCCCTAACGGGTCAATGGATTGACTTCAGTGGCAGAGTAGGGGAGCGGGCGGGAGTGTCTTTGAACTTAATGGGAAAAAAGTGATATCTTTATTTTCACTAACCAGAACATAAGAAAAATTAGGAATCCATGCTCAAGAGAGGAAGATCCTCAGTGCTCTATACAGACCCAGTGTGGAACCCAACCAGGCCTGTTGAGGCCCACAGCATTCCCAAGTGCTGCCTGAATGAAATTAAAATAAAAGTTGTAATGTAAAAATTATAAATATTTGACAAAACAAAACAGATTTAGAGTTACAAGGGACCTTAGAAGTCATGTAGGCCAATACCTTCATGTGACAGATGAGGATTGATGAGTCTCAGAGAGATTAAATGCCTTGCCCAAGGTCATACAATGGCAAAGGCAGGATTTGAACTCATTAAGAATCTGAATATAAATCCAGATATCTTTTGAACAGGTGGCCTTTCCGTGAAGTATATTTGATTCTTCATTATACAGGTGGTGTGATATTCAAATGGAAATGGGTCACTAAACCATACATAAGGATTCCTACAGGCTTCATATTGACTTAGAAAACCACATATTAACATTAACTTTGTTTTGACCCCATTTGGAGTTTTCTTGGCAAAGATACTTGAGTAGTTTGCCATTTCCTTCTCTAGTTCATTTTACAGATGAGGAAACTGAGGCAAACAGGTTGAAGTGACTTGCCTAGGGTCACAAAGCTAGTAAGTGTCTGAGACTGGATTTTAATCAGGTAGATGATGGTGTAGTCGATGGAGCACTGGTCTGGAGTCAGGGAGACCTGAGTTCAAATATCAATTAAATACTAGTTGACTGATTGTTAGTGCTTTCTCTCTGAAATTACTTTCTACTTACACTGTATATATCCTGTAGATGTTATCTCCTCCATTATAACCTTAGCTACCTTGAGGATAGCATTCATATTTTTGCCTATCTTTGTATCCCTAGTGTTTATAGTGCCTCACACATAGAAAGTGTTTAATATATGCTTACTGACTGGCAAGATGATTGACTGATATAACATGTAAAACAGACAGGTAAATAAATGGTCATTTGGGGAAGGGTCAAGTGTTATCAAGTAGGGAAATCAGGAAAGACTTCACAAGAGGAGGTGGTCCTTGAGTTGAGTCTTGGTGGAAGCTAAGGATGCTGAGAT
Source organism: Trichosurus vulpecula (assembly GCF_011100635.1). Classification (NCBI taxonomy): domain Eukaryota; kingdom Metazoa; phylum Chordata; class Mammalia; order Diprotodontia; family Phalangeridae; genus Trichosurus; species Trichosurus vulpecula. The sequence continues at coordinate 263,398,613 of NC_050575.1, read as the reverse complement.
GGAAATGAGTGCCAAGTTTATTCCAATAATGGGACAAAAGCAGTAGAAATGCACAGAGATGGAAATGGAATGCTGAGCTCAGGAAAAAGTTAGTAGTCTTACTTGGTGATAATGTGGATTGTGGCACATGAAACAAGGCTAGAAATATGAATGGAAGTGTAATGTGAAGGCTTTTAAACACCAGACTGAGTTGGTATTTTATCTCCTTAGCATTAAATGTTTTCAATCAGAGGAGCTACCAAGAGACCTGTGCCTTGGGAAGATAATTTTGGCAGCTTGGAGAAGGAAAGATTAAAAAGAGGAAGAGAATAAGCATTTACATAGTGCCTACTATATATGCCAGGCATTTTGTCAAGTGTTTTATACAGTTATAGAAATGCTTGTTTTATTTCTTAAGTTCAGAATAAAATTAATCAATTGAAAAACCACAAACACTATCTCATTTGACTCTCATAACAACACTGAGAGAAAATGAAATAAGAAGACCAGTTGGGAGGCTACTGTATTGCAATAATCCAGTCAAGAGATAGGAGGAGTCTAACAGGGTGAAGGCTCTGTAAGTGGAGGAAGAGATGTAGAAATACAGTCAACAAGATTTGGCAACTGACTGGAGTTGAGACAGGAGGGAAAGTGAAGAGCTGAGAATGACTTCTTTGTTGTTAATTTATGCTACTCTCAACAGAAATAGGAAAGGTTTGGGTTGGGGTTTTTTTGGTAGGGGGTGGGGCAGCATGGTTGGGAATAAAATAACAAATTTGGTTTTCGATATGTGAGGTTTGAGATGCCCATAGGATATCCAGGTAGTAGTGGTTAATTCTGGACCAGAGTTCAAAAGGATTATTAGGGATGGATGATGACAAGAATGCTAGTGATAAATTCTTTTATGTTTTTGGTTATGTAGCTCAACCAATGGAATATTCTTGGATGAAAATGAGACTCTAGGGTTAAAACAAAAAAAGCCTCATGGATCATAACCATCATGCAACATTATATTTTAATCTTCATTCATGTTTGGATTGGCATCATGGTCTTTTCTGAAAAGAAATGGAGAAAAATAAGTTTTCTCTTATTTTGTTGTCATTTTCTTTCTTAACTTGAATCTCTAAGGGAAATGCTTTGGGGCTCAAGAACTGCAGTCTTTGAAATGAGAGGCTGCGATTTCTGTCGGTTGAGTTCTGTGCCTCTGAAACTATATTTAGATGAAAAAGGAAAAGATCATTTATTGAAATATTCTACAGCACTTTAGAGAGCCAAGTCAGTAAGTGGTTTTCTTATTATAGTTTCAGATTTGTCAGCAGTTCCATAACAAATCATGTTATGCCAGAATTTGTAACTTGGCATTCCAACATTAGCCCACTGACTATCATAAAATTATCATAGCATCAGAGATTTTGAACTGCAAGGGATCTGGATCTTAGATGTCATCTAATTTTACATTTTACATATGGAAAAAAAAACATACTCAAAGAGGTTTCATCATCATCATCGCTAACATTTATATATCTTTTTAAGATTTGCAAAGCGTTTTGCATTTATCATCTCATTGATAGTCTTATTTTCCCAAGGTCACGGAGGTAAAGGCAAATCTAGGATTCAAACCCAAGTTCTTTGACCTCAATTTCAGGGCCCTTTCCAATACACTACAACCCCAGTTCTTCTTACCCAGATAAATTAATGCAGATATAATGCAAATGAACTGACTACATGTTTGTTTTAAAGACAACAGGAAAAGGAGGAGGGAAAATCCTGTAATTTCTGAAATACTTCAAAGCAAGGCTGTGACCCAAAACCCAATACAATGAAAGAGAGAAAGAGAGCCTTTGCTGGACAATATCCCCTTCCTTTCTCTCCCCACCTATCCCCCCAATAAAAAGTAGAAATTAATTTTAGCTAACATATGTGTGTATACATATACACACATATGTATATACATACACACACACACATATATATACATTTCTGGTACATGGATAAATATAAGCCTGTCTATGCGCACATTTCTGATGTCTGACTTCGGCAAGTTCATGTGTAAAGGTAGGGGCATGTTAATGGTATAAGGCTAAGAGAAAGATGTATAAAATTTGGGGGAAAATTTTTCAAATGCTTTGGAACTATTTTCTAGAAACTGAAAACATATGGAAATTCAAACATGTCAAATCTCTCTGTAAATATACTGAAACATTTTTTAGAATGTTTTGAAACTTGGAAAATTATTTTAACTTGCTAAAACAGATTTGAGATGGCCAGAATCCATCTGAACTGGTTCGTACTGACGTGAACTATTCAGATGTGAACTCATACATTGGAACTGGCTGGAACTGGTTTAAATAGGTTTGAACTGACTGGGATCATTTTTGTGGTCCACAAAATGATGCCCATGTGGCCAGCAAAACTTAAAGCCACTGAAGAGACTACCTTGTCAGTGAACTTTAGGCAGCAAGGAAGATCAAATAATTGATAATAATTAATGAACACATATTAATTGCCTACTATGTATAAGACGTTGCGCTAGGCACTGGCAATTCCAAAATTTAAAACAAAGAAAGAAAAGAAAGAATTCCTGTCCTTAAATATATTTTTAAAAAAAAAACACAAAACACAGTTCCTCAACAAATTTATAATTTATGTACAAAATAATAGGAAACAAAATCAAGCTTCGCGTTAAGAGAGAACATTCAACTATGCTTGAATCCCAATTACTATGTATTCAGAAGCTATGATTAAATCACACAGACCACTTTATTAGTGCCTTTTGATTACACTTGTGTAAGCCACAGCAGGCACTTTCAGATATGGGGGAAAATGAGGGAGAGAGCATAAAATAGAACTGATAAAAGGAGTAGAAAGAGATGAAATTTTACTAATGAACCTCTTTTTAAGAAAAAGAAAGGCTTTCATTAAAAGTGATTAACAGAGTTAAGGGGAACAATTCTCTAACCTAGAAATTGGAGAGGGCTCTTTCATATGTCCATGGAGAGAAGGACAACCTCTCTAGGTATATTTTTTTATGTGAGTGACGTTTTTTTGTCTGAGTTATAAGCCACAGGGTGGCATAACTGTAAAAGTCTATGTTAATGTGTTGTGCAGTGGCAGCCCATTTTTAGAGTAACCTAAATAAATATCAGCAGCAGGTATGTTATCATGGAGAGAGCCTCATTTTCAGAGTCAGAGGATCTGAGTTTGCACCATAGTCCTGGTAATTACTATTGGTAAGACTTTAGGTGAAATATCACTTAACATTTCAGGCCCTTAGTGTCCTCATCTGTAAAATGAGATATTTGGTTACAAAAGGCCTTTCCAGCTCTAAGTCCATGAAGGAAGAGACATTCTCTCTAGGTTTATATTTGTCCTCAGTTCAAATATATTCTAAGACTGGAAAATAGTTGTTAGTGGCAAGGCTGGAACTGGATGGATCTCACATGACCTCTGATAAAGAACTTTTTCTTTAGTGGTCATGAGCTTTAAGAGAAGGAAGGAATACTCTTTGTAAACATCAGAAAGGATTTAATGCTTTTGTCTTCATAGAGCACTAATGTCCTGAAGGCACCTGGGGGCAGTAGCTGTTTGTAATGTTGAGCAAAATCTTTAGAGGAATCTCAAGCTTGTCTCCCAGAAAATTCTATTTCCAGAATGCAGGGTCTAGAGCAGGGGTGGGGAACCTGAGGCCTTGAGGCCACATGTGACCCTCTAGGTCCTCAAGTGCAGTCCTCTGACTGAATCCGAACTTCACAGAACAATTCCCCTTAATAAAATTATTTGTTCTATAAAACTTGGACTCAGTCAAAAGGCTACACCTGAGGACCCAGAAGGTCACATGTGGCCTCAAGGCTACAGGTTCCCCACCCCTGCACGAAGTGAACTGAGTTAAATGTAAAGTTATTTTGGGATGAAAAAAAGCCAATTTCATAAGTACAAGATGGGTGGCACATAATTCATCTGAAAAAAAACCAACCATCTGGGTATTTGGGGGACAGCAAGTGTGCCATATAATTCAGTAGTGAGATACAGTAGCCAAAAAAGATAGTGTGATCTTAGACTGTAATTTAAAAGACGGAAAACTTTTAAGAATAAAGAAGCTAATTGATAGATTAATTTACGTAAAATTGTCATTTTTATTATATTAGCTTGGCCTAACCATGAGCAACTGATATTTTTCCATTTATTTAGATCTGACTTTATTCGCGTGAAAAGTGTGTCATAGTTATGTTCATATAGGCCCTGGGTTTGTCTTGACAAATAGACTCCCAAATATTTTATAGTGTCTACAGTAACTTTGAATGGAATTTCTCTATCTCTTGCTGTTGGGCTTTGTCAGTAATGTATAGGAATGTCGAGGATTTATGTGGGTTTATTTTATATCCTGCAACTTTGCTAAAGTTGTTTATTATTTCAAGTAGTTTTTCACTTGATTCACTAGGATTCTCTAAATAAATCATCATATCATCTGCAAAAAGTGATAATTTAGTTTCTTCTTTTCCTATTCTAATTCCTTCAATTTCTTTTTCTTCTCTTATTGCTACAGCTAACGTTTCTAGTACCAAATTGAATAATAGGGGTGATAATGGACATCCTTGTTTCACCCCTGATCTTATCGGGAATGCATCTAGCTTATCTCCATTACAAATAATGCTTGTTGATGGTTTTAGGTAGATGGTATTTATAATTTTAAGGAAAGTTCCATTTATTCCTATGCTTTCTAGTGTTTTTAATAGGAATGGGTGTTGTACTTTGTCAAAGGCTTTTTCTGCGTCTATTGAGATGATCATAAGGTTTCTGCTAGTTTTGTTGTTGATATGGTCAATTATGCTAATAGTTTTCCTAATATTGAACCAGCCTTGCATTCCTGGAATAAATCCTACCTGGTCATAGTGATTCTCGTGATGAGTTGCTGCAATCTTTTTGCTAATATTTTATTTAAAATTTTTGCATCAATATTCATTAGAGAAATTGGTCTATAATTTTCTTTCTCTGTTTTGACTCTACCTGGTTTGGGTATCAGTACCATATTTGTGTCATAAAAAGAATTTGGTAGGACTCCTTCTTCACCTATTTTCCCAAATAGTCTACCGAGTATTGGAATTAGTTGTTCTTTAAATGTTTGATAGAATTCACATGTAAAACCATCTGGCCCTGGAGATTTTTTCCTAGTGAGTTCATTGATGGCATGCTCAATTTCTTTTTCTGAGATGGGGTTATTTAGAAATTTTACTTCCTTTTCTGTTAAGCTGGGCAGTGTATGTTTTTGTAGATATTCATCCATATCTCTAAGGTTGTCAAATTTATGGGCATACAGTTGGGCAAAATAATTCCTAATTATTGTTTTGATTTCCTCTTCATTAGAGGTGACCTCACCCTTTTCATTTTTGATACTGGTAATTTGATTTTCTTCTTTCTTTTTTTTTAATCAAATTGGCCAAAAGTTTATCAATTTTGTTGGTTTTTTCATAAAACCAGCTCTTTGTTTTATTTATTGATTCAATAGTTTTCTTGGTTTCAATTTTATTAATCTCTCCTTTGATTTTCAGTATTTCTAATTTGGTATTTAATTGGGGGTTTTCAATTTGCTCTTTTTCTAGCTTTTTCAGCTGTATGCCCAGATCATTGATCTCCTTTTTCACTATTTTATTCATGTAAGCATTCAGAGGAAGAAATTAAAGCTATCTAAAGGCATATGAAAAAATGCTCTGGATCACTACTGATTAGAGAAATGCAAACCAAAACAACTCTTGGATACCACATCTCTCCTGTAAGATTGGCTAAAATAACAAAGCAGGACGATGATAAATGCTGGAGAGGATGTGGGAAAATTAGAACATTGTTACATTGCTGGTGGACTTGTGAGATGATCTAGCCATTTTGGAGAGTAATTTGGAACTATGCCCAAAGGGCCATAGGAATGTTCATGCCCTTTGACCCAGCAATACCACTTCTAGGGTTGTATCCCAAAGAAATCACACAAGAGGGAAAGGTATATGTACAAGGATATTTATAGTGGCTCTCTTTGTGGTGGCTGGGAATTGGAAATCAAGGGGATGCCCATCAATTGGGGAATGGCTGAACAAGCTGTGGTATATGAAGGTAATGGAATACTATTGTGCCATAAGTAATGGGGATGATACAGACTTCGTAACAGCCTGGAAAAACCTACACGACATAATGCTGAGTGAGTGGAGCAGAGCCAGGAGAACATTATACACAACCACAGATATATGGATTCTGTGAGCACCAACCCTGACAGACTTCGCTCTTCTCAGCAATGCAAGGTGCAAGGACAACTCCAGGGGACTCACAATGGAGAATGCTATCTTCATCCAGAGAAAAAACTGTGAAGTTTGAATGCAGATTGAGGCACACTACACGCTCACCTTTTTTCTTCCCTTTTGTTTTTGTTCTTTGGTTTTTTTTTTTTTGGTTCTGTCTCTTCTTTCTCATGATTCATTCCATTGGTCATAATTCTTCTCCACAACTTGACTAGTGTATAAATTAATTCAATGCAAAGTTATACATGGTAGTTATATGAGCTTCCATGACATCTTGGGGAGGGAGGGGGGAGGGAGGGGAGAAAATCTGGAACTCAAAATTATGTAGAACCGTGTGGTAAACTAAAAATAAAAAAAAATATTAAAGAAAACAAAGAATAAAGAAGTGATGCTTCCACTCTACTTTGCCCTGATCAGAACACATTTAAAGTAGCTTTCAGCTTTGGTGTCACCATGTAAGAAAGACATTGCTAAGTTGGGAAGCAACCAAAGGAAAGCAACCAAGATGGTGACGGCCCTTAAGTTTATGCCCTCTGAGGATCAGATGAAGGAACTGTTTATTTTGGAGGCAAAAGAACCCAGGGGAGGCATGGCAGGTATCTTCAATTACTTGAAGGACTTTCATTTGGAAGAGATAGTAGACATGTTTTGTTTGGCCCTAGAAGGACAGCAACAATAGATTCAAGTAGCTACATGATTAATTTAGGCTTAATACCAGGAAGACCTTCCTAACAATTAAACTTATCTATGAGTAGAATGGGTTGCCTCTGAAGATGATGGATTCCTCTTCTCTGGAAGTCATTAGTCAAAGACTCGATGCCCATCTGTTATCTATGTTATAGTGGAAATTATTTTGGGGAAATAGATTGGACTAGATGGTCACTGAGGTCCTTTTCAACTCTAAAATATTGTGATTCCTGATTCATCTTAGCTTCTATCTCCTGTACATTTGTTGGGGTTGGAAGGACAGGGACTGGGCCTACATGTGATTTTGATTTCCTGGGTATAGAAATTCCTTTTACCAATGCAGGCCGACACCTTCTCTGCATCTTATGGTCTTAGAGAGTTGCCTGGAGAACTGAGAGGGATAAGTGACCTCTCCAGGCTCACAAAGGCAGTATGTCAGAGGTAGGATTTAGGCATAGGTCTTCTTACTTTCTAGGCCAGCTCTCTATCCACTATGCCAGGCTAGCACATATTATGCATGTGTGTGTGTGTGTGTGTGTGTGTGCGCGCGCGCGCATGTGTGTAGTCAGGGACTCAAGACCATGTCCTCACTGGTAAAGACTGATGACTCTGTGACTCAATGTTCCACACCCGCACAAGGAAAAGAGTTGGTGAGAGCTTCAGAGAAGAGAGATATTGTTCTGGCTTCCAGCTTTGAGAGCAGAGGAGTATCTTTCCCAATTCTCTTCAGGGAAAGATCCCTGGCAGGAGAGAAAGACTCTAGAAGAAGCCAACACCAAGAGGAGTATACTGTAGACAACAGGTTGTCATTTTGTCCGTTTTTGAAGAGGACCAGTAATGTCAGGGGGTGACGTCTGAATTCATGTGTGAATTGGATTTAAGTGAGGCAGAGTTGCACAAAGTTGTCAGTTGCCTTCATGGCCTTTGGAATAAATTGTTTTCATCTGCCTATAACACCAGGGGAAGTCTTCATATGCTTAGAGCAGGCACACACACCCTGACTCACTGCTGGGTTTGAGGCTCATCAGTTACCCTCAAACTAGTTTAGCCTATCTGCCAAGACAGTTTACCAGAGTGTGGCTGCTGCACATGCTACAACTTCTTGGGGCCACAGGTGAGAGTTGAGTGCCTGGTAGATACCAAAGGTGGATGAGAAGCCCTGAAAAGGGCTCAGCCTGCCCTCACACTGAGGAGCTAGTCCTCCCTGAAAACCCTATACACCCCAGATAACAGGTTAATTTCTCCTTAGATGAAATCTGGAACTGACTCTTTCTTACTTGACCTATGGTATCTCCCTCCCATGGGAAAGCTCTGTATATCATCTGGCATATATTCATCTGTATAGCTTCTTTGATTTTTGTTTGCTCTGGTTTTAGATAAATGGGTCTATTTGCTATTGCATTTTTCAGAGAGTGAGCACTCTAGAAAAATTGAATTTCTCTGTCACTGCTGTCTCATGCTCCCATGTCTTTTTCCTGAGTTCCTCAGCTGTTTCTTCTTTCTGTCCTGATGGTCTGAAGTACCCTTCAATGACAAGGTCACTTCTGTTTAATCATTACCCGAGTGCTCTTCATCAAGTGTATTCAATCTGATTTCTGAATTTCCTCCCATGCATGTATTTCCTTTTTAGTGCTCCATCACCCCCTATTAATATCCATTTATCTTTTGAGTAAGGTACACCTCTTAGGAGCTGTATTATAGTCAAGTGCCATATGCCTCCAAGTTTCAGTGAGAGCCATGATTCCAAATTTGTTAAGGTCTCTATTTTACCTTGTCTGTTGCCTATTGTTTATGCATTTATATATAGTAATCTGAGACAAGTGGTGTTATTACTGGCTCTTTTTTCTCCTAGGATTCTTTAGGTGTTCCTAATTTTTCCTACATTGTAACTCTCTATATGGTTGTAGTTTTTTTTTTTTCCTTTTCCCTTCCTTTTTAGTTCAAAAGATTCTATACTAGGACCTCTTCTCTCTCCATGCTACTTCAGTGGGTGATCTCATCAGCTCCCACGGATTTAACTACCATTTCTATGTTGATGATTCTCAAATCTATCATGCTCCAGTCTCTCTGCTAACCTCCAATATTGAATCTCCAAATGCCTTTCAAACATCAAACTGGATGTCCAGCAGACATCTTAAACTCAACACATCTAAGACAATACTCATTATCTTTCCAGCTAAACCTCTTTCTCCACCTCTACCCCCTTGCCTTCCCTATTACTGGAGAAGACAACACCATCCTCACAGTCCCTTGGGTCACAACCTAGGAGCCATCTTGGATTCCTCACTATCTCTCACTCTCTTCCGCCACACCCCACCCAATATCCAATCCAATCTGTTTCCAAGGCCTGCCAACTTTACAACATCTCTCAAATATGGTCCCTTTTCTCTTTTGACAGTGCCACCACCCTGGTGCAGGTCCTTATCACATCATGGCTGCCATATTGCAATCGCCTGCCTCAAGTCTCTCCTCACTCCAGTCCATCCTCTATTGAGCCATTAAAGTGACTTTCCTAAGAGAAGAGGTATTAGACTGACTACCACATTCAAGGTCTACAGAGCCATTGTGCTGCCCTCATTGTTGTATGCCTGTGAAACCTGGACAGTATACCAGCACTATGCCACTCCCCCTATTCAATGAACTCTAGTCGCTTCTTACTGCCTCCAGGAACAAAAACAAAATATTCTATTTGGTATTCAAACACCTTCATAACCTTCCTGCCTACCCTTTCCAGTTTTCTTATACCTCACTCTCTAACCGATAATCTTCAATCCAGTGACACACTGGCTTCCAGGCTATTCCACAAACAAGACACTCCATCTCTTGGCAGTTCTATGGCTGTACCTCCCCCCGACCCGTACCTGGAATGCTCTCCCTCCTCTGCTCCAACTACTGACCTCCCTAGCTTCCTTTAGCATCCAATTAAAAATCCCATCTTTTATAGGAAGCTTTTTTCAATCTCTCTTTATTACAGTGCCTTCCCTATGTCTACAGCCATACCACCCTGAACACTTCCAATCTCATCTGATCATGGGAGCTGAGCAGGGTCAGACCTCATTAGTACTTGGGTGGGAGACTACCTGGGAATGATGCAGTTCAGGAGTACACAGACCCCCAAATACTGAGGTAAAAGGCAGAGTCATCTGGAAAGAATTTGCAAACTCAAGCAGTCTTCTAGTCAAGTGGCAAAAGTTTATTGTGATGCTGATAAAGTGGGCAGAGCTCCTTAAGAAACTCACAACCTAATAGGGTTGATGCTAAAGCTTGGTTCAGTGAATGATGTGTCAAGTGTGTTCATTAGGTGGTCTGGGGATGGATTAGGAAGTGGTTGGGGAGTGATAGTCACTGTCCTGTTAGACAAGATAGCCACAGGAGTGGACATATATCTTGATGTCTAGAATGTATACAGTGATTGAGGGAGTCAGTATGAGATAGTCCAGTTGATATAAGATTATCTTAAGAGTCAGTACAAGATAGTCCTGTTTATAGAAGGGAAATTCCATAGGTCAGGTTGTTCTTGTAAAAGGGAAAGATAGTTTGTTTCACTGGGGCTCACTCCTGACTTATTGCCAGAGATAGGGTCTTTGGGTTGGAGAAGGATATGGTCCCAGGTCTGGGGTCCAAGTACCCCATCAGGAGTACCCCATACCATTGGGCCAGCTAGGCAACACAAGGTAGGCAGCTAGGATAGAGCACTGGGTCTGGAGTTAGGAAAACTCATCTTCCTGAGTTCAAATCTGGCCTCAGACACTTACTAGTGGTATAACCCTGGACAAGTCACTTAACCCTGTTTGCCTCAGTTTCTTCATCTGTAAAATGAACTAGAGAAGGAAACAGCAAATCTCTCTAGTATCTTTGCCAAGAAAACCCCAAATGAGGTCACAAAGAGTTGAACAGTACTGAAAATGACTAAACAACATCAATTCTTTCTGCAATTATTTTCTATTTCTCCTGTATGTAGTTTGCTTTGTATATGTTTGCATATTATCTCTCACATTAGATTGTAAGCTCTTTGAAGGAAGCAGGGATTATCTTTTGTTTCTTTTGTATCCCCAGTACTTAGCACAATGCTTGGCACATTGTGGGTACTTAATGTTTATTGATTGACTGAAAGCTTTTTGAATATATTGACAAAATTTTTAACAATTACCTTCTTAATACCTCTTTTTTGATGCACTCCTTTCTTGGTCAAATGCCCATCATTACTATCTATTTTATTACATAGACCAAAAAGCCCAAATAACATCTTGAGATATTATTTAAAAGGGCAGTATCTGAGAACCATGTCAGAATCACTTTGGGCTAGGGCACTAGAAATACTGGCCAACAAGCTCAGGTTGGTCAATCTTCATAATGTCCAAGAAGGGCAAGCAGAAAGTGCCCCCGTCAGTGGAGGATAGCCAAATCCAAGGGATCCAAGCCAGAAAGAACAAAAAGGATGCAATCAGAATGAGCGTGGTTATACAAGACAAAGAGGCAGTGGACGTGACCACAGTCTAGACAGTAGTGGATGTAAGTACACAGACCATACAAGATACTTTATGAGATACTTGGGAAAGAATTCAAGTATGCCTGGAGGCAGCAGAGATAGAGTCAGAGATAGGAGGAACAAATCAGAAGAACAAGGAATTAAGGAAGTTATTGGGGAGACTTAACCCTGAAAAAGAGGAAGAGAGCAGCCTTGAGTTGACAAAGATATGAGAGAATACTGAAAGAATGCTGACTCTGCTCAAATCATTAGATACCAGAGTAAGTTCCATGGAAACAATGCTGGGTAGTCTAAGGCTCTCTTCCTTTGTTTTTATCAAGGCTCCTTAAGGCCATGTGGATCTCACATCTGCTATGCAGCCCCAACCCTCTTCAAGGACCCAACCTCCACCGTCTGAATTACCTGCTGCCATTCCCTCTACTTCTGCTACTCATGAGGCTGACAGGAACATTGCCAGAGCTAGCTCAGTGTTTGGGAGGTTCTGAAGTAAAGTATGGAAGAGAAGAGGTATTCAACTGACTACCAAATTCAAGGTCTACAGAGCCACTGTACTGACCTCATTGTTGTATGCCTGTGAAACCTGGACAGTATACAAGCACCATTCCAGAAAACTGGATCACTTTCATTTGAATTGTCTTAGGAAGATTCTGAAGATCACCTGGCAGGATAAGGTACCAGACATGAGGTCCTTTCTTGAGCCAAACTGCCAAGCATTCAAACTACTTCAGAGGGCACAACTATGATGGGCTGGCCATGTTGTTTGAATGCAAAATGTATGCTTTCCAAAAAGACGATTTTATGGAGAAGTCACATAGGGCAGGCAGAAGAAGTGATAACAAGGACACTCTCAAGATCTCTTTAAGAACTTTGGAATTGATTGTGTGACATGGGAGACACTGGCACAGGAATGTTCAGCATGGCATATCTATATCAGAGAAGGTGCTGTTCTCTCTAAGTAAAGCAGAATTGAAATAGCTCAAAAGAAACACAAAATGCATAAATTTAGAGAATCTGCCACATTATGTCCACATGGATTATTTGTGCCCTACCTGTGTTGGAACATTCCAAGCTCCTATTGGTCTGATCGGCCACAGTCAGACACAATGAAACTTGATTCTAGCATAACTATGTCATTTTGGTCCTCTTAGAGTATGAAGGACAACAACCAACCAACTACTCCTGATGTTGATAATAACTCCTGAGTTTGGAGCTTTCAAGGAAAATTGTGCAGCATTAGCTCTACCCCAAATGTTAGGACCTATGGATTCCAATGACCACCTAGTCTTATTTCTATTAATGTTACTTACAAAATTCATGTTGCTAACCACCAAGTTGATCAAATTAATGCAAAGGCCAAAGAATGTTGCAGATTAGAGATTACTACTTCTTGGGGAGGTTTCCAAGACTGCGATTTCAGATGGACCCAAGATGTTTCATACATGGGTTTTAGCAGAATTCATTGATGATCTATGTAGTGCATAATGGTACCACAGTTGTGAATGTCCTGCTATATGGGCACTAGAAAGACAACGATATAAAATCACTCTTTGTTATTGTAAACCCATTACAGATGTGTTCATTGCACTTAATCACCACCCCATTAATATGTACTGTTCTTTTGATGACTGCAGTGTTTGTACTTTAACTGTCATGAAAAAGGATTATTGTCTTCTTGTATCAGCAACTGAGCTCACTTTCCCACCCTTAATGACTGTTGATAAATACAGCATATCAAGGTTCCGTGACAATTATTCAGACACCCTCTTCGTGTTCAAATTAATAGCCTACATGCTTCATTTCCATTAGACAAGGATTTAGTGTTTTCTGATGATCAGTTTTTAATTCAATGTGACACTACTTATGCAGTAGATCCTCAGAACTCAAGATGGAAAGAACAAGCTGTAGAGCAACTGTACATCCTTGATGAGATATCTCCAGAACTCAATAGAGTATGTGAGCACTGTCATGGACTTCATCATTGATTTAATAACATCTCAACCTCTCTTAGACATGTCTTCTTTTGTTCAAAAAATTACCAGTCATGAAGATGTAATAGGACTAATCAACCATAACACCCTTCTCTACTGGATCTGTTCTGCCCATGAAGTTCATTTTCTTCCATGGAGCAATGCAGCACTCTATCCACCTGTCAGTGCTAGCAAGATTGCACTATGTTACCACCCCTCCTCTGGAGCCCTTTATAGAACATCACCATGCATGAGCAATGGACTATATATATGTAGATGTATGTATGTATATTAATAAAGCCTACTACTGGTTATTATCTTGAAGCAACAGGATCAGGAATGATTCCAAAAAGAATAGGATCCCTATGATCAATCAAAATGATCAAGGTTTCCTACCCGGTACTTAATGTTGCTACTGATCTATGCACACACACTCATCTCATGGACCCTACAGCACTGGCAGCAGGTCCACTATCGGACTTGAGAGACATTCAAACATGAGGTGTTGGGAAGTGCTCCATCTGTTGCCACCTTCCATTCAGTCGGCATTGGATATATATATATATATATATTTCCTGACTCCCTTTTCTCCTATTAAAGACATGTATTTGCTGGTTGCCAACACTGGTGGATTTTTATTTGTTAGCTATAATATGCTGAGAGTTTTTATTAAGTTTTTTATCTTTTTGAAATCAGGCATATGGGAATACCCCGTCCCTACAATTCCAGCACCCTAGACTAAGTAAGAAAAGAGGAAAAAAAAAGGAGGCAGTATCTGCTTTTTTTTTTTTTAACAAATTCTTGCCTTTCAGCAGTAGCAGTGATAAAAACAGCATCTCCATTACAAATATTATATCCTGTATGTGGCTCATTTCTTTAAACGAAAACTTTATCTCTCAGCATTATTTCTAGTGCTTCCCCAGAAACTGAGCTGACCAACTACCTGTGGACATCCTATTGGTCTTTAAGATATCCTCACTTTGCTCTTAGTAGCCAGAAAAAGGGAATGCCTCATTTATATAGCTTTTTGTTTTCCCCTAGAATCACATACTGGCCCCTGATGCAATTATTCCTAGCCTCAGTCATACAAGTTCATGAGAAATAATCTGAGAAACTTCTATCAGGCCCGTCTTGGAGGACTGGAACTTCCTGATAAACGTTATCCTTTTTTCTTATTTTTGCCATAAGTATATCTAGTTTGAGGTGTATGCCCCAGTTTTAAAATTGGAAGCATCATAAATCATATCTGGATACTACCAACACATAAAGGATGAAATTTAATTTCTCACTATAGTGGGGGTCTGTATCAGTAAGGCAATAATAACAATGTAGATGATAATTGTCAAAATGCCTATATAGTTCTGTATCGCAAAGTGTGAGAGACTCTCCATGAGGAAGGTAGAAGAAGTAAACCATTTATTCCAACACCAGAGAATCATATCCCATAACCGAACGTTCAGCTCCCACAGCCAGTTAGTCCTCTTCATCATAACAGCAAGGAACCCAAAACACGATATCACATCATGGAGCCTCTCCATCCCAAAACCTCTCTGACCGTCTGCTGGTCAGCCTATTTAGTGCTACCTATCAGGACAGCAGCCATTAGTAACCGTAACTGCTCGCTCTCTCTCTCTCTCTCTCTCTCTCTCTCTCTCTCTCTGCATTTCCTGTGACATAACTTCCTCTTCCTGTCAGGAAGCTCCTTCTACCACATGTGTCTTAGGCTTCCTATGATGTAAGCAGGTCACATGGCCTATTAATGGGTGGGAAAGATCTTTGAATCTAAATTGCTACTACAGGGTCTGGCACAGAGACAAAGTGTCTCAGCTTACTCCATTTATGTAAATTCCCCATGGAGTAAAGCTAGTTTTGGGATAGTCATGATGAATTGTAATGGAAGTGCCTTAAAAAGACACTGAAGCAGCATAGTGTGATGAATGAAAAGTCAGATATAATTTCCGGGCTAGCAAATAATTAATAGATTGAGGTCAGTGGCTTTCTCTCATAAACCTTGGGGGACCACTAAATGTTTAAAATACTCTTGGAATAATAGGTGCTCCCAACAGGTAGAAATCAACTCTGATTGGTTAACAATTAAAGAGGGAATGAATACTGTGAGAGGTGGGGTCATTCTAACAAGGGGTAGGGGGATGTGACTCTGATCAGGTCACTCTTAGACAAAGAGACTCATCTCCACACTGAGATCACTCCCCTCCATAAATCTATACAAAAAGATCTTTCTTCCACCCAGACCTTAGGAAGTTGAACAATGGGCCAGAATTTACCTACATTAGATTCTCTTTACCCAAACCTAAGCTTTCTCCTTTGGGGTCCCACCAAGATTGAGGAGAATGTTAACCTAATTTAGGGAAGCTAATCTTTATGCCTCTTTAGGAGGCTGCTTTGACCTAGTCTCCAAATAGAAAGGGAAAAATTCTGGATCCCTCCCAATATTAATTGATTATTAATAATCATTTCTTTCAATAGATCAGACTACTAACTATATCATTAAGAATTGTGTTTTTCATAGCCAGAATTGGGGGAAGCACCAAAAAATCAAGTAAGCTTTGCAAGCCAGTACCCTATCAGTGCCCCAAGAAACAAGGGGTAACCTTTGGGACAAAAGCCAGCACCTGAAATGAATACTGAGCTTACAATCATGACAACATTTTGACCTGAACTTAGTATGACTGATGTTATATAGAAATTGAGATAAGCATATATCCCTTTAAATGTTTCAGGGAAACATTTTTACTTTTGTTCTTGTTATCTTCAAAGTAAAATTCTTTCACAAAAGCTAACTGATGTTTAGTAGGTAAATGGAAGGTGGGGCACTGGGAGGACACAGCCAATGGAAACTCAAGAGATCTGGTAGTGAAGAAGACATATCCCCAAAATGCTCAATGTATCCTAGATCCCTGAAGGGAAGTATAGTTAGAATGCTTCTGGGACAGTAAGCCAGAAAGCATTCAATACATTAAAAAGCAAAAAGGTTCAGAGATGTCATGCATATCTGCTTTTGTATGCCTTGAGTTTGCAAACTCATGAAAATGATGCATTTTTGTCTCCTAAATTGCAATAATAACAATGAATTATTGTTTTAATTTTATTAGAAAAATTATTTTGGGGCCTTGGGGTAAACCTGGTTCAGTTATGCTAATCTGCCAACAGGAAGAACGGGAATAGGTAACACTGTCTTGGGTCCAGATTTATCTTTTCACATTTTTCAACTTGATCTAGAGCAATTACATAGAGTTGGAGATTGGGGAAGGAGAGTAAATGATTTGAGGGGCCAAACAATATAGTACAATTTAGAAATGTTGCATTCCTGGAGGTCTACTCTCTTTCTAAAAACGTTATATTGCCAGACCCACTTGAGCCCCTCATTACCCAAAGAAGGCCGAAAATCTGAACTAGCCAACCAAAAGGATGATTTGAACACTTCTGGACTGACATATTAATAATCCTTTGCAGTGCTCTCTGAATGAACCCAAAATTCTCCTGTTGTCTCAACAACCACAAGCCTGGATTAAGTTTGCACAGACATCTGGAAGTCAGGGGTACTTCCTTGCTTCCTGGAAACTGTAATCTTAGCTTACAGAAAGACAGACATCCTGTGTCAAGGGCATTTCCTGGCTTCATGGCAGTATAAATCTGTGCAACCTTCCAAAGTGAGCTCACTTCCAACTGCTGCTCCTATGCATGCATGCCCACCTGCTTTGAGAGAAATAAAAACACATATAGCCTAATTCTGTTTGTCTATCTTAGACTAAAGTCTGGAGGCTGACATTTTAGTGCTGTGGCTTCGATAGGACAGGTGATTAAAGACTGGGCCCTTCCCCCTACAGCACTGTGGATAGGCACCATAGGACTTATTCTCCTGAAGTTCCAGCCCTGAAGGATAGGTTGAGTTTTATCTCCAAAAAACCTTGCTCCTATCTCTCCAGACTCCCCCTTATTGGGTCGCAGTCTGCATTTCTCTCCAGCCTGGCTCTGGGGGTGGAGACCACCTAAAGGTAAGGTAAGGATGTCCTCTATAATTCGGCTATAGGTCTGTCGGAACCCAAAGTTAGGGATCCAGCTAACAAAACCACTGCTTCTTATGTGTCAACTCACTAGCAGTCTGACGACCATAAATACTGCCAGTGCTAGTTAACTAAAAATAGCCCTGAATTATGTTGGCCCCACTGGTGCTCTTTTGATTGATCTAAATTGGTTTATATTAACAATAAACTAAGCCTAAAAGGCAACAAGGCCTCTAGATTAAAGTGGGAATGTTTGCACTGCTGGTTTACTGAAATGGCAGAATGAGAACTTAAGGCAAGAGCTTCTTCCCTTCAAAGTCATGAAACCACCTCAGCCTCAGTACCCCCATTGCCTTCAGCACCATCTTTAGATTTACCCTCCCCTCCCCCCTTGCCCAACTGCCCCAGTCTGCCTTTCCCCTCCTGCCATTGCCCTTCCACCCTTAGGGCTACAGTCCTGATGGGGCATGATTCCACCCTGCCTATGGACCAGATCCCTGAACTTAACCCCACTGGGACCTACCCCTTTAAAGTAGTCAATAAACAGAGCCCCCAGACTATCTCAGTTGAGGAGGAGGAAGGCCATGTTAAGTCTACCATCAAAATTGTTTCCACCGTGGAGTATGACATTAAGCCACGGGAACAGGGTGAATTACAGACCATAAAAAGGGATTTCCCCAACTCTTGTCAGGACCCCATAGGCTTTGCCAACCAATTCAGAGTCACCCTCCGATCTTACTGCCTGGGAATCCCTGACATTTGCCTTATAGTCACGGCCTTGGTCAGAAAATGTGAAGCTAAACATTGGTTTAAGAAGGCAAACTTAAAAGCCACCCTCGAGGAAATGTAAGAGATAGACTGGGTTACTTATCAGGATCAAGAAAGGCACCACCACCACAGGAGGCCAAACCCCTAGGTGAAGCCCTAGTTGAGGCTATCCCAGCTGCTTTTCCCTGACCTATAGATTTTTCCAAAAATAAGACCATCATCCAGCAGCCTGATGAGACCACGTTTCAGTTTTACAATTGCTTGGCAGAGTTCTCTGAGACCAACTCTGGCCTAGTCCATGATCAGCAAAGAGGGGGCCAGACCCAGTTCCTCTCCTACTTTGTTAATAACCTCCAACCTTCCCTGTCAAAGAATATCAAAATCACCTAATCGGAGTGGCAGTCTAAATGCTCACAATTTGTAGCCAAACTCACCTCCCAGTTTGCCCAGGCCTTAGCAGCCCAAATGGAGGAGGACCTTTGAGTCAAAAGGGAGCTTCAGGCAAAAAAAGGATGAAATTTACATCATGCAGCTTAAACAGACGAGTAGGCTCCCATCCCAAATTTTCCTTCTGACTCCTGGTCCCATGAGAGACCATAATCCTGGCACTTGTCACAATTGCAAAAAGCTGGGACATTGGAAGTCTGAATGTAGGACCTGCCTCAAGGTTATACAGAATAAGGAATACCACGGGTACAAAGGCACTCCCTCATAACCTTAGGGGTGCTCAGAGGAAGGTCTGTAGGATCGGGTCTCCATCTGCCCCTTTGATCCTCTCTCAACTAGGAGAGGTGTCCATGGTAATACAGGGGCACCAATCTCCACCGGTGGATACAGGGGCTACCCTGTCAGTCTTGGATGCTTGCAAATTCCCCACCCCACCATCCTTGGAATTATGATAGCCTGTTGGTGGTGGGGGTTCCTAACAAGCCCCTCCAAGCTTTTTGGACCTCCCCTCTCCCTGTCACTCTCAGATAAGACCACTTCCAATACACCTTCCTTGTCACCAAGGCCCTTTGTCACCTCCTTGGTTGCAATATCCTATCCCTCCTCTCTGCTGTGCTTAGTTTCACCCCAACCAGCTTTCAGATAGATCATTGCTCTCTTACCCCTGTGCCTGTAGCTGCCCTATCCCTCTGGCCTTAGTCCAAAGCACCCAGGACCCTTGAGGAACCACTGCCCCTCACCAAGGTCCTGCCCCAGTTATGGGCCACAGACCACATAGACATTGGGCCCATCTCCAGAGCGGCCTCCACATAAGTTCAAGTTGACCACTCATGTTCTCTCTCGTGTCTCACCCAGTACCCACTTCCTCGGGCCACTATTGAAGGTGCTAGGCCCCTACTCCAGAATTACATTCAAAGGGATTAGTTGTCCCCTGTGCCTCGCATTACAACAGCCCCATCTTCCCTGTTAGGAAGCCTGGTAACTGAGGCTGGTGCCTCATCCAAGCCTTCATGACACTAAGACCACTGTTCCACCTCAATCACCTGCAGTCCCTAATCCCATACTCTGTTATCCCTCTTTGACCACCCCCCCCGGCCTTCCCAGTTATTCCCTGACTTTTGTGCTCTTTGCCACAGAAAAAGGAGAAGAAGCAGTAGGAGTCTTAGCACAGAAACACGGGGATCATTACAGACCAGTAGGATATTATAGCAAACAACTGGATGCGGAAGCCAGAGGCCTACCGCCCTACCTAAGGAGCATCATCACTATAGCTGAGACTCTCAAAGTGAAGGTATCAAATTTGATTCCTCTGTAATGCTTCTTATATTCCATGCACTTGAAGCCCTCCCAAATTCGTATCACACTGAACATTTATCAAGCAGCCACCTGGCAAAAATTAAAACCCAGTAACTGATGGAACACCAAATCACTATCAAAAGACCTAATGTATGAAACCCTGCTGAGTTTTTAGAAACCATCCCTAGCCTTGAAGTAGACCAGTCCATGAGAGACCATGAGTCTAACCCTGCCAACCAGGGCTGCCTCATGATCCTAGACCACCTGCTGACTCCAAAAGACACCCATCTGTTTCAACAATCTGGCTAGCAGCTTCTGTGGGGGTGTAAGATTCACCCATAGCCAGCACCCAGAAAGCTGCCAACAACACAGGTTCTTCTGATCTGCTTAATTAAGGAAAGCAAGATGAAGGGGTTGACAAGCTTACTTTTAATTCAGCATTCAAATATCATTCAGTTAGTTCAGGGGAAAAATCCAGCACCCTGAACTTCAAAACAAAATGCAAACAAATTACAAACATCAACAGACTTTGTCTGATTCAATCCCAACACATAGTTACCAGAGTTCAACCAAATCTCAACATCCAGGTTTACAAGCTGGAGGGCTCCTTAGCTACAGCTGCCCGGAGTCTCCTCATCAACACCATCTCCAGAGCCCTGCACAAATGGCTCTGTCCTCCCTTCTTATAGGGCTTCAGACATCAAACATCATCTGAATCACCAGAACTCAGGCTCTGATGACTGGTTCTTGAGTTGGCCCCTCCCCTTAGGACCCTGGGAGGTTCACATCCACATGGATTACGTTAACACCTAATGGGGTTTGGGCCTGGGGCTTAGCACCTAGTAAAGCTCACTGAGATAAATTGAATCACTCAAAGAAAACAAAGGCCATTCTGGTTACAGATGCCAACTTCACAGTTTTCACAGACAGCTGCTTAAGGAACTCCAAGGAACAAGTGGCTGCAGGTTATGGCATCACCACAGTAACTGAGGTACTGGGGTCAGGTCTCTCACCCCATACTCACTCCACACAAGAGGCAGAGCTAGAAGCAGTGTCAAGGGCATGTGAACTAGGAAAGGGACTGTAAATTAATATCTACCCAGATAACAGGTATGCCTTTGGGGTTGCCCATGACTTTGGAATGTTGTGGGAGCAACGAGGATTCTTAACCTCCACTGGACAGCCCAGAAAAAACACTAAGTAGGTCTCCAGGTTATGAAAAGGTCGGCTGTTGTCAAAACTGCTGGTCACTCTCATAAATGTACCCCTGAGGCCTGAGGGAACTAACTGGCTGACCAGGCAGTCATTTCACCCCAGATTCTATAATGATCTCCTCTACCTCCCCCATTACACCCCGCCTATTGATCTAGTAGCTTTAATGGAGGCCTAAGCCCTGGTCTTTCCAGAGATAGCACACCAATGGGAACAACAACGGTGCACCTGAGGCTCTGAAATGGGACTTTGGAAACACAGACACCGAGTTGTCCTCCTCCACCATCTGCACCAGCCACTCCTGAGCCACCTGCATCACCTGTGCCACTGGGGACCTGACAAGCTTTATGAACTTGCTTCCCAACATTGGTGGGGAATATACAAAAAGGAAGCCAAGGAAGTGATGTCTGGATGTCAGGCTTGTCCCCCGTACAACCACTCCAAGCCCTTCAGTCCTCCCCAAGGCCGCTCCCCACTTCCCTCCTTGCCCTTTGAGATCTGACAGATTGATTTCATCCACCTGCCCCCATGCTGAGGATATAAGTTCACCCTGGTTATGGCCTGTATGTTTTCCCTACCATGAGGGTAGTAGGGAAAGCCCCATGTGAATACATCATCCCTTATTGAGAGGTCCCACGGGACATTCATAGTGATCAGGGAACCCATTTTATGGGTTTGGGGATTGGGATGATCCTGGAGACCTGGGGAATCTGTGAGCACCTACATTGTGCTTACCACCCTTAGTCCTCAGAGTTGGTCAAGGGAACTAAGAGGGTACTGAAGACATTGCTAGGAAAAGTAACCTCTGATTTCCAGGAACCCTGGGTTAAGGTACTGCCCATTGCCCTCTAGTCATGACCTGTGGCAAAACCAAACTTTCCCTGTATGGGTTCCTCACTGGGAAACAGATGCCCCTGACGCCCACAGATCTTTCCCCACTCAGGCCACATTGTCTTTGGGAATACTGTGTTAAGCTTAGTCAACAGATTGACCAAGTTCAAGATCTTGTCTCTCAGTCTCATTCCTTAGGTCCGCCACGAGAAGCCGGATCCCTTATCTCCCCCAGTGATTGGGTATACTCAAGATGCCACTGGCTGAAACATTCCCTGAAACCCCGATGGAAGGAGCCCTCACAACCTCTCCTGCTGCCAAACTCCAGGGCATAGACTGATAGGTTCATCTGTCATACCTAAAGATTGCCCCAACTCCTTAGAAAATGCCTGAATCTGTTAGAGGTGTTGCCCTTCAGCTTTGTACGTCTGAGACAGATAGCTCCCCCAAGATTCCAGACCAGGTCTGCAAGAAGAGGGACTCCCTCCCTACTTGAGCCTCTTAGGTGCCTAATGCTGTTTGCCCACATCTTTCAGCAGCCCTAGCTTTGGCCTTGGTTTGCTTTGGCTGTATTATTTTTTTCCATTATGCCTCTCATTCTCCCTACTTTGGTCTCCCTTTCATCAGCCTGCTCTTTCTGCTTGCTTACAGTTGCCTTGCAATGGTTGCCCATTTCTGGGGGTGCCCAACTATGGGGAAAAGATGACTCCTCCATACCCACTCACTCCATGTGGAAGCTAGGCCAGGAGGTACAACCAATTGTTGGTTGTACATTGACCCCCTAGGGGCCACTTCAGTACAACCTATCTCTGCCAATGATTGGTAGTCTATTAAATTAGTAGTCTATACCCACTCTAGCAAGGGCCTAAGATCTCCGAAACCAGAGACCCTAAAAAACCAATTGTGATTCAGGAAGTGGGTGAAACTTGGTCTGCTGAAAGACTTCAACATTATCTTCAGTGCCCCCTATTTATGGAAGTGGTTGGGTAAAACCCACATCTGCCTAGCCCCTTAACAGCTTTCTGGGTCCTATCTTATCTTGAGGCCACCCAGGGCCTCCTCAGCATCTCTCCCTGACCCCCACTGCTTTCTGCCATTTATCGAATCACTCCTCTGGAACCCCTATATGGAACAATGATCTAGCCTGGTATAATTATGCAATCTGGGTTCATCCAGGTGAACCATGCCCAACTACAGGAGGACGTTCAAATTCAATCTATGTAGCCCTGCCTTCTTCTTGGATCCTAGCAACTAATATGACTCGAGGTGCCTCTGACTCCCAGTTCTGCATAGACTGACTTGCTGGATACCTCTGGTATGTTCCAGGTACCACCCTGCTACTTTTGACACTCCAAGGCCTTGTTGCTGCTGAACCCTGCCCTCTGGTCAGGTCCCACCACTCCTGACATACGGTCCAGGCCCTACCTCTCATCATGGGTGTAAGTATCCTGGGTGCTATGGTGGGAAGAGGAGGTCTTATCTCTGCAAATGAGGCTTTCAGGAATCTGTCCTGACAGATTGTTGACATGAATGACTGGATAGCAAAGGTGGTAGGAGATCTGAAGGGTGAAATCAACTCCCTGGCCAGGATGGTCTTGCAAAACTGGCAGGCGTTGGATGCACTCCTCACAGCATGGTGGGGGCGGGGGGGGGGGGGGGGCCGTGTCTTCCTTGATGAGGAACGCTGCTTTTATGTTAACAAACCCCAACAGATACAAGATAGCATAAACACATTTCACACTCATGCCACCCAGTTGAGGGACAAGGCCATAGGGACCCATGATATAACATTCAGCTCCCTCTCCCCTGGAGTGGGTGGTTTAATCAGATCCTTCCTTCTTTCTGCTGTTGGAGTACTTACTGTCCTCACTTTTATCTTACTGGGGCCCCAAATGGGGTTGACTTTGGCCCACAAATGCTCCATTACCTTGGTGAGTGAAGTAATGCTGGCCATGGTCATTCCCCCTCAGTCTGCAAGACCTTCCTTGCACATAGGAGGTGGTGGAAGTAGGGCAACCCCCCTGATCAAATAAGGAAGGGCTGCTGGAACTCCCCTTCCTGCTCTTTGAGAAAGAGTAAGGTTTTTCCCACACCTTCAGTCTTCAGGTGGCACCTTCATGCACCTTTTACCAAAAGGAGGAGAGGTGAAACCTGCTTGAACCCCTCATCACTGAAGAAGTCTGAAAATCTGAACTAGCTGATACAGAGGACGATTTGAACCCTTCTGGACTGACATGGTAATGGTCCTTTGCAATGCTCTCTGAGTGAATCCAGAACCCTCCTGCTGTATCAACAATTATAAGCCTGGATTAAGCCTACACAGACATCCTGAAGTTAGGGGCACTTCCTTGCTTCATGGCTATATAATCTGTGCAGCCTAACACCAAAGCGAGCTCAATTCTGACTGCAGCTCCCATGCATACATGCCCACAGGCTTCAAGAGAAATAAAAACACAGCCTAATTCTGTTTGTGTTTCTTAAACTGAACTCTGGAGGTTGACAGTATAGAGAAGCAGTTCAGCAAATCTTTTTACCCCCTTGGTCAGTGAGCTACATATAATAGTCAGTCATGGGTAGTCTCTTTATTAATTTCCCTTAATTTTATACCTCTGGCAGGCATCAACCATGGGCACCAAAATCTTGTCCATAATCTCTTGAGTAACAGATCTGGGTTCTCAATTTTTCAGCTGTTTGGGGTCATTCGTAAAACATCAGAGCTAGAATGGTCTAGATAAGACCATCCGGATCACCCTACTCATAATACAAATGAGAAAACTGAGGCCTAGAGAGGTGAAATAAATTGGTCAAGATCATACTCAGGAGCAGAGCTGAGTAATTCAGGTCACCATGTTCTTACACCTGTGGCTCATTCCATTACAATGGAAAGTTGGTTAGCGCCAAAATAGACCTGTTGAGACTCTTTGCCCAATTTTCTTTACAACAACTTTAAAGGCTCAAAACATTGTACACTCATATGATCGTTAAAATGTTCTTTATTTTTGCATGATTTATGTGATGGAAAATGAGCTGTTTTATTACCTGGTTTACATGCTGCAATATTACCTCATATTCTCCTTGCAGAAAAAAAATCCATTCTTTTGTATAGTAAACAAAATCATCTTATTTTGCCATACTTTAAAATGTGTGTATGTGTGTGTGTGTGTGTGTGTGTGTGTGTGTGTATACACACACATATTCTATCTTGATTATATGACATCTTAGGTTTATTTTGTTTTCCCACATCAAGGTCCTTCTAACAAAAATAACATTTCAATGCCACAATAATTCTCCACTTGCATAAAAGCAAAATGTTATTTGTTTAAATAAATATAAGGTACAGGCTTTGCAAAATTGTAGTCTGACAACCAATGAGACAACTCATTCAGTTTTTGATTTGCTTTACTTCTCGGGGGAAGAGTGGGCAAGTACAATGACTTGGCTGACACTTTCTCTGTGGTTCTAATAAAAAGTGCTTCTTCCACTCTGACCTCTTCTCCTTGGGGTCCTGGTTTCCTTCACATTTGCTATATGACTATAAACAGAGCATTTCAGATTCTGGAAGGTGATCCTGACAAACCTCCTGGCATTTTTGGTGGAGGGTGACCTGCTAAGGCACTACCTTATTTAGACTGCCTAAATAGGAGAGAAATAATGCAGATGGAACTAATTCATCTGATTTGAATCATCCTCCCCACAATCCAGATTAATTTAACATACTCTGATGGACCTATTCAGCCATTTCTTACAAATGCTAATGAGATGAAAGAGATAAACAAAGTGTAATCTGGCTCTGTCACTGGAATGCCTTTCCCACTGGCTAATGAGAAAGTTCCTTCAGCTGGGAAGATTGCCATCAAACTAGTGTTTAGGAACTTGGAAGTGAGTTACTGTCCTAATAAAGACTTGAGACACAGTGTCTAAGCATGTATTAGTCAAACTGACTGGGGATTGGGGGAGGAGATGGTGGAGGGTGGAAAAGACAAGTGACCTTTCCCATGAAAATAGCTGGTAATGATTTGCCCAGGGTCACACTGCTAAGTAAGAGTCTAGAGTCAGCTCTTCCTGACTCCAAATTCAACACTATCCACTGGATCACCTCCTTGCCTCCAAGAAAATAACACACATCCTAGAGAGCAGATTTCCTTTATAGAATTTGTTTAAAAGTGTGTTCAAATTTACATGGTAATTGCTTTAATGAATTTTCAATGTAGTGAATGTAGGTCTGTGTTAACACTTCAAAGGGAGGCCAGGCGTTCTTGAGCATCAGTCACAAGAACTGAGACCACATCATGGGAGTGGGCCTAAGGCTCTGAAGCATAGCTCTAAGTAGAAAGCCTGAGACAACTGGAAAACAAGGGATGTAGATAACTGAATACCATATTTCCATTGAGACTTGGTAAATGGAGTTCTTCTAAACTGAGAATTCTGATCAAACAGCAAGGCAGCATGGTATGCATAGTACATACAGAGCTGGCAAGGCCTGGTTTAAAGTCATGCCCCTACCACATATGACTGTGTGACCCTGGGCAAGTCACTTAACCTCTGAGTACCCTAGGCAACTCTCTAAAAGCTGAAATTTCAAAGAGAATGTCAATCTGCATTAGAAGAGGGAACTCTGCATTTCTAAACCAGAGTTCCTTCCCACCAAAAAAAAATAAAACAAGTAGAAATAATGCCATCTAAGAAAGATTCCTTACTTATTAATCTCTTCCGATCCACCTGCACCTATAATTAAGATCAGTTGTTTTATCTTTGAATATAGACAGCAGTTATCTTTGTGCAATATCTTTGTGCATTACCCTAGGCGGCAGACTCCTGAGATTCTCGTCCTAGTTCTCAAAAATCAAACATGACATGGGGAAGAAAACTTAACTTCTCTTTTCCTCAGTTTCCCCATCAGTAAAATGAAGATAGTCACTAGGTTAGTCATGCATGAGATAATGTAGGTTGATGAATCATGTAGAAATATTTGTTAAATTAAATAATGTTTGAGAGGCCTTTGGAAATTACAAGGTGCTAGAAAAATAGAGGACAATTTGACATTGCTTTAATTTTAATATCTTTATCACATGTGATGCTCATTATTTTGTAATGTAGCAGTGATATAATCTTTCATATGAGGACTCTTTGGGCAAGATACAATTTCCCATATGGCAGAAGTGGGTTTCTCCCAAAGTAACATCAGTAGATCGAGGCTAACATCAATCAACAAAACAAACCAAATAAACAATAAATTTATGTGCTAAGCACCGTGGATACAAAAAGACAGTCCCTGCCCTCAAGAAGCTGTAGTCTAACATGAGAGAGAACATGCAAACAAATACGTATACAAAGTAAACTACATGAATAGGAAATAATTAGCAGAAGGAAGGCCTTGGAATTAAGAGGTTTTGAGGAAGGTTTCCTGTAAAAGATTTGAGTTGGGACTTAGGAAGCCAGTGTATGGGACATATATACATATGTAATATTATATATATTCACATATATATATATATATAATATTACATATACATATATATATATATTTATATATAACTATAATATCGAGAGGCTAAGTTACTTAGAAGCAGAAAGTAGTTTGACTTTCTCATGAGAAAGGACGCTTCCCACGTAGCTCAGAGTAGCAGCCCTGGATAGGAAGTGCAAATTGGTTATACCAATCATGATCCTTTTATATCCTAACGTGAACCCTCCCCCTTCCCCTCCCCCTCTGACTATCCCCTTATCCTCCTTGGTTGGAGTTTGGGGTTTACAATCTATTGGCAGAAATCTCCAGCTACCAAGGACAGTGGGAAATTGCAAAACTTTACCCAGAGACAAGGAAAAGGAAGTCTTTTAATAATCTTTCTGCTACACGCTTAAAAAAACCAGGATGGGATGTGAGTGCGATAAGGGGGTCAGGATGTCAGGATGTACAGTTTTTTTTCTGTAGAGCCAGTTATCTGTAGATGCTGTTTAGCAAGAATGTGCAGTTTCAGCAATTGCCTGGGGCACACAGGGAATCATTAATCGCCTGAGAGGACTTCGCCTTCGAGATTATTCCCCACAATCTCTCCTCTTATTTTTGAGCTTTTTTGAAGTCTCCTCACGCCATTGTTGATATATTTCCTCCACCAGATCCCCTTCATTCTTTCCTTCTGGGTCTGGTTGCTCATCCTCATCTCCACCTACTCTCTCTCTCATCTGAATTTTTCCCCTTAACCAGCGACCCTTCGAGTACACATGGGAAGGATTGATTGACACATCGACATATCTATAAATACAGATTTAGAAACTCAAAAGAAAACAACAGTGCAATTGTCCCTTTAAGATTCTCAAAAAAGAAAAAAGTCTCTTCCTATACAGTTATCTGACAGGGAACATCATCAATGAAGTCCTCCAGTCCTTGGTATTTGTTTCAGCCATCTCCACCACAGCATCTCAGCATCTTCTTCTTCTTG
The DNA here is from genome assembly GCF_011100635.1 of Trichosurus vulpecula. NCBI lineage: Eukaryota > Metazoa > Chordata > Mammalia > Diprotodontia > Phalangeridae > Trichosurus > Trichosurus vulpecula. Next base: position 263,370,191 of record NC_050575.1, on the reverse strand, counting down.
TCTTCTTGTAGGAAGCAGCTTTCTTTCCATTCTCCTACAAAAGTGACCTTAGCACAATTTTAATCCTTATACCCTGATCATTTTTACAAATTCAAAATTGGAACCTTGACCAATGTTTAAGAAATTCACATCAGAAACCAGTTTCTTATACTTTACATCAACCCATTATTAATTTCCTCACTAGGAGGATGAGATTTCACTAAGGAATTGACAACAGGCTCCAGTACATACATAATAATTACATTAAATAATGAATTTTTAACACAGTACATATAACATCATAAACTTATAGTCATGCCATGTTTCTTTTAAGGCATTTACAAAATAAACTACAAGCCATTCTTCTTTTAACATTACTAATTGTAACAAAACTTTTTCTCTAACCAAAAACAAAATAATATTCTCACAAGCCCTTGACCTAATTGTCTCCACACCATTACCAAGAATTAAAAGACCCAAACTTATACAAGACCCTATACAAGGCACTTATAAAGGACCCTAACTTACACAGGAGTAACAGATATCAAGTTTAATTAGTCAGTTGTTTGGGCTAAAATCCTAAACCTGATAGTTCAGTTGTATAGTAACCTAAGATGTCCCAATATCCATCTATTACCTAATAGATTTAGCATTGTGCTTACAAAATTTCTTGATAATATAAAATTGCTATAAAAAGAAGGAAAATGTCATATATCTTACTACAAGGAAAGAACTTCCTTAGCTCTGTTTGATTCCAGGCATGAGTCATATCTGACAGCCAATCATACATAGTCACTAGATGCTGAAAGCAGGGTTTAAGAGTAATAAGGTGGGGAATTTTCCTTTTTAAGAAGGAAATAGTGAAATTGGGAAATAGAGTCAGGAAGATCCTACCTCAGCCATGTCCAAGGTTGTCTTCAAAATTCTTTTCAGGCACAGACATCCACCTTTAGCAGTTCCAAGCCTGCAGTACATGTCATTCTACTATTGGCTTTATGACACCTATCCCCGTAATCAGAGCTTAAAACAATAACAGTCCCATAAAGTCTTAAATGGCAAATAAATATTAGCTAGTATCCTTCAGATAGGGCCATCCCAAATTTGATTGAGCTATTAATTATCAAATCAAGTTACATAACTTTTCTGTCTTCTAAAATCCTTCCTCACACTTTCTCAACACAACAGCTATGTAGGGACAGGAGGGGCTTGGATAACTCCCATTTGTCTCCAAACCTCCTTATCTGCCTTAAGCAAAAGAGGTTCTTGACTTTGATCTCATTACTGAATAGATATACATCTTTGTTTTTACCCTTTTCTAGTTATACTCAGTCTGGAAGAAAGAGAGTATTCAGCAATCAAATCTTTTACATATGATAAGTTCAAACACTAGTGTTAACCCTTGCTTAGGTCATGGCTACAAATTCAGATCAGGACAGCAAGGTCTCCTGTGCTTTGCAATTCAATTACATTAATTTAGTAATAAATTATCTTGAAAATTTATCCTGATATTAAGAGGAATAGTCACTAAACTTTCATGAAGAAATCAGTTGGACAACTCTAAAATGATATGTGTCTCTCTCCTCCTTAAAGCAAAAGTAAAACAAGGCCTTTGTATATAAATACTTGATTTGTAGCAAAAACAATTTTAACCGAACTTCCTTTTAAATAAGGACAAAACTTGGAAGTCTATAATTTCTTAAGTTACAATAATGGTCCAGCTTCTTAACCCATTCATCTCTTTTCTCTGATAAACCATATAAATGTATTAACAATGCCTTAAGCATTTTTATGTATGTAAAATTTGAAACTATCAAGTTTCAAACCTATCAAGTTAGGTGAGTGCATTTCTAAGTCTCCTTACACAGGAAGTCATTCATCTCATTACCAAATGTGGAGATTAACACCCTGAACCATTGTATACATTTTTTTTAAATAGTCCAAATTTCAAAAGAAAATCTGCTGTAATGTTACTTGTTTATAACCAAATATAAGTTTCAAACTACCACATTTCTATCACACCCTTTTTTAAAAGATCAATTCATATATAACAAAATTCAGACCTCATAAGGGTCCCGCAAATTTTACAACCTAAGAGAACTCTAAAAATACAATTTAGAAATAAGTTGACTTCAATTACATTTTCAGATTATCACATATAGAAATTATTGATCCCATTACTTCTGGTATTTATATATTAATACATTAATATATCTTAATACATATATAACATATATTAATACATTAATACCTTAAATACATTTTATTTATTTATTTATTAGCACTGAACGGCTCTTCTTCTGAGCCAACTGTTGCCTCTGGCCTAGTTATTAGGAATATTTGCCTGGCCATGAGTGAATTTAGAAAAAAAAATGTTATTTCATATCATTGCTTGCTTTTATAATTCATCCAGATTTGGAGTTGGCGCCCTGACCCTCACTGGTCATCTTTCCATCTTAGGCATTCCAATTCCTGCCTCCAATTCTTCTGAGTTTTTACAGGAAAAAAAAAAAGTCTGACTTAACAAAAAGCTAAAGGAATTTGAAGGACCACGCCTCCTAGCAAAAAAAAGAAAGAAAGAAAGAAAAAAAGACCAAGTTAAAATATTTTAGTTTCCTTTCTGTTTGTCTGCCTCAGATGACTTGAGAAAGGATCTCTCTCAGCTGCTAAAGAGCCTAAGAACAAAGGAACTAGCCCTTTTAGATATGCTAATTTCCTATCCCTAGCCACTAGTATATGGCTTCAAATCATAATTTTATATAATCTCTGTGGAAACAAAATTCAATCATATGTTACATAGGCAAAGCTTATTTTATAGTTATACAAATCAATATCTTTGCTATAAAACCTTGGATTACTAACCAATCAGCCTTATTTTCCAATCAGGCTACCGTTTTAGTTTAAAGCTAATGATTGACACACTCAGGTCTTCTAAAGGAGGGTGGGGGAGGGGGTGGCTTAAGAGCACATGGACCCAGAGCCACGTGTACTTAGCTGTAGTTTCTTGTTAAAGTCTGACCAGGAGTTGGTGACAAAATAAACTCTCAGCAGGCTCTGTGCAGTGGGATCTTCTAGTTCTAGTCCCAAAAATTTTCTCATGTTTTCTTTCAATCTATGTAGGAAGGCAGAAGGGTATCTCTTCTTTTTCCTGTTGAATTTCAGTAACTTTACTCATATTCTGACTCTTAGGTACTGCATTCCTAATTCCCTGAATTATAATCTCTCTAAGCTCCATCATGTTTCCTCTGTGGGCTGCATTATTATGGTCCCAGTTAGGGTCTTGTAGGTGGAACTTTTCTTCTCACCTCGGACTGCCTTAGGCTAATGGGTGAGCATCATCCAAGGCTTTCATTGCATCCCTTCCAATCTGTCCCTGTTCCTCTCCTGTGAACAGGATATCTAAAATAGCTACCATCGCACTCCAACTACATAAATTTGGTCCTAAAAACTGATTAACTTGTTCGGCAATCCTAGAAGGGTCTTCTATAAGCTTCTTCATGTCCTTTATAAAATTCCTAATTTTGGAGCTACTGAGTGGGGTATGGCTGGCCCTGTGAGGTCAATCAAATCTCCATCTCCTCCTGGAGGGGCAGGGGATGGTGCAGAAGCTGGTGCTGATGCCAGAGCGGGAGCCGACTGAGGGGCATAAGGAGGAGGGAGAGCAAGAACAGGGTCCCAGGGAGTGGGAGCTTCTGGACTCTCCTTCTGTTCCTTTCCCCTTTCACTACAAACTGTTCTGCTGAAGGCAGCCAAAGAGCCACATAGGAACTCTCTTCCTCATTGCAAGGTTCTTCTGAGTTCACATAAAGATTTAAATTTTGGCAAAACCAGTCTTCGGGGGACCCATACTTTGGTCAGAAGATGTTTCCCCCAAGCTAGGCGCCTGCCCAAACTAAGCAACAATATTTAATCATTTTCTTTTTGTTCTTTCCTTTATACTTTGGTCATTTCCCATCTCTAAGTTTAGTGCTATTTTCTGGTACCTTTTTAGGGGACTGCCACTCGACTTTGCTTCAGACTCATCAGATCTTGCTTCCCAGGAGGAGACTCACTGTATCTTGTCCTTACCTGAGTCTATGTGCATAAGCTTGAGTGGAACGAGCGAAGACTTCTCATATAAGGGGGCAAATTAAATAAATAAAAATAAGTAGGACAGTGAGTCCCATTTCTCTACTTAGATATTTTCCTTTCCGTAAAGCCATTTCTCTACTTAGATGTTTTCCTTTCTATAAGTCAAGCTAATGACCACAAGGCTCCCGAGGATAAGAATAGGATACTGGATATTCCCATCCTGTGTATTTACCTAAGGGGGAGAGGCCCAAAAGAAAAAAGGCTAGAGGTGAATAAGTTAGCAACCATAAAATCCTCTGAGAATAAGGATAGGACACAGGATGCTCATCTCCTGTGTATTGACCCCCAGGATAAGGGACCCTCGGCACAGAAGAAGAATGGATGAAAAGCTGGAAAGCCAGGTGCAATGTAGACGCACAAGACCAGTTAAGGCATGAATGATGGGAGACAAAATGTAAGGGTGCTGGGGGATATCCGTCACAGATGTAAGGGCGATGGGAGGCATCCGTTGCAGAAGCAAGGGTGGTAGGAAAGGCTAGTTTACACAGATGTGAAGATGAGGTAACCAACAACTGGCTTCTGCTTGTCACAGATAACCAAACCATTTGTTCATTGTCATTGTCACTGAGGTAGATTTATCACTTAAGATGTAAGAATGGTGCATTACCTGCTTGTCAAAAATAACCATACTATTTGTTCTTTGCCATTGTCGTGGGGTAGATTTACCGCGTCCAGATTGTACCCTCAAAGCTTACATCTTCAAGCTGAGAGGAAGGAGGTTGGGAGGGGGAATTGTGGTTAGGGACCTATATAAACACCCAAATTTTCTGTGTCCAGTGCACTCTGACACTGAGAGGGCCCCGGGTGCTCCTGGCGCCCGAGTTGCCCTTTCCTAGGATCGTAATAAATTTTCCTTTCTACCTTCACCTTGAGACGCCTCTGTTTTAATTCTTTGATTTGTAAATTCGTATCACACAAGTTCATGTGACCAAAGAATTCCGCAAGTGGCTGCGTTCGGTCCCCTACTTTTGTTTCTGCCTCTAATCGTCACCTTTTTTTGGGTCTGTTCTTGAAAGAGAAAGTTGCCCCGAGTCTATCCATGGGCCACCAATAAACAGTCGATGGGATGTCCTGGGCTTTGGATAAAATTCAGGATACCCTTCCTCAATTAAGGAGGATCCTGGACTGAGCCCCCAAAACTGTGTGGGACAAAGACCACTACCCAAAATATAAAATTCAGAGGCTAAGTTACTTTGAAGCAGAAAGGAGTTTATTACTTTCTCATGAGAAAGGATATTCCCCTCGTTGCTCAGAGTAGTGCAGCCGGATAGGAAGTGCAAATTGGTTATACCAATAATAATCCTTTTATATCCTAACAGGAAGCCCCCACCTCCTCCTCCCCCTCTGACTACCCCCTTATCCTCCTTGGGTTTACAATCTATTGGCAGAAATCTCCAGCAACCAAGCCAGAGACAAAAAAAAAGGAATTCTTTTAATAATCTTTCTGCTACACGCTTAAAAAAAAAACAGGATGGGATGTGAGTGCGAGAAGGGGGTCAGGATGTCAGGATGTGCAGTTTTTTCCGCAGCGCCAGTTATCTGCAGATCCTGTTTTCCAAGAATGTGCAGTTTCAGCAATTGTCTGGGACACACAGAGAATCATTAATACCCTGAGGAGCCTTCACCCTTCGAGATTATTCTTCACACCAGGGAGATCAATAGTTGGAGTGGAGGGAGCATGTTCAAGCATGGGGGAATAGCCAGAGATAGTGCCAAGAGCCAAGAGATGGAGTGTTTTTTTAGTGGAAAAGTCAGGCTAGTGTGACGGGATTCATGTCTTGGAGTAAGGTGTAAGAAGGCTGGAAAGAGAAGAGAGGCTATGTTATGAAGGGCTTTGAATGCCTAACAGAGCATTCTGTTGGTTTGATAGGTCAGTTACATTTCACAAATAGATTCCTAAGGAAGTTTTTTCAAGATCAGCTTTGTGGTACAAACTATGGAGTTTTGTGTAGAACCTCTTTAGTGATACAAAGTGTCCTGTAAGATGGATTTACTCTAATGTAATGCCTACCTTTAATTATAGTAGTAGGAAATATGGGTTCTGTGCAGTGCACTGCCTTCCATGGCGAAATCTGGCTATTTGAAGAAAATTGTGAGAAGAAGGCAATTTTTCACAAAACAAATGTTAATAGTGATAGACAGCTATTGTCACTTTTGCAAGCACTTTTGTAGTTCTGGGATTGAACTGTTCTCACATGAAGCATCTCCTGGATCCATTCTGTCTTGTCTATCCACAACACAACTTCTCTTTTTCAGGCCCTTATTACCTATCCCCTAGTCAATTATTACAGCCTTTGGCTATTTCTAATTGTGGAATACAGTGTAACTGTAACTTTTGCAGTCTAGAGGTGCTAGGAACCCCCAAATTCAAGGACAAACAACGTGGGTCCTACATCAAATGAATTCGATCCAAGCCTTCTTTCAGTCAGAAGCAAGGTTTATTAAAACCACTTGTTTGAGTGGGCGAGATTTTAAGAATGGGTGCTATTTGTGACACTTGTATTAACAAGAGGGCCAGATTGAATCCAAGCAATTTAGTGGAGGGAAAAATGGACTTTATATACAGCGGTGGTCTAGGGTGGGGCCAGACAATGAGGACCACAATAAAAGGGGAGTTAAAAGGATTATACTGAAATGAGCATCAGGCAAATGCCAGGGTCATGGGAGAATTTAGGGGAAGCTTGAGGGGGGATGGTGTTTCCAGGACCTATACCCCTTCATTACCAGCTTAATTTTTCTAAAGCACTACTCTGTATCATTCCTCTGCTCATTAACCTTTTCTGGTTTCCTATGGCCTACAGAATGGGTCACAGGTAGATGCCTAGTGAACAGAGTGAGGAACCTGGATTTAGGAAGACCGGAGTTCAAATTCAGCCCCAAGATGCTAGCTGTGTGACCCTGGGCAAGTCACTTAACCTCCGTTTGTCTTAATCTACTAAAGAAGGAAACAGCAAAACACTCCAGTATCTTTGTTGAAAAAAATTCCGTAAGCGGTAGGGGTCTACTGGGTCACGAAGAGCTGGACATGACTGAGTGACAACATCATGGCCTATAGAATAAATTCCAAACTCCTGTGAGAAACATACTTAGTCTAACAATAAACAATACTCGTTGGAAAGCTGGGAAGGTTTTCATTATATTTTACATTTATTCTCTCTGAATAAATGGGTACATCCTGTACAGAGAGTACAATTTGTTCAGACAAATGCTAGCCTTTTATATTATTTGAATACAAATCTCCTGCCTTGCTCTTCATTGGCCAAAGGCAACCTCAACTGCACACCTCATGCTCCTCCCCTCCCTCCACCACCCCCAAACAGCTCGTTAAGCATACATACAAGCTTCTAACCCTTTACCTGATCAGAAGCCAGGCTCTGCTAGATCACAGCTCTGATTAGAACCAGTCACCTGATTTATATTCTGCTAAGGCTAAAAGCACTTTTAATCCTGTGGAAATAAAACAACTTCTCTCATTCCCACACTCCTTAGCAGGGAAAGCCAGGCCCTATGTGATCTATCCCCAACTGACCTTTCCAGCATTATTTTTGTGGGAAATAATCATCTTACCAAAAAACTCCACATGGTCCTCAGTGAATTAAGGAGTTTATTAATCTTTCTCCTGCCAGAGATGGCTAGAGCCCTGGTGACTCATAAGGAGACACGCCCTTTCAGACAATTGCAAAGCTTTTAATAACCCATCCCCATTTGACTTTCCCTCCCTATATCCTATTGGCTAAGCATTTCAGGGTTCACAGCCTATCTGAAAACCCCACCCCCATATGGATCTACACCCCTGCTTACATTTCTCATTTCCATATTTCAGTTCCCTACCCCCTTTCACCCTCATTTTCTTTACACTTAATTCAGTAAAGGAAATGCCAAGCCAAAAAATGCTTTTAGTCTCATCTCAGTTTGTCTGCATCAGATTTTGTGATCTTCATAGCACAAGAAAAGATTCTCTCAATTGCAAAGAGAGCTGACAAAAGTGGTTAGTTGAAGACTCAGACCAGGATATCCATAAGAAATATACCATTATCTAAGACAGTGTCTGGGTCAATAGACCCCATCCCTGGAGAACCACACCTGGTCCAACAGTTTTTGATACACAGGAAAAAGCCCTTCTCAGAACAAAAGAAGGTTTCTGCTCTCAATTTCTGGTCTACATCCCCCACTGCTTTCTAATACAATTAGTTTATCTCTTACACCAGCCATCAGCATGACTTTTTAGGTTTCACATCATATAATTTCTGTGGAAACAAAATTCAATCACCCCTTCCATTTTGTACTATTTCCTTATACAGCACCTATGTTCTATATTGCTCTTCTTTGAAACTGCTTCATATTTGTCTACCTCTGTTGCTTTGTTCCACAGCCAGAATACCATTCCCCACCCAGCCCCTACTTTTTTCTTAATCTTTGGAATTCTTAGATCCAAATGATACCTCTCTAAAGCTTTCACTAACTGTGTGATTTCTCCCTTCTCTAAATTCCTATTGCTTAGATTTCTTTGAGGATACTGTTGCATGCAACCATCAGAGGGGCTACTTGACCCTGACCCCCTGGTTGGAACAGGTCCAAACCAGTTGGTGCTGATCCTGTGAAATTCCACCTGGCTGCACCTGGAGCCTGTTATTCTGACCAGGAGTTACCATTCCCCAGCCTTCCCAGTCCTTTCAATGGACTTTCAGTTGTTAGGCAAAACAATTTATGTTAATAGCTTGCTGAAATTGCCTCCCAGTTAAAATGTATTTAAACCCTGCCACCTCTGCCCATCTTGGGTACTCCAGTACTCTGATTCTACTTGGGATCCCATTTCAATTCTCTTACCTTGATTAAAGACCCTGATTTTTGCTACTCTGGTACTCCTCTTTATTTCAGGTTGACAACATTTACCATAGTCTGCCTTAAATTGTAGTTATCACTCCTGCTAAACTTCAAGAAAGCAGAGATTTTTTTTGTCCATAGTTGTAACCCCTACCATGTCTGGCACAGTGCCCTTCGTGGGCAGGATGCATTGTAAATATTTCTGTAATATTGAACAGTCATCTTTCAAAAATACATTGGTCTATTTCTTGAATCTATAATTCTTATTAGTGCATAAATATTATGTAAAAGTCAATTATAATAAATTAACTCATATTTATTAGACATACGAAGGTTTTAATTGTGGTGCTCTTTGCTCTACCAGTAATTCTTCATATTTTCCTACAAGCAATAGAGTTTCCATGGGGAAACACATAAGGATAGAGGAAGTATTCTCTCCATTACTTAGAATTCCCATACAGAAATTTAAATGAGCTAAGGCACAGAGAAGAAAGATCAAAAATAACAACATACACAGTAAGCAAAACTAGGTAAAAGGAGAAAAATTAAATGACCACACAGCACAAGTACAAGGGACAATTTTGGTAATCTCTGTATTTTAAAATGTGTTATTAGAAACAATGCCTAAATACAAACTTGTTCAGAAACTATTCACATTTAAATGAATTTATTTCAATGAATAAAACAGCTGTGTAATGCTTTCTCAAGTCACTTCCTCTAAGTCCCAGGGATAGAAGCTTGGGTGGGCTCCCATTGCAGCTGTTTTGGCCACAACCTGTCCTCCGTCCTGCCCACTGGCTCAAGCCTATTGGAAGTTTTGTGGCCTGGGTGGTTTGAATGACCAAGATAGGCCTGCAGGCAGGGACAGTTGTTAGGACTGTGGAAAAAGAGTTGTTTACATTTCTTTTTATTCCTCTATCTTGTTTTTAAACTTCAGTTATTAAAGAAGGGACTTTATTAAAGCATGACACTTTATTCTTCTTAAGGGACTACTAAATTAAAAAAAACAACCCCCCCCAAACCTTCTAGTCCAAAATAAATTCAAGCTTAGCCCACCATAAACCCCATTAGTAGTGTTTATCCATTCGTTCTTATCTTTTTGTCATATTACCCTAGTTAGCATGTTTCATGCTCTTCTTTGCTATTCTTTTTTTCATGCATTATTTATGAAGATCTTTTAGGATTTCTTTGTTTTCCTCAGGAATGTTTGTCAATAGTCAATAAACTTTTATTAAGCACCTACAATTTGCCAGGCACCACAATAAGAGCCAGAGATACAAAGAAAGGCAAATAGTCCCTGCTTTCAAGGATCTCATAGTGTAAAGGGAGAAACAATATGCAAACAACTATGTAAAATCAAACTATACACTGGACAAATTGTAAACAATTAACAAAGGAAAGACAATAGAATTAAGGGGGATCTGAAAAGGATTCCTGTGGAAGGGGGTATTTCAGCTGAGACTTGGAAGAAACCAACAAGGCCAGGAGGCAGAGTTGAGGAGGGAGAGCCTTTCAGGCACGGGGAACAGGTGAAAATGACCAGAATTGGCAGATAGAGTGCCTTATTTCAGGAATGGCAAGGAGGTTAATGTCACTGAGAATTTTATATTTGATCCTAAAGAGGATTGAGAACCACTGGAGTTTAATGAGTAAGGAAGGGTTAGGGGAGCGGGAGATAACATGATCAAGCCTTTGCTTTAAGATTGAGTGGAAGATAGCTCTTGTGAAGACTTCACAGAGTGAGACTATAGGGTGTGTTGGCAATCAAAATGGGCTCTTAGCACTCAGTTCAACCAAGTGTCCTTGAAGAGTTTGGCCTTTGTTTCCTTGATTAGATTGGGAGTCCTTGGTGACCTCCTTGCCTCAGGGGAAGGCCTAGGTTACATGGGTTTGAGTGACATGTTTGGGACATCAGACGCTTTTAGACCATGTAGGTTTAAGTGCCTCTTTGTGACGATTTTAGGTCACGTGGGTGAGTCGCATGTGTGACCCTGAAAAAGATATAAAACCACGGGTTGGCTTTCTCTTTTTCGGAGTTCTTACCCACAGCCGTGGTGGCACATGTGACTCTGGGTCAGCCCTTGCTGCGAGCTCCCAGGCTGAATTTAGATGTTGGTAGCTATGAATTGTATTTGGTCTGTCTGTCGATGTTTGTAATTAGTTTGTATTTGCTCTGAAGTTCAGGGTGCTGGCTTTTTCCCCTGTACTAAGTGAGTGGTATTTGTATGCTGAATTAAAGTAAGCTTGTTAACCCCTTAACGTTGCTTTCCTTAGTAAATCAGATCAAAAGAACCTGGGCTTTGGCAGCATTCTTGTTGTTGGGCTTGTGTTGGTCTTTCACCCCCACAACAGCTACTAGCCAGATTGTTGAAACATAGAAATTACTTTCTTTTCTGTATTATTAAAGTAAGTGGAGGAATAGAATGGGCTTGGGATTTAACCTTGTAGGAATTTAGTCAACTGACTTCTAGGAATTCAGGACCTAGGGCAGTAAGGGCCTTCTCCTCTTTCTCTTAGTGCTACCTCAGCACAAAGTTTTTACCAAATAAGGATATAATGGACTACATACAAGTTGTTTGTTTCCTGCTCCAAGAAGACTTCCCCCTGCCCCATTCCTCCCTTTTAACCTCAGCCATATTACTGCCACATCAGCAGTTAGTTGCTAAATAAGGAGATATGTCTGGATTGGCTGTACTTGATTTCCTGGTTCTTTGTCTAGCCTAGATTGTAAGGCCGCCTCCCAGCCAATGGAGAGGAAGGATAGTGGTGGGCAAGAATTTTTTGCAATAGGATATATATTGATGCCACACCTTTTGTAATTCACCTCCTTCCACTAGTCCGTCCTAGTGGAGGTGACGCCCCTTTCTCATGAGAATTGAATAAATACGTTCTGTTCTTACCTCGAGAGCCTCTTTATTTTATAAATTTTATTGGTAAGGGTCTTGTACCCCACACAAAATCACTTTGACAGCTATGGGGAGGATGGACTGGAGTGGGGAGAGACTTGTGGCAGAGACTAACCAGTGAATTTCAATAGTCCAGGTATAAAGTGAGCTGTGCAATTCCAGAGCTATTTCCATTCTTAATGTTCTAATGTGCCACTTGTGGTACATTAGTCTGAGGTAAAGCCTTCCTAATTGGACTGCAGTACATTAGTCTGTGGTAGAGCCTTCCTAATTGGACTGATCAGCCACAACCAAATACACTATATCCTGATTCCAGCATTGTGATTTCATTGGTCTTTTTTCAAAAATAAGGGATGAATGACAAGGCAACAATAACAACATGGTGGCGGCAACATCAGAGAGAATACTAATATGAGACATATTAGTAAGGTAAAATCAGTAGTCTTTGGCAACAAATTGTATATGGGGGGTTAGAGAGTAAAGAATTGATGATGACACCTAGGTTAAGAGCCTAGGTAACTGGGAGGATGATGATACCCTTAACAGCAATAGAAATGTTAGGAAAAAATGAGAGTTGAGAGGGCAGAGATAATTAGTTCAGTTTTGGATGCTCTGAGTTTAAGATATTCCAGTTTGAGATGTCCAAAAGAGAGCAGAACATACAAGACTATAGGTCAGCAGAGAGTTTGGGGTAACAAACAGATCTGAGAATCTTTAGCAGAGAAGATAATTGAAATCATGGGAAGTGATGATATCACCAAATGAAATAATAAAGATAGTGATGAAAGAGCCTTAGGGAACCTCTACTTTTAGAGGGTTGTGTTAAAATGGTATCTTGTTCTGGCCCCCCCGACCACCATCCACTTATAGTTAGCTGTAACAGTAAGGCAATAATAACAATGTAGATGATAATTGTCAAAATGCCTATGTAGTTCTATATCGCAAAGTATATGAGACTCTCCACATAGAAGACAGAAGAAGTAAAACATTTATTCAGACACCAGAGAACCATATCCAAATGTTTAGCTCCCACAGCCAGTCTACTTCATCATAACAGCAAGGAACCTAAAACACAATATCACAACATGGAGCCTCGCCATCCCCAAACCTCTCCAACCCCTTGCTGGGGTCTTCCCAAAGACAAACTCACAGTACAGCTAAGTCAGCCTGTTCAGTTCTAACAATCATGAGGGTGGCCATTAGCAGCCATATTCTCTCTCTCTCTGCACTTCCTGTGATATAACTTCCTTTTCCTGTCAGGAAGCTCCTCCCACCATATGTAACTTGGGCTTCTTGTGACATAAGCAGGTCACATAGCCTATTAATGGGTGGGAAAGATCTTCAAATCTAAATTGCTACTACATTAATATAGTAAGTTTGTAAGGAGTAAGTGTAAGTTAACAAAAGCAGGAAGATTACAAAAGGAAACTTAGCATTTACAGACTGTCCCATAAATCAAAGGAGTGCAACTTGCAAATTCTATCATATATTAGAGGAGGTTAGGTAAGGAGGCTAGGTGGCAGTGGCATAGTGGGGACAGAGTGCCAGGCCTGGAGTCAGGAATACTCATCTTCCTGAGTTCAAATCTGTCCTCAGACTCTGGCTATGCGAGCGTGGGCAAGTCACTTAACCCTGTTTGCCTCAGTTCTTCATCTGTAAAATGAGCTGGAGAAGGAAATGGCAAATCACTCCAGTATCTTTGCCAAGAAAACCCCCCAGAAACAAATGGGGTCACAAAAAGTCATACACAACTGAAATGACTGAACAACAAAAATCACATTATTAACTAAAAATCACACCCTGAGACCATGTGCTGAATCAGGGGAAGCCAATTAGGTCTCACTGTCAGGGCCTTTTGGTTCTATCATCTGTAAACCTCAAAAAAAATACCCCAAACCAAAAAACCTCCAGCTTAGGAAGACCAGTAAAATGTATAATGTTGCTAACAATTTTGAGGTGATGGAAATATATTAGTGAACCAACCCTGAGGTGACACAGATAAGAGTTAGGGTGTCTCTCACCCAAACCCTATAAAAATTAGACCCCAAACTCTTTTTCCCCTAAGCACTCTTCCATCTCTATGTAGGCTCATGCTGCTTCCAACTCCAATCCGTGGTTATACAAGTTATTCTGTGACTCCCTGCCACTACATCCCTCTACCACCCCATCCCTGTCCCCATGCCATCTGCCTCTGTACCTCCCCCTCTTTGCACTTTGTTTATGTACTTTCTGTGCACTTTGCCCAGCATCCTCTGTGCTTTATTAAAGTGTGATTAAAGCATTACTTCCTGTAGCCGATGTGGTTTTTTCTGTCAAGTACCTAAAGAACAAGGCATACCTGTCCCATTTCATAATTCCATAAATAAACAAATCAGGGGTATAAAGCAGATGAAGATCCAGCAAAGGAGACTCATAAGGAGTTATCAGATAGGAGGAGATGTCCTTGCACCTTGCCCAAGAAAATGACCTTGGTTCCATCCTCTTTTCTCCATATCTTCCCCTTTATCATCTCTACTCTATCACCAATCTACAGTTGCTTCCTGTTTACTGGCTGTTTCTCTACTGTCTACAAACATGTCCTATCACCCTTATCCTCAAAAAACCTCTCACTTCACCTGTCCATCTCAGCTAGATAACATCTTATATCACTTGTCCCTTTTATGCCTAAACTCCTTAGGGAGGTCACCTCCACTTTCCCTCACTTTTTTCTTACTTTCCATCTGTCTTCAAAACTCATTCAATTTGATGTCTTCAAAATTACTAACGTGAGAGATGGCCCACAGTGAAGTTTCCTCACTATTATCCCCCTGCTACACTCTTATCTCTTTGTTCAGCTTTGTTTCCTGAGTAACTCACGAAAGGAAACCATACTTGCCCTCTTCCAACTGGGTGCCTCCAAATTTGGTAAAAGGAAATGCCTAATAAGGTTTTGTAAAACACAGTCCTCTGATAGGGTACAGATTAGTTATGAATAATTATGGTAATGAAGTATTGAAATTGCTTTGCACCCATTAGTTAGACATTAGTAAGAAGACTGTGAGCTTCCGTCACCAGCCAATGGTGAGGTAAGACGAGTTAGAGGTGGGGTTAGGATTAGGACAAAGGAAGCCTGACAGCTTCCACATCTTGCATTCCCTGGTTGACACTGTTTGAGCTGGGAGGGTTGTGCCCTTTTCTCATGAGAAAGAATAAAGACCTTTTTCTGATCTCTGACACAGACTCTGAGCTTTTGATCCTGGTGGTTGTCGTCTCACACACTAATGATCTCTTGCTCGCCGAAATAGAACCTTTTCTCAATTCTCAGCCTTCTCGACCTCTTTGCCATTTTTGATCACCTTCTTCCCCTCGATATTCTCTTCTCTCTAGATTTTCAAGACACCACTCTGTGCTAGTTGTCCTCTTATCTATCGGAATGTTCTTTATCAGTCTTCTTTGCTGGATCTTCATCCACATCATACCTACTGCCAGTAGGTGTCCCCTAAGGCTCTGTACTGGGCTTTCTCTTCTTCTCCATCTATATTATTTCTCTTGGTAATCTCATCAACTCCCAATGAGTCTGTGACTTTGTATTACCTCAAAATCAAATATAAAATTCAATTAAAAAACATTTATTAAGTGCCTGCTATGTGCTAGGCATTGTGCTAAGAACTGATGATGTACCTAAGACAGTCCTTGCCCTCAAGAAGCTCAAGTACTAATGGAGAAAGAAAACATACAAAAGGAAATTGAAAGGGGCAGCCAGGTGGTGCTGTGGGTAGAGTTTTGGTCCTAGAGTCAAGATGACCTGACTTCAAATCTGTCCTCAGGTACTAGCTGTATGACCCTGGGAAAATTATTTAACCCCAATTGCTTCCAAAGAAAAAAGAAAGGAAACTGAGAAGAGGGAGAGACCAAATGGTACATAGTGAGGGGCATGATGGGTTAGAGTTACAGTGCAGTAAAAACTAAGCTAAACTACTAGAGAATCCTAGAGTGTAACCTAGGGAGTTATGAAAGTTTCAGAGCCCTCTATAAAGGAATTCTTTGGGAAGAAGTTACTTCTCTATCTTTTAGCCCTCCAATTAGAGGAGAGAAACAACTGAGGAAATCGAGAAGGTATTGAATATCAAAAACTGAGTCAAGCAGCATGTCAATGAGATTTTGGGTGATCAGCCAATTCTGGAGGAGGTATAATGTGTTCCATGGAGTCAAAAACAAACTGAGCTACTGATGGAAAACAGAAAGTTGCCTCTGTTTAGCTTTTAAAGGCCTTTATAACCTGACCCGTCCTACCTTTCCAGGCTTCTTACACCTTACTCTCCTCCAATCCAGTGCTAGTGACATCCTTGCTGTTCTCCATACATGACACTCCATCTCTTGACTCCAAGCATTTTCATTGGCTATCTCCTTCCCAAACACCCCATGCCTGGAACTCTCTTCCTCCCCATCTCTGCCTCTTAGCTTTTTCGTCGTGTCTCAGCTTAAAGTGCCACTGTCTGCACAAAGCTGTGTGCAATCTTTAATTTTAGGGAATTCCCTCCAAGATGACTGCCAAATTATCCTGTTATTTGTGCATGTCTGTTTCCAATTCGTCTCCCCATTACACTGTGAGCTCCACAAGAGTTTTTATTAGGGAATGGCTAAACAAATTATGGCACATAAATGTAATGCAACCTTAGTATGCTATGAGAAACAAGAAGCAGGATGAATAAAAAGAAGTATTTAGAGATTCAGAGGAACTGATGCAAAGCCAATTAAGTAGGCATGGGAAAACCACGTACACAATAAGTACAATAATGTACATGGAGAGAGCAACCATAAAATTATGAATATAAATAACAACTTTGGTCTGCCAAAAAGAATATGTAATGATGTCTACCTACTGAAGGTATTAGGTCAGCCAGTGGTTAATTGTAAGAATTGAGTGAACCACACCAACTCCATCTTGGGACTCAATTCTGGAGCTGGCTAAGTAATACTCTATTACCTCCCTATGTCATAATTTAGCCATTCCCCCAAGTTATTAACATTCTCTTAGTTTTGATGGAATTGAGTGGATTATTACAGCAAGTGGTAATGCGAATCGATGAACCATGCAGACTCCCTTTTGTTACTCAATTCTGGAGCCAGCTTAGTTCCCTTTCTGTTCAATTATGGGTATCTAGTCCAAATTCTGTCCTGTGAGAAAACTTTATTTGAATGTGGAAACTGGGAGAAAATTTCATTGCACTGTTCAAACCTAACCTTTCATGGCTAGGAACCTGGACCACCCCTACCTGCTCCTTAGAGACCTATGCTATGCCAACCAGAAAACTGGTTAGATCCAGTGATTGATGCAACATCTCAAGCAACATGTGTCTTATCTGAAATCTGACCTGTGCTGAGCAATCAGTTGTGTTTCTACATCCCCTTAGTTGTTTACAGATACCTGGAGCATGGGATGCCTCCTTTTTTGAATCCAGGAAACTGTACCTGTTTATTCTAACCCTCCCAAACTGAGAAGTCCCTAACCTTTCATACAGTTAGCGATCAAATTACCAAAGGTTGTACTGCTTCCTTTTGATTAATTGGCCTTACTTGATTGGTTGTTTTTAATGTATAAAAGTCTGTCTCTTCCTATATTTTGAGTCTAGCCCCAAGGTGAAGAAGGAGCCTGGTCCCAATTTGTTGGGCAATTGCCGTGGATTACTTAAATCAATATCCTTGGAAGATTGAGCCATAGTTTTCCTCAGTCGTTTTATCTTCCACCCACCATTCTCATTATATACAGAAAACTGCATATAATACCAGATTTGTTTGATATGTTGATCAGTTTTAATGATTTTTTTTCCTTTGTCTTTCTCTTGAGAAAAATCTTTGTTATAATGGATGGCTCTGTGGGAAGGGGGGTGGGATTCAGGGGATATCTAGGTGACATTAAAACAAAAGATATCAATTAAAATGTTTTTAAAGCAAATAATACAAATTCCTTGTAGGCAGGGACCACTTATCTTTTGTCTTTACGTTTCCCAGCACTTAGTAGAATACCTGGAACTTAGCAGGTGATTAATAAATGCCTGGATATTTATTCATTAAATTTACTTACCATTTGCCTACCATTTGTCACTGAATTTGCTACTAGTTCTTTTGTGATTTCATATCCTAATCCTGTAATAATTTTTGAATAGATTGTTCTTTTTATTCATTCCTGAAAATACTTTCCGGGTGTACTAACAATAATGGTTTATTGAATCAAACAGTATGGTTATTTTTGTAAGTTTTCCTGTGTACTATTTTCAAAAAGATTCACTGTAATTTCATTAGCAATGAGTGAGAATTTTGCCGAAATTATTTTCACTAGTTTTAATCATTTTTGCTAAATTGATAGGTATGGGGTATTTTAATTGTATCTTTTTTGATTACTGGTGAGGCTGAGTATTTTTTCAAGTGATCCTTCACAATTTTTGTTTCCTCTTTGGAAAATTATCTGTTGATATTCTTTGAACATTTCTACATTGTGAACTGGGAATTAACATTGTGACTTTTTTAAAAAAAAGTATCTTCAAATTACAAGCAATTAATCAACAAGCATTTATTAAAAATAAAAGTCAATGTCCTCATATGACCTACACTGTAGAAGAGATGGTAGGAAGCATTAAGCAGTAGATAAGCTGAAAAAAAGGAAATGTCAGAGGTAGAATATGAAATATGAAGATGAAATACCAGATAGAAAAAAAAAATGGAAGAACACTTCAGGTTTCTACTTACCAAAGCAACTGACCATGAAGTCAGTAAGATTACATTCAAAGCATATACATGGTAATCTTTGGGGGAAAGAAAAGCACTTCATCTAGGAGGACTAGAAAAAAAAACTGATGTAAGAGCTATTCCAGCTTAGTCTTGAAGGAAATCACAGATTTCTAGAAGTGAGGTGAGGAGACAGAGCATTTCAGATATACATTGAGCACAAATATTTGAAGATGGGATACTGAATGTTTTGAGGTTCATTTGTTTTTTTTTTCTGTCACCCTTGCAATAAATACCCTCCCAATCTATTTTTTTAAATTATATATTTGTGTCATTCACTCATATTTTACTGTAGTTGAACATATCTATGTTTTTAATTATTTCCATTTACAAAATAAAAAATACATCCCTTCCACAACTGAAATAAATACTTCGGCATATTTTTATTTCTATTTTTTTTAATGTTCAAATTTTTCATTTAGTTGGAATTCACTGGAGTACATGGTATAAGATAGGGATCCAAAGTTTTTTCTTGGTAACTTGCTGAACAATTTCTCCAAATATATTCATTAAGTAATGAGTCCTTTCTCCAGTTAAGGTTAGTCAAACATTAATCTTTTGTATATATTTGGTTGGATCTATTATACTTATTTTTTTCTTTTGGGGGGAGAGGATGAGGGAGGAAGGATACAGGGAGACATTGAGGTGATATAAATAGTGAAGATTATCTATAAAATGTATTACTTATAAAAAGACATGCCGAGAGGAAAGTCTGTTTTCTCTCAGTTCCTTACCTCACTTCCTGACACTTTTATATGCAAGTAGGCTTCAAGATCTGATACCCTTATGAGGTAAAAATGGACACTCAAAGCTTTACACCTTTTACATCCTATATGTCACTTTCTCAAGTGGCTTGGTAAGGCTTGATTTGTCATTAATGTTTTTTTCTCAATTTATTTGTTGGGTTTTGTGCCCTAAAATATGGTCAAATTTTGTAAGGATTACATGCACAGCTAAGAAACATGGAAACTTTTTATTTGCCATTCAATAATTGCTAGAGATTTATCATATCTAACTTTCTTAAGGTTCTGTTCATGTCGTTAACTTCATTCTTATTTATCTTTTTGTTAGATTTTTCTATGACTGAAAGAAGGTATATTGAGCTCTTCTACTCTTGTAATTTTACCATGAATTTCTCTCTGAAATTCAATTAAATTTTCCCTTGAGTATATAGATACTATGCAATATGTGTGTGCATACATATATATTAAATATTGATACTGATTCATTACCTAAGGTTTTAAAAATCAATATAGTGTAGTTTTCCTCCTTGTCTCTTTTTAAACCTATTCCTGCCTTGTCTGAAATTATGATCATTACTTTTGCTTTTGATTTTACTTGAAATATTCAATTTTGCTCCAGCTCCTTATTTTAACTATGTAAATCTTAATGATTCAAGTGTATTTCTCATGAACAACATTTTGTTTTATGGATAAGTTCATTCTATTCATAATCAGAGTTCTGATTGTTTTTCTCTGCACCTTTTTCTCCTCTAATTTTCCCTTTAAGTTCATTCCATTCATAATCATAGTTCTGCTTGTTTATAGTGTATTTTTCTGCATCTTTTCCTCTTGTAATTTTCCCTTTAGTTCAGCTAGGTGATAACAGTAGATAGAATGTGGGCCTCAAGTCAGGAAATTCATTGTTCAGTCACATCAGACTCGTTTTCTTGGAAAGATAATAGAAGAGTTAGCCATTTCCTTCTCTGGTTCATTTCACAGATGAGGAAATTGAGGCAAACAGGGTTAAGTGAATGGCCTAGGGTCCCTGGGCTACAAAGCTAGTAAATGTCTGAGACTGGGTTTTGAATTCTAGTCTTTCTGACTCTAGGCCCAGTGTTCTATTCCACTACACTGCTAGTTGCCTCTAGGAAAACTTTAGTTCAAATCTGGCCTCAAATACGTACTATCTGTGTCATGCTAGGCATGAGTCACTTAATCCTGTTTGCCTTAAGGAAGCCACTGCAATATCTTTGGCAAGAAAATTCCAAATGGAGTCGTGAAGAATTGGATATGACTGAAAGGACTGAAAAACACTTTTCCCTTTCTTTGCTCCTGCCCCTCATAGCCTGAGAAAGGCCTAAAACCTGGATTGGCCAAACAGGAGAAAGACATTTTGGGCCCACTCTAAGCTTAACCTACCATAATGCCTTATGGGCTCTGGCATAAAAGACATGCTTTGCTTTACTCAAAATGCCCCTTCTGTGTCAAGGCCAGATGAAGCTGATCAAAAGCATTCTTCTGTCCAGGGCAAGATGCCTTTAACAGGACACTATATTGAATAATGGGACTTTTCTTATCTTAGTATTTTATGGACACGTTATGCTATATATAGTCATGTTAATGATAAAAGAAACACAGACATCCTGGATCCATAATTTCAATTGACACTTTGACACTTCTCTTATTTATTTACAATCTATCCTTTTAAGAAATTCCTTTCCTGCATTATGGTTAACACATATGGAGACTATAATTTTGGTTGACACAGGCATCCTGAGTTGGGATTGCTCTAAGTGTATAAAGGGTCTCCTTCAACTTGTTTACTTCTTGAGTTCAGAATTATTTTCTGACTCCAATGCATATATGATTCTCTGGCTTAATGAGAATAAATAAGCATATTATAGCACATGTACAGCCATATTCTGTTTGCTCCTTGGTTAAACCTTTGGCAAGGTGAAACCCATTCTGTTTGTTCTTAGGACAAACCTTCAGTTAAGGGGGAAACTGATTTTGTTTCTTTGGACCAAACCTTTAGTACACAGTTGACACCTGCTTTACAAAGAAGAAGAAAGTAGAGGGAGAAAGAAATTTCCTTAATATTTTTGAAAGATAAGTGAAGTGACACCCAGCTCATATCAGAGTTTGTTTTGTTTATGACTACTGCCTTACCAAATCGTCCCACCCTTAAACTGCCCCCTCTTAACCTCACCTATTTACCTGTTTGACTTAAATATATTTCTATACTACACTTTGTACATATTTGTGTTTGTAGAGATGGGAAGGAATTGTTGAGCCTTTTTTGTTCAGATGAAAGTGAGTTTCATAGAATTCATACCACCCCTACTCAGTATTTGTAACCTCATCTCACACTACTAGTATGTGACATAATGAGTTATATCCCCTTGGGCTTCCTTTCCTCCCCAGTAGAGTCCTTTCTTTCTCTCATTTCCATCTTATCCTGAGACCATCTAAATAGAACAAATCACCAGATCTTCTGTGTCTTACTTAACTTTCCGTCTGATTCTAGAAGACTCAAGAGTTGAGAACTTGTTCTCCTCCACTGTTACCATAAAAACAATCTATCCTCACACATTCCCTTTCAATTGTTCAAATATATGATCTGATCTTTCACTTGACCCTTGTGTTTCAGTGTTAAAGTTTCTACTACTCAGTTCTGGCATTTCCATCAGGAATATTGGGAAGTCCTCTTGGAGAGCCTATTTTATTAAAAGTTCCATTATTTTCCTCTGTTGAGTTACACTGTTTTGTCAGAAAGGTTACTCTTTGTAGTAAGTAAGCAAGCCTTAATTGTTTGTCTTCTAGAAAAACATATTCAAAGCTCTCCTTTCTTATATAATGTTAGATGCAAAGTCTTAAGTGATCCTAACTATCTTATTAGTACTTGAACTCTTTCTTTTTGACTGCTTGCAATATTTTTGACTCTTTCTAAAGTCTCCCTTTATAAAGTGCTCAGAATTTTCCAGCTAACTTCATTTCCCATTAACTGCTCTGCTAAATTTCAACTCCATGCAGATCATGCCTCCCCCAGGTGACAAACTGATTGAAATATCATCATCATGGAGATCAATTTACCTTTGGTACTCAATACCTCCTCAGGGTCTCTGTAGTTTCTTCCCTCTGATTGGTGGGTTGTAAGGCAGAGCAATAAACTCTTCTCTTTATAGAGGGCTTTGAATTACGTAGTTCATTTCATTTCTCATAAGCTGCTTTGCTTGATTTTGATTCCACAAACATCATAGGGTTTCCCTTCCACCCAGAGTACCCTGGTGTCCCCGGCCCCCTTTCAGTTTCCTTCCTTTGTGTATTTTCTTTCCCATTAGATTGTTAATTCCTTAGGGGCAAGAATTCCTTTTTTTTTCTTTTTTGTATTACTTGCTTAGCATGGTACAACACAGTAAATACCTATTAAATGTTTATCAACTATTTGTAGTGGTAATCAGGGGCACGGCTTTTTGCTGTTCTTCTCTTAAGTGACTTTGATGATTCTGGCCTTTGTTTGAATGGGGCAGGTAAAATGGGATCTTTTTGTCTTGCAGTGTTTCTCAACACTAAAACAATGTAATGGTAATCAGGGCAAGACTTTTTGTTGTCTTCTCCTTTGGAATGCTGGGGTTAATTAGGTACCTTTGATGAGTCTTGCCTTTCAAATGTAATGGCCAGCAAAATGAGACTTCTCACTGTTCTTTGTTTGAGTGCTTCTCAGCACTGAGGTAATCAAGTGGCCCAGGGCCCAGAGATGGGTATATAAAATCCCAGGTTGGTGTTTAACTTTTGGGGCTCACTCATGGAAGGAGTGTTGAGACTCTGCGTAAGCCATTGTAACTGCACCCCCCCCTCCAATCTTTGCTAACCCAGACCCATTGGTTCTTCTCTGGTAACTAGGAATTGTGATTTGGTCTGTTTATATTATCTCTCTTCGCAATTTGTTTGTATTTGCTCTGAAGTTCAGGGAGCTGGCTTTTTCCCCTGAACTAAGTGAATGATATACATATGTTTGATTAAAGTGAGATTGTTAACCCCTTAAAGTTGCTTCCCTTAGAAAAGCACATCAAAGAACCTGTGTTAGCAGCCCTTCTGTGGGCTGGTTGTTGTTGGTCTTATACAGCGACAGTAGCTGCTAGCCACATTGTTGTTACACTATCGTCCCGTGTTTCCATTTCAAAGTGTCTGCTCAGTTCTGGAATATTCATCATGTTTCCTTTTCCTTTCTCTAGTTTGGATGCAAAGTAGCCATATAATCATATATGTGATGAGACATTTGCCACTAAGTGAAGGCGTGTCATCTGCATAAACATGATAATTAAACTCATAGGAACTAATGAGGCCATCAAGACATAGGGTATACAGAAAATGAATAGAGCCCAGGAAACAATCTTGTGGTATGCTGTTGTCATAACTGTCTATTGACATCTTGCTCTGATTCTTTAAGATGTCTAGAGGGAATGAAATATATCTTAATTTTCTATATCTATTTCAACCATTAGATGAAATAAGTTCTATTTCTAATTATTGAGCTGTAAATTTTTGTTCTTCACTAAAGTTTAAAAATAGTTTTTGCAGTGAATGGAGTAGTTCTGCTGTTAGGCAGCAAGGCGATATAGTAGAGAAACTAGTTTGGGGAGTCCTACCCCAAAAGCTTATTAGGTGAGAGAGCATGGTTACCCAAGAACGGGGTCAAAAAGAGTCAGACATGATTGAAATGAGTGAACAATAGGACTGTGGTTAATCACTTAACCTTTCTGGGCCTCTGTCTCCTCATCTGTAAAATGAAGGAGTTAGATTCTGTGGCTTCCAAGTTCCCTTCCTGCTTATAACCTGAGATTCAATGATCCTTTCTTCCTTTTTGTTATTAGAGTTACTATTTCTCAAGTAAATGCCTTTATTTAGCAAAACTTAGGATGCCTTTTAATCCATTCTTTACTCTTTTGTATTGTTTAGAATATACGTTGTAATGCCAAGTCTATTAGTAATTTCTTTTATGATTGTAAAACATTATATACCTTATTTATATCTACATATATGAATGTGTACATAAGCTTATTTGTGCATATGCATGTATGCTTATTTGAATATTAAAATGTTAACCACAATTAGTAACAGGCAAAGTATATTTCCTTCTTAAGAACTTAGCATTTATCATTTTTAGATTCCTTCTTTTGATATTTTCAAGGATCCAATTATGGATTTTTTTTATAGACTCGTGTCTGTCACAGAATTTAATGCTTCTATTTTCAAGCAGTAAGTACTTCCTTGCAGAAAATCAATTTGAGGTTCCATCTGCTTTTTAAGAGACATTTGCAGGAGGTCATAGCCAAGATGGTAAAATAGTAGGAAGTAGTACAACAAGCTCCCCTCTAAAACGCCTTCAAACAGATCTAGAAAACATACCAGACCAAATCCCTAACAGAAAATCCAAGAAAAATGTGACATTTTTTTCCAGCTTAGGTCAGCATAGGGAGACAGAGAGGTTTATTGACACTGTGAAGCACAGAAAGCTTGTAAGTCCCAAGCCTGAGCTGTTCCTGAAAAATGTAAATAACACAATATTCAATACTCCAAGAAATCAGTAGCAGGAGTATCCCAGACCTTTCCTCCATTAAATGTCCAAAGCCTAACCCTAACATCAAATCTAAAGTCAGGAAATAGGCTAAAAGAATGGGCAAACAAAAAAGAATACCACCACAAAAAGCTATTATGGTGACAGGGAAACTTAAGACACAAATCCAGAAAAAGAAAATTACTCCAAAACATCTAAATGTAAAACCTCAAAGAAAAAGAAAACTTAGTCACAAATTCAATGAGAACTCCTGGAAGAAGTGAAGCAAGAACTTTTAAAAAGTTTTTATAAATGAAATGAGAGTACTACAGGGGAAAAAATGGGAAAAAAGTGGTAAAAAATGGCAACTATGGAAGAAAGAATTGGAAAGGGAGTTAACAGTGTCGCAAAATAGATACAAAATCTTATCCAAGCAATTAACTCCCCAAATATTAGAATGGACTAAATGGAAGCCAGTGACTACATAAGAAAACAAGAAATATTAAAACAAAGTCAAAAGAATGAAAAAAAAGGAAAATGTGAAGTGTAATATAGCTAATATAACTGTCCTAGAAAACAGGAGAGAAAAAAAATTTAAGAATCAAGCGACTCCCTGAAAGCCATTACCTCCAACTCCGCAAAGAGCCTATATTTCAAGAAATCTTAAGAGAAAATTATCTAGATATCTTAAAACCAGGGGGCAAAGTGGAAATAAATAGAACACACTTATCTTCTCCTGAAAGAAATCCTCATGTGAAAATTCCCAGGAATATAATTGCCAAAATGCAGAGCTTCTAGGTCAAAGAAAAAGTGCTGCAAGCAGAAAGAAGAAAATAATTCAAGTACTGAGGAGCTGTAGTCAGAATCAATCATGATTTAGTAGCTACCATATAAAGGAGTAAAGAGTTTAGAAAATGATATTCAGAACACAAAGCTTATAGGCTTGTGTCCAAGGATAACTTACATAGCAAAACTGAGTATAATTTTACAGGGGGGATAATGGATCTAATGAAATAGAGGACTTCTGAGCATTTCTTATGGAAAAAAACCAGAACTGTATAGAAACTTTAAAGTTCAAGCATAGGAGTTACAGGACATAAAAGTGCAACCATAAATGAATAATCATAAGGGGCTAAACAAAGACATACTGATTACATTCAGATATGGGGAGATCATATATGTGTCCCTTTTGAACTCTATTAATTTATGTAACACAGACGAAGTCTAATTAGAAGTTCTGGTAATATTTCTGTTATGTCCTGATGATCTTAAAATAAAGATGGAAAGATAGGAAAAGAGGAATGGGGATGGGGGTAAGGGAGAAAGGGAAGAGAAAGAAAGGCTAAAGAAAATTATTTTACTTAATCAGGGTATCCAAGTAAAAATTGACACCAAAAACATGAGGGGGGTTACCACTGACACTTGAACCTCACTATCTTACTCCCATCTGAACTGGTAAAAGGAGGGAAGAACACACACACACACACACACACACACACACACACACACACACACACAATTGGATACAATACATTCACTGAACCGGGAAATAGGGAAAGCAGAGAAGGGGGAAGGGGAAACAGAAGAAGGGTAAATTAAAGGGGAGATTAATCCTAAGCAACATAAACTCTAAAAACATACTAAAATATTTATAGTTCTTCTTGAAGTGACAGAATCTGAGAGGGTACACATCAATTAGGGAAAGGCTAAACAAGTTAAATAGTATGTAAATATAACAGAATGCAATTTTGCTGTAAGAAATCATAAATAGCATGGTTTCAGAGAGAGATACCTGGGGAGACCCATATAAACTGATGACAAGTTGAACAAAACTAGGAGAAAATTTATGCAATGACAATGTATTAAAGACAAATATACACATGTGTATATGCTGGTTTTGGTTGGTTGTTTCAGTCATGTTCAATTGTTATGTTATTTTATTTGAGGTTTTCTTGGCAAAGATCTTCCCTGATCCATAGTTGGGAAAAGTATATTCTTCCGTGCTTCTTTATATAGAGGTCTTATATTCATTTGGAGCTTGCTGAAATATATCATATGAGACATTGGTCAGATCCTAATTTCTGCCCTACTGCTTTCTAGTTTTCTCCTAATTTTTTTTTTTGTCCAGTAGTGAATCCTTATAACCCAATTACTATGTCATTTCTTTCTCAGGCTTATTTCATAGATGAGGAAACTGAGACAAAGTGACTTGCCCAGGGTTACACAGCTACTAAGTGTCTGAGGCCAATTTTGAATTTGTCTTCCTGACTTTAGGCCCAGCACTCTATCCACTGTATCACCTAGCTACCTTAAAGATATAGCTATATATAAATACTACATCAAATAAAATAAATGTGGCACATGCATGATGTATTTTAAAAAAGGAGCAAAAGAAAGAAAAAGGGAGGTGGTGGGTATACATACATATACGGTCAATGTAAAAACTTGTTTTACTTGACTATATATATTTGTAATAGATTTTGTTTCACTTTCATTCTCAATAGAGGAGAGGGGGACAGAAGGCAGATTTTTACTGATAAAAATAATTTTTTTAAATGCAAAAAATAAAAATTGTATAATTTCTGAGTTTTAACATTTTATTTTTTCAATAGACTAATGCTATTGTAATTAGTATCTTAAACATAACTTCTGTTTAAAATGATGACTTCCTTGTAACATTGTTCAAGCATTTTAGACACCCCAACCCCCAAATTTCTCTTCTCTGGGATGGAAATAACTAGTCCTTCAAATGATTGCATGTGGCTTAGACTCAAGACCTTCCAATAGCCAAGGGTTGGGAACCTGTGACCTTGAAGCAACATGTGGCCCTCTAGGTCCTCAAGTGTGGCCCTTTGACTGAATCCAAACTCCACAGAACAAATCACCTTAATAAAAGGATTTGTTCTGTAAAACTTGGGCTCAGTCAAAAGGCTGCACCCAATGTTTTCCAGTTAATCAATGTTCTTTCTATGCTTTAGCACTAAAAACTGAGTACAATACTGCAGAAGTGGAAAAACCAGGGTAGAGAAGAGGAAGACCATTCCTGGAAGTTCTATAACTCCCTTTTCCAACTTACATTTTTTTCTTTTTTTATTATTACACACTTGACAAATACACACAAACATGAACATTTATTTACACAAAATACAGAAAGAAGAGGCTCGTATAAGATACTGTGAGCACACTGTATACAGTCTGTTCCTTCTTCAAGTCTATGTTAAATCTCTTGAGAGTTGCAACACTGACATGCTTTTCTGCATCCCTCTCCTTGAATTTTCCTTCATTCTCCTCTAACAATTTTTAAATATTTCATGGATTCTCCCTTCCTTTCCAGCTTTTTTTTCTTAGCATCTCTCTCTCTCTCTCTCTCTCTCTCTCTCTCTCTCTCTCTCTCTCTCTCTCTTTCTCTCTCTCTCTCTCTCAAGAGCATCAAAGGAAATATCACTTTTTTCATATAATTCTAAATTATTCTCCAGAAATGATGAAATTCTAAATTATTTTCCAGAAATGCTGAATTGTTTTACAGATTCATCAGTGGTTCATTAGTATGCCTGTCCTACAGCCCCTGCAAAAATTGCCATATTGCTTTGTGGATCTGATACTGAAGTGGAATCTTAAAGTTGTTTTAATTTTAATGTCTCTAATTATTAATGGTTTGGGACTTTAAAAAAAATATGGCTGCCAATAGATTTATTTTCTTCTTCTGAAAACTGCCTGATCATATATATATCCTTTGACTATTTATCTATTGGGAAATGGCTCTTGCTTTTATATCTTAGATATCATACCTTTATCAGAGAAATTTGCTGCAAAGTTATTTCCTCCCACCCCCAAGTTAACTGATTGTGTTCTAACTGCATTACTTCTATTTATATAAAACCTTTTAAAAGTTATAACTAAAACTCCATATAATGTAAAATCCATTCTATTTTTTCTTTAGTCAATAACTTCTCTGATCCATAATTGTGAAAGGTATATCCTTCTCTTCTTCTTTACATGTAGATCTCATATTCATTTGGCGCTTACTGAAATATATCATATGAGATATTGGTCTAAACCTAATTTCTACCCTACTGCTTTCCAGTTTTCTCCTGTCCAATAGTGTGTCCTTATCTCAGTTAATTAGAGTCCTAGGGCTTATTGAACACTATGCTATCATGTTTAATTGCTTCTTGGTCTTCTCCCTGTCCTTTTTATAAAGTTTAAAGACCTTTTAATTATATTTGCAGGGTAAATACATTTCTTAAAAAAATCCTTTCTTAGGTATTACATCTTTGTCCAGGAGGCTTTCAGTCTTTTTGTTGTTATTGTTTTTAAGCATTGGTCTAGAAATTCAACTCTCATTCTCAAACACCATTGTTTTTTGTTAGCTTTTCAATTCCCAAATCAGTTTTTCTGATTAGCTTCCCTTGCCTTCAGGGATCATCAGTGATAAAAATACCACCTGTAGACCTCTGGTTTTCAGTTGCTGATCCAAGAACTCATAATCTTTGTCAATGCTTTCTAGACTTCAGGCAGCATCAACTGTACCCGTGTGAATCACTCAAAGTGCATAGTCTCAGCTGTTTTGACAAGCCTTGGAAGGCTTTCCTGTTATGTCTTGGATACATGCTCTGCTAAGACAAACATCTTTATTGTTGTTGCTAGGCAGACAAATAAGTTTCCTCAGTTCTTCTGAGCAAGGAGGAGATGTTTCTACTATTCTCCTCTTCTTCTTTTGACCCTTACTGGACCATTTCTCACCTGACAGCACTGATATATCTACTTTATCATTGCTTGGAGGATAAACAAATTTTGACTCTTCAGGTCACTCAACCCCATCTTCTTCAGGAAGAGTCACAAAATCTCTTTTCGGTCTCTTCTGTGTAACATTCTTCTATTCTTCAACTTCACAACATAGGTCATTTCCCTTCTACCACTCCATACATTTTTCCCCCATTGAGTCCTGCTTCTGGTTTCTTATATTATGTTTTGTCTATTTTTTAAAGGAGTATTTAGTTATTTGATAACCTGAAATGTTGGAAATCCCCATTCCCCTTGGCCCCCTTTTACTTTCTCTTCAGGGAGGGAGACCATTCTAAAATGTGTATATGCCTAGCAATCACTTTGTCCTCACAGAAATACAAGTATCAAACACTCCATGCAAGTAGTTGAGAAATATCCTTGGTTCACTGTATTACTGAGTTCCTCACCTTTGTTTATTAAACTGCTTGGGGGTAGGGGGCAGGGAGGGAAGGGGGGTGTTTTCTACTTATCTATAAGTATTTCATTAAGACAATTACAACCTTTTTTTATACTTCGAAAGCTATACTCAGGTACTAAAGTATGGGGGAAAGGTACTAGACTTGGATTTAGGCAGACCTGGGTTTAAAAAACTCGGGAAGAGGAGAAGGGACAGATCTTTGGAGAGGGGGTAAGTTAAGTAATAGGAGGGCAAGGTAGTAGGCATAGGTAAAGTAGAGGAGTCAGGAGGGATGGGAAATAAAAGATATATGCAAACACAAAATAAAGATGAGGAGTAGAATTTATTAAGCAAAAAAAGAAGGGACAGTAATTATGATCTCAGACAAACTTAAAGCTAAAATAGATTTAATCAAAAGAGAAAAATAGGGAAATTACACTATATGTCAGCCATATTAATCAATATTGTTTTAAGTTATTTAAAATAAGACAGTATAAGGTTGGAATATTGTTGTGGTGTAGAAAATGATGAGTTGTGGATTTAGAAAATTATGGAAAGACTTGGAAGAAAGATGTTATTCACCCTTAGAAAGAGGACAAAGGGGGGGGGGTGGAGCCAAGATGGCAGCTGGAAAGCAGGGACTAGCATGAGCTCCCCACCAAGTCCCTCCAAAAACCTACAAAAAATGGCTCTGAACCAATTCTAGAACTGCAGAACTCACAAAACAGCAGAGGGAAGCAGGGCTCCAGCCCAGGATAGCCTGGATGGTCTTTGGGTGAGGTCTATCCCACACGGAGCTGGGAGCAGAGAGGAGCGGAGCAGAGCAGAGCCCAGCGTGAGCTGCTCAGACCAACCAGACCAGGAGCCGGGCAGTGTGTGCCCTAGCGCCCTGAATCAATGAGCTGCAGCAGTTACCAGACTTCTCAACCCACAAACACCACAGACAACAGAGAAGGTTAGTGGGAAAAGCTGCGGGAGTGGAAGGAGTTCATGGTTCAGCTACTGCCCCAGGGGCAGCAGAGGTGGGGCAGCTACAGAAGTACAGCTGCAGTTGCTTCCGGCCCCAGGCCCACCTGGTGGGAGGAATTAAGGGGTGGATCAGAGCAGAAGTGCACAGCCTACTGAAGATCTAAGTCCAGTCTGGGTTGGGGGTTCTTGGGGAAGGAGAAGTGCTGGTGTGGCAGAGCTGGCACATCCCCCCAAGCGTGGAACGTAGTTCTCTCAACTCCACAAGCAGTCATACCCCGCTGAAAAACTCAAGGGTGAAGTTAGTTGGCTGGGAATATGGCCAGGCAGCAAAAACGCACACAGATTCAGTCTCAGACTTTGGATTCTTTCTTTGGTGACAAAGACCAAAACATACAGACAGTAGTTAACAAAGTCAAAGAGCCCACAACAAAAGCCTCCAAGAAAAACATGAACTGGTCCCAGGCCATGGAAGAGCTCAAAAAGGATTTGGAGAAGCAGGTTAGAGAAGTAGAGGAAAAATTGGGAAGAGAAATGAGAAGGATGCGAGAAAACCATGAAAAACAAGTAAGTCAATGACTTGCTAAAGGAGACCCACAAAATACTGAAAAATACACTGAAGAAAACAACACCTTAAAAATAGACTAACTCAAATGGTAAAAGAGCTCCTAAAAGCCAATGAGGAAAAGAATGCCTTGAAAGGCAGAATTAGACAAATGGAAAAGGAAGTCCAAAAGACCACTGAAGAGAATACTACCTTAAAAATCAAATTGGAGCAAGTGGAAGCTAGTGACTTGTTGAGAAATCTGGATATTATAAAACAGAACCAAAGGCATGAAAAAATGGAAGACAATGTGAAATATCTCATTGGAAAAACCACTGACCTGGAGAAGAAATCTAGGAGAGATAATTTAAAAATTATTGGACTACCTGAAAGCCATGATCAAAAAAAGAGCCTAGATATCATCTTTCAAGAAATTATCAAGGAGAACTGCCCTGATATTCTAGAGCCATAGGGCAAAATAGAAATTGAAAGAATCCATCGATCGCCTCCTCAAATAGATCCCAAAAAGAAATCTCCTAGGAATATTGTCACCAAATTCCAGAGCTCCCAGATCAAGGAGAAAATACTGCAAGCAGCCAGAAAGAAACAATTTGAGTACTGCGGAAACACAATCAGGATAATACAAGATCTAGCAGCTTCTACATTAAGAGATCGAAGGGCTTGGAATACGATATTCCGGAGGTCAATGGAGCTAGGATTAAAACCAAGAATCACCTACCCAGCAAAACTGAGTATCATGCTCCAAGGCAAAATATGGATTTTCAATAAAATAGAGGACTTTCAAGCTTTCTCAGTGAAAAGATCAGAGCTGAATAGAAAATTTGACTTTCAAATGCAAGAATCAAGAGAAGCATGAAAAGGTAATCAAGAAAAAGAAACTGCAAGGGACTTACTAAAGTTGAACTGTTTTGTTTACATTCCTACATGGAAACATGATGTGTATGATTCATGAGACCTCAGTATTAGGGTAGCTGAAGGGAATATGCATATATGTTTATGTATACATATATAAATATATATATATATATATAAGTGAATGTGTATGTATGTATATAGGTATGTGTGTGTATATATATATATATATATATAGAGAGAGAGAGAGAGAGAGAGAGAGAGAGCGGGCACGGGGTGAGTTGAAGATGAAGGGAAGATATCTAAAAGAAATAAAATCAAATTAAGGGACGAGAGAGGAATATATTGAGAGCGGGAGATAGGTTGAGATAGAATGGGGTGGATTATCTCGCATAAAGGTGGCAAGAAGAAGCAGTTCTGGGGGAGGAGGGGAGAGGGCAGGTGAGGGGGGAATGAGTGAATCTTGCTCTCATCAGATTTGGCTTGAGGAGGGAATACCATACATATTCAATTGGGTATCTTACCCCACAGGAAAGAAGATAAAAAAAGGGGGGGATGATGGAGGGGAGGACAGATGGGGGTGGAGGTAATCAAAAACAATCACTTTCGAAAGGGGACACGGTCAAGGGAGAAAATTCAATAAAGGGGGATGGGTTGGGAAGGGGCAAAATATAGTTAGCCTTTCACAACATGAGTATTGTGGAAGGGTTATACATATTGATACACATGTGGCCTATGTTGAATTGCTTGACTTCTTAGGGAGGGTGGGTGGGAAGGGAAGAGGGGAGAGAATTTGGAACTCAAAGTTTTAAAAACAGATGTTCAAAAACAAAAAAAAAAGTTTTTGCATGCAACTAGAAAATAAGATACACAGGCAATGGGGCGTAGAAATTTATCTTGCCCTACAAGAAAGGAAGGGAAAAAGGGGATGAGAGGGGAGTGGGGTGACAGAAGGGAGGGCTGACTGAGGAACAGGGCAACCAGAATATACGCCATCTTAGAGTGGGGGGGAGGGTAGAAATGGGGAGAAAATTTGTAATTCAAACTCTTGTGAAAATCAATGCTGAAAACTAAATATATTAAATAAAAAAGAGGACAAACAAGTACAGTACAATCTTGCATAGATCCATATGAACGTGTATGTCTATATATGATATGATTATAGATATCTAAGTATATGTATGTGTATGTAGTAAGTGTATGTATGTATATATGTTTGTGTATACATATGTATGTGTATATGTATGCACATACGATATCCTGGCTTAATAGTAACCCTTTTGGGGGACAGGGCAAGGTGGGGAAGGAAGGGGGAAAATAAAGTAAAAAGTGCACAGCGGGGCACAAAAGAAAATTCACAAGTAAGTAAGAAAAGATGGACACCTCTGAACACAATGTGTAGTATTTATTACCTAGTCTTTCTTGAAATGGAAATTTATTACTGTATATTTTGAATTCTCTCTTACATTCTGCTGTATACATGGCAATGCTTTTTTTTTCTTTTCTTACTTTGTATTTAGTTTTAGTATTTAAGCTTCAACTAAATTAATTTTTAAAAAAAGAGAATGGAAATAAATAAGTAAACAAGCATTTGCTAGCTGTGTGATTCTGGCTAATTGACTCAACATCCCCATGTTTCCGTGTCCTCATCTGCAAAATAAGAATTGGACTTGATGGCCTCTGAAGGCCCTTTCTGGCTCTAAATCTACCATCCTTTCCTTTCTTCTAGCAATCTAATGGCATCTCACCAATCCCTTATCTATCTTTCTACATATCTATCTCTCTATCATCTATTTGCCAGTTGGTTTGATTTATCCCAGTTCTGCTATGGGTGTGCAAATCTGCAAGGAAAAGGAACACACAGGCACTATGGCTGGGCAGAAAGCTGAGTCCTTGATCAGACCCTGAACACTCTACACATCTGCTGTCATGAGCAGAGGACCCTGTGTCCCCTGACACTCTGCCTTGATTTATTCTCTGAATGATTCACAAACTCTCTCCTGCTGTCCCCTTCTCCACCCCAACAGCTGTAATACTGGATACTGAATGAAACAAAGCTTCCTCCCTAAATCCTGCTGCCTGCTCACTCATTCCCATCCATTTCAGCCTTATTCTAACTACTCCATATTCACTTGCCTTGGGAACTCTTTCCATAATTAGCAAACTCCTTTCATTCTAGACCTCTTCCTCAAGTGCATCATCCATCTTCTGGCTTTCCCTGAGACCTGGCTCTTCCTGACATCCCTGGCCATCTTTTCTAGAGCTTTTTGCATCATTTCTCACACATGACTCATTGGTCCCAGGGAAAAATAGAATTCCTCTTGTCTCCACTGCCACTTCCAGATTCTTCCTTTGCCACCAGGCCCCACCAAGGGCATTTCAGTGAAGAGTTAAATATAGTGAAAAAGGGAATGATAAAAGATTATGATAGGATGAAGGGATTTCAGAGTTCTTATTCCTGGAATTAGATGTAATTGTGTATGATGGCAAGATCAAGAATTTTACCTTTCATGTGTGTGGCAGAGGTGAAAGGTAAGAGCAGGGCATGGGACCAGAGTAGATTCAAGGAACTGGGCAGTAATTCATGTATTTAGGGGAAGACCGACATGTATACTATGCTGAGGTTTTCTAGTTCAAGAGCAGGAGTTGGGGCAAAGAGGGATAAATGGTAGAAGCAAATGTTAGGTATATTCTTGCTAGCCTTAAGTGGAATTATCCTCCTCCCAATTTGCCTGCCTCGCATGATCCAACTCATTACTCGAGTTGCACAAGATGCTATAAATAAATTAGGATGAGTTCATATCTCAGGAGAAAGCCAGGTAAAGATTACAGTGGAGAGGACTAGTGGGACCAGCACCAGTGATAGAGAGTGTGAACTTATGCTAAAGAAATTTGAGAACATAGATCCAACGAAAATGTGGAAACATAACCCCTATTAAGAGAAAAAGGGGGGATTTGTGAGAAGTATGGGGAGTAAAGATCAAGTTTCCTGACAGATGCTGCACGAGACCCATAAACTGAGGGGCCTAGGGTAAACTGACTAACTGGTCAGGGTCAGACATAAGCCAATAATTCTTTGTTAGTGCGAAATCTTAATAAACCTCATGCATATTACCGGACACACCTTGCATAAAATTAGGACCTCATTAACTGATCATGTGATGCATGACCTGCAGGGACTGGGGCAGACATATCAAGGAATAATGTGGAGTGGGAGTATAAGGAAGATAGTAACCCGGAAAGATCAGGACCAGACGGGAGGAGTTAAGAAATTACTAATCCTATAAATCTTGCTCTTGCTTCTGTACTCAGTGCACTCTCCCCCTCAAGGAGGTGTGCCTGCTTTTCAGAAGAACCAAATAGGACGCACTTCAACCTCTTTAATAAACAGCATTTGGACACTAGTTGTTGGAATTGAGTCTGGGGTCTTCTTTATAACAGATATATAGGTCTGAGAATCATACCCATAGAGATGACCGTTGAACTCATAGAAATTGATAAGGAGGAATCATAGAAGATGATGAGCCATTGCATCAGTAATTAAGGTGGGACTTTCCTTTACTGTTTTCTCCTTTAGCACTTATTTAACCAAGTGCCCTTGAAGAGTCTGGCCTTTGTTTTTTGATTGGACCAGGAGTCTTTGATGACCTCCTTGCCTCAAGGGAAAGTCTGCTTTGCATGGGTTTGAGTCACATGTTTTTGACCCTTGAGACTTTTAGGCCAAGGGTTTGAGTCAAATGTCTGTGCCGCTTTTAGGTCATGTGGGTGAGGAGCGTGTTATGATGCCCTTTGACCCTGAACAGAATATATAAACCCAGAGGTTGGCATTTTCCCTTGGGGCTCTCACTCACTGGAGAGTGGCCTGACTTGAAGAGACTCTGGGCAGCTGTTAAGAGCACCCTGGCTTGTAAACCCGGGTGTTGGGACTTTGTTCAACCCTGGTAACTATGCGTTGAGATTTGAATCAGACAAGGTCTATCTATTGATGTTTGTAATTTATTTGTATTTGCTCTGAAGTTCATGTTGCTGGCTTTTCCTCCTGAACTAAGTGAATGATGTTTGTATGTTGGATTAAAGTGAAATTGTTAACCTCTCAAAGTTACTTTCCTTAGTAGAGCACATCAAAGAACCAGTGTTAGCAGGCCTTCTGTGTGCTGGTCGTTGTTGGTTTTACACAGCCACAGTCGTTGCTAGCCACACTATTGTTACAGCCATGTACTGAAGTGACTGAAAAAGCTGAGTTAATGTTATAGAGCTTAACAGATAGCATTGAGGATAGAGAGAAAGTGGTATGAGATGATCACATGGATGTAAAAAGAGAAAAAGGTTATTGAGAAATGGACTAAACAAAGCAAAAACCACCACAGAAGTAGAAATGGAAGGAATATCTGGAAAGGACAGATGATAACAGAATGCCATATTTGGTCTGTAAATGCCAAATAGTTGGATGAAGGGGGAAAAAATGTACAAAAGATTTTTTTTAAAGCAAAGCATAAAAGCCAACCCCCTTTCCAAAGCCTTGGATGAAGGTAACTGGCTTTAAAGGTTTCAACTGTTTGGTAATGCTAACAGCAAATGGTTATCTCATCATTTTTGAGGTGGATTTCCTTATAAGCTTATTTTCTTCAGGATGTAGCTTCAATACAATAGAATATAACTGAACAGGAACTTAAAACTCAAAATATATGGTATCTGATTTTTCATTTGCGTAGTACCAGAAGAAAGGTGATATATTACAGACCCAGCCACCTGTGACCTCCATTCTTATAAGGGTCCTGAATAAATTTTCCAGATACTAGTATGGAAGAAATAGGTAAGTTTCCATTTAGAAAATCACTTCAGTAGTTTTGCAAGGAAAATTAAAATCTATTAAAGATAAATCTATATATCCTCCAGTTTATGTGTCTATGTGCATAATCAAATTACTATGCAGGTTTAAGATAAATCCACATTTTCTTTTTTCACTTATTCTCTCAAAATAAAGAAATTTTTTCTCACAAAAAAAATTGCTAAGAATGGAAGTATTTCAGGGGTTGGGTTTGGATGTGTTTTATTTTCTTCAAATTGGGATGGCTCAAGTTGAAGCATTTGCTTTTAGCTAATTCTATCTTTTTCTCATCTACTCTACAACCAAGTTCAAAATTACAAGTGACTGAATTGTACAATAACAAACATTATTAACCAGAGCAAATATGCCCTACTCTGTGATATATGTAAGTGACACATGTGTAACCCCCATGGCCCTAGAGAATAGAAATGCTAATGGAACATTTTGGAACTGTAATTTCTGGGACTATTTTTGTTTAGAATTTCTGGGAGAAAGAAGCCAAAAAGTGAGTTCAAGACTAGACTTTGTGGAGTTGGTCCTCAATCTTGGGTCCATGTGGACAAGCCAGAGTTACGTACTACTGCCTATGGTTGCCCAGTCTACTGCCTCTGTTGCCACTTTGCTACTACTACTGCCTTCTAGTTAATAAACATTTATTAAATGCTCATTAGTGCTAAGCACTGGGGATACAAATGCAAATAAAAATTATTATCCCTGCCCTCAAGGAAATTACAATTTAATGGGGGGAAAAGTCACACAAAAGGAAGCTGAAAAGTAGAGTAGAGGTAATTGGTACTCAACTTGGTTGCCTCATAAAGTCAGAGATGTCCTAGCATAACGTAGCAGGTGAGAAATGAGACTTATCTGATAAGGGTACTGCTGGCTAGATCAGGGCTGAGAAGCCCCGTGAACTGACAATGATGCTTTCTGAGAAATAATTCTTCTCTCCTTCCCTCCCCACATCCCACCTGTT
The DNA here is from genome assembly GCF_011100635.1 of Trichosurus vulpecula. Taxonomy (NCBI): domain Eukaryota; kingdom Metazoa; phylum Chordata; class Mammalia; order Diprotodontia; family Phalangeridae; genus Trichosurus; species Trichosurus vulpecula. The sequence goes on along the minus strand of NC_050575.1, from coordinate 263,331,944 downwards.
CCCCATCAAGGAAGGAAGTTGCTCCCATTAACTGCATCACTACACTCCCAATTATGCCTCCTCTCCTTTCCAGGAAGAAGGCAGGAATTGGAAAACTATACAACCCAAACTCTTCTGCAATTCATAGCACCAGCTGCTTTGCATTCACAAACTCTATCTCTTCATTGCTATTGGTTCATTTTCCCTATTATAAAGAAGAAAACCTGACAACTGCTCACCTTTGCATGATTAATGTTAGTTTTGTGGTAGAGGATTATGGAAGGCTTAGTCTACAGAGAAAAGTATTCCACTTTACCTTGAGGTATAGGAAAGTGGCAGAGCCATTTATTACCTGTGGAGGTCACAAATGCATTGGAAACATATTGAGGTAATACTTCTAAACCAGCTCAGGTTTTAAGCAGAAGAGAATTGAAAGCAGAGAGATTAGTAAAATAAAGTGAATTAAAAACCCTAGAGACAAAAGAGCTAAACCTGTGAGACAAAAACAAGCTAAGCATCTTGAAAGGAGGATTACCTACTTAGGCCAACTTTTACCTAACCCTTGAGAACCACATTCCCCCGAATAGGTGAACCAAAGAGGCAAGTCAAATATGTTTATTAAAAGTGGAAACCCTATTCTTGTGTATTTGTTACCAGTAAGGTAACCACATAGAAACTTGCATGATAATTTCCATTTTTATGTGAGGTGGCATGGATCCAATTTGACACAAGCAACCAGGATCCACGGCCCATAAATGCTCACTCTGTGCTTGCGTTATGCTGACAGGCTTAGCTTGTAAACACCAGCACTGCACCCTGCCTCCCCTGCCCCCCATCACCCTGCCGCTCCTTGTCTCGTTGGCCACCAAAAGAGTAAAGTGACTATCAATTCCTTGTCTCTGCTGTCTCAGTTTGCCCAGAACCAGTGAACCTGCAGGGAGCTGAGCTCCTGTCTTACACCATTATCTAATTTACACGTTGGAAAAACAAACAACCAGCTGGAACTGTTTTTAAGCCATTTGGAAGAAAGAAAAAACAGTATCCAAAATAAGTAAGCTTTGTGTTCAGATATATATTATTGAGTGAAATTCTTATACAAACTTAGTATTTACTGTTTCCAGGAAAAAATATATACATACACACACACACAAGTGTGTGTGTATGTGTGTGTGTGTGTGTGTGTGTGTGTGATAAGAAACAGGGGGAGGACTTTTGTTTCCACAGAGTTGAAAGTATCCCTCTTCCACCTCCTCTCCCCCAACCCCCAGCTTCAGCAGAAACCAGGCTTCTGGCCAGTCAGGTGAAAGTTTACACACATGTTTAAACGAGCCATTTGAAGAGGGTATGACATAGATAGTCAGGAGTTTGTATCTGGCCAATGAAGAGCCTGGCAGGAGATTCAAAGGGAGGATCAATAAAAGGACTGACATCCATCTGGGTCCTTTGTACTTTGTACTCTGTTCAGGGGATGTACCCATTTATTCAGACTGAATAAATGTAAAATATAATTTAAAAGTTCCTGGCTTCCCAACGAGTATTGTTTATTCCTAGACAATGTAAGTATGTTTCTAACATGTATGTACATATATACATACATATACACGCATACACACACATACATCTCTCCATTCACAAAGTTACCACCCTAGTTCACACTATTACTTCACCTGGATTACAGCAGTAGCTTCCTAAATGCTCTCTTCATCCTAAGTTTTTGACAGCACTCCAATCCACTATCCACATAAATGTCAAAGTGATTTTCCTAAATCAATATCTGAGCTCTTCAGCCCTTCTGCCCTTTTTTTTTTTTTTAGAAATTCTGTGGTGGTTTCTTATCACCTCCTCTACTTTGCATGTAAAGCTCTCTACAATTTCAATTCAATCAACATTTATTAAGACCTACTATATGCCAGGCACTGGGAATACAAATAAAAAAAGGCAGTCCCTGCCCTCAAGGAGCTTACAGTCTAAGGAAGGAAGGAAGGCATCACACAAAAGGAAGCTGGAAGAGTGGGAAGGGGAGGAATACCGGGGAGTAGCTTGCTTGCTCAGTGGACTTGAAAGCAAGCAAAGCTGCAGTTGGAGACCTGGCACCTTCCTACCTTTCCAGTCTTATTACACATTATTCCCCCTCCACTCTCACTCTAAGAATCCACCTGCTGTTTCTCACGCACAGTGTTCCATCTCGCAAGTCTTTGTCTTTGCATCGGTTGTCCCTCATGAGTGCTATGCTCTCCCTTCCCAACTCTGCTTCTTACAATTCCTGGCCTTGTTCAAGGCTTCACTCCAATGCTGTGTTCCACAGGTCTTTCCTACTTGAAGCCTTTCCTGATCCCCCTAATTGCTTGCACCTGCCCTTCCTAACAACTTTGTATTTAACTACTTTTCGTGCATTTATATTTGTTCTCTTCATATTTATTTGCATATGCACAGTGGAAAAAGAACCAGGCTCTGAGTCAGGAAGTGGTTGTTCTTCTTCAGTCATTTTCAGTAGTGTCTGACTCTTCATGACCCCATTTGGGGTTTTCTTGGCAAAGATACTGGAGTGGTTTGTCATTTCCTTCTCCAGTTCATTTTACAGATAAAGAAACTGAGGCAGAGTTGTGACTTGCCCAGGGTAACAAGCTACTAAGTGGCTGAGGCCAAATTTGAACTCACAAAGATAAGTCTTTCTAACTTTAGGCCTGGAATGCTATTCACTGTGCCACCTAGATGTGCTGGAGTCAGTAAGACCGGAGTTAAAATCAAGCCTCAAACATTAGCTTTGTGACCCTGAGCAAGTCACACAGTCTGTTTGCCTCAGTTTCCTCATCCATAAAATGGGCATAATAATAGCACCTACCTACCTTCAAGGATTGTTGGGAGTGTGTGAGGTAGTGAGAGAATGAAGTGTTCAGGCTTCGCAGGGAATGTGTGTGTGTGTGTGTGTGTGTGTGTATGTATATGTATATATATATATATATATATATGTATGTATTTATATCTAAAATGTTTGAGAATCAATATTTAGAGAACAGAGAAATGGGATAAATTTGAGTCTGTGGGAATCTGACTATTGAGCCTTTAGGAATGTCTTTCTCGCCCTCCTTCTTTAGATTGATAGATGTCACCTCAGCTGTGAGTGGAATACAAGATTGTGAAAGCTTCCCTATGAATAACTCAGGCAAGGTAATATTCAAAATAGAGATAGTACTTAAAAATTTGATTAGGATGTGAACCTCACCAGGCCTAAGTTTCATTTTCCTATAAATCATATGATTTGGGGGAAATCAGATGGTATTCCCCTCTCCCCTTCCCCTCACCTATTTCCCCCATAAGGTAATTCTGTAGTTTCTATGCTTGTATTAGGTAAAAACTTATTTCTTTATTCCTGGTTAGATTGTGAGGCCACTTGTCTCCTGCCAATGGGGATGGGGGGGTCCAGCCTCTGGGGGTGGGATTTCTTGGAATTGTTTGTACAAAAATGGTGTATATCTCCCTGCTTGCCTTCTCCCCCCACCCCTTCCCCCCTCCTCCCTCATCACTGCTAGTCTGCCCTGGTAGTAAGAGAGATGCCCAACTCTTGCGAGATTTGATCAAATAAAGCTTCTGTTTTTCCTAACTTGAGAAACCTCTTTTTTTTTACTTGAGTTGGTGGTCTTCTGACCCACACAGATTTGGAGGCTTATCCCAGGATTCCCCTTAATTGAAGGGGGGAGTCTTCTCACCAGGGAGCAGGATCCAGTGTGCACCCAAAATTTATTGGTGAACTCCTGGTCCCGGTGTGGACTCTGCCCGGTTGAGGGAAAATCCCGAAGAGAGGGACTTGGAGGAACAAAAGCTGTGCTAGGCCTCCGACATTCTAAAGTGGAAAAAAAAGCCTGGCCAGCAGGTGTGGAAGAGTCATAAATAAGTACACGTAGTCTCTGGAGGTAAGCACTCAGATGTCTGGGGGTTATCTGTTGAGTCTAAGACTCAGGGAGTGCGGTGATGGCTCCCAACCAAATTAGGGTGGGATAGAAACCCCAAGGGAAAGGATGCTCATGAGGAGGCTTCACGGGGGACTCTGGGGGAATTGGACGACCCTCCCAATTTGGCTAAGTTCTTCTGAACTTGGAGGGTGCAGTGACGGCACTCGTAAATTATTCGGAAAGGAAAGTCAAAGTCTGCCCAGTTAGAGCACAGGTGTAAGGTACCTGTAGATAGTCCCTTAAGCAATCGATTGCAAAATTGGAATGAACAACAAAAGCATAAAGGGAAAGGGCAATTAAAACCCATTACTTTGGAGCAAAACAGAAAGGAAAATGGCCATAGACAAGAGCTCTTAAAATATTTGATCTAGGTGGGAAGAATGGATTTTCCTGGTGCTTTGAGGAAAGCTCTCCCAGGGAAAGTGAAAAAGCTTTTGGATTTCTGTATCTTTGTGTGTGTCTGTCTGTATCTGTGCTTCTGTGTGAGTGTGTAATCTGACACCCTGTAATGTCCATTATTTGTCTTTCACTCCCTCCCTGACTCCAGTCTCTTCGGAGGAGCGAGATGGCAGTTGAGAGAGAATGAGAGAGAAAAGTGTTTTCTTGTTTAAGTTACGTGATGGAAAAGGCAAGTTGAGGAGGAGTGTCAGGTCAGAACAAGAAAGAAATAAGGTATGCGCAGTTTTAAAGGGGCTTTAATCAAAATCCACTAGAAAGGAAAGGCAAGAAAGTTTAAGCATGTAGGGAAGAGGCATGTGAAGGAGGTTTAAGGAAGGCATAATCTATTTTGCACAAACAATGTGAAAAGAGGATTTGAGAGTAAAAAGGTTTGGAAACTTTTGGGAAGTTGTTGGAAAAAGGTTCTTTCTTTCTCCCTCCATTCCAATTCTGGCCAATTTTGGAATGTGAAGAGAGATAAGAAAGAAAGCGGGAAACTTTTCCCTTAAATTTAAGTGAAATGTGTTACTCCTAAATTTGATGCTTAAGATAAGTCAGAATTTATTATGATATTTGGCACTAAGGCAAATTCAGAAAATGCATAGATCTGAAAAAGTGACACTGAGTTCCCCAGTACAAAGAGAAAGGACTTTAAAAAATCTAGAATACGTCCTACAATGCATTGTAATTATGGTTTCCCGATTTTCAGAATTAAGAACTTTAAGTAATGATCCTATAAATAGAACTGGAAAAATATTTAATAACATAAAGGTTTTAAAAAATCTATAGAGTTAATAAGTATGTTTCATATGCAACTACAGAGATCCTTATGTGCAATTTAGTGACCGTCATTCCTATTTGAGTTTGAAAAAAAAAGTGGCTTAAAGCTTACAAAATAGAGAAATATAAGCAGAGAATGAGAGCCAATCTGAACGTATTTTTACCCAAAAGACTGTTACTTACTACATTCCTGGGAAACAAAAATATTTCCTGGAATAGGAATTATCTCTCTCTCTCTCTCTCTCTCTCTCTCTCTCTCTCTCTCTGTGTCATATGTGTGTGTTTGTGTATATATATATATATATATACATATATATATATATATATACATATATATATATATATACATATATATATATATATATATATATATATATATACATATACACACACACATATATTTCTAGCTTGCTGTGATTTTCCTAAGTTTGCTACTTGGAAAGTTTAAAAAGTGATTCAGCTGTGAATATACAATAGAGAGTTGGCTCCTTTTCAAAATAATTGCCATTTAGAAAACCAGGTATTTTCTACATTTACCTGTAGTTAATAGAAGGTTATAGCTAAAACAATTTGGCCAGCACTCATGAAACTTGTAAGATTGTTAACTAAATTATTTGGGATTACTGTTTTAATGTTAAAAACCAATAAAGTTCTGGGCAGATGAAAGAAATTATACCCACCTTTCAGGCTAGATTTGTGGGTGGGTTCTATTAAATCTTATATGGATATTGATTAGGGTAAAGATATTGATTATTGTGAGTTATTATTATTCCTGTTCAATTAATTATCAAACCCCTCTGCCTGGAGGGGAAACTGACTATACCTTGTTAGCAATGATTCAAATTTCTTAGGCTTCCTTTTTTTCCTGGGCCAAAAGAAGTAGTTAGAATACTGGCCCAGCACATTTTAAACTCACCTGGTTATAATAGGTGATTCAAGACTTTGTAAAACTTTCCCAAGAAAAATGTGAATGGAACTTAGAAATGCTTATTTGAATAATTAAAAAGGTGCATACTGTTATTTGGCATTGAGAAATTTATTAACTATATAGCCCCAAGAAATTCTATTTACTGTAGTTTACTGTTCAATAAGGGGATGGTGGTGGAATTCATTCCCAGGGATACTACAAAGATTGCAATTGTGTGTGAAGTCTTCGAAATAGTGTCAAGAAGAGGGAGAATTGTGTGAGGTAGCGAGAGAATAAAGTGTGAAGAATTCACAGGGACTATATATACATATAAATAATATATATATATATATACATATATATATATATATATATAAATTTATATCTACAGTATTTGAGAATCAATATTTAGAGAAAAGGGAAATGGGATAAATTTGAGTCTGTGGGAATCTGATTATGTCTTTCTCACCCTCCTTCTTTAGATTTATAGATGTCACCTCAGCTGTGAGTGGAATACAAGATTGTGAAAGCTTCCCTATAAATAACTCAGGCAAGGTAATATTCAAAATAGAGGTAGTACTTAAAAATTTAATTAGGATGTGAACCTCACCAGGCCTAAGTTTCATTTTCCTATAAATCATATGATTTGGGGGAAATCAGATGATATTCCCCTCTCCCCCTCCCCTCACCTATTTCCCCCACAAGGTAATTCTGTAGTTTCTGTGCTTGTATTAGGTAAAAACTTATTTCTTTATTTCTGGTTAGATTGTGAGGCCACTTGTCTCCTGCCAATGGGGATGGGGGGGTCCAGCCTCTGGGGGTGGGATTTCTTAGAATTGTTTGTACAAAAATGGTGTATATCTCCCTGCTTGCCTTCTCCCCCCACCCCTCCCCCCCACCTCCCTCATCACTGCTAGTCTGCCCTGGTAGTGAGAGAGATGCCCAACTCTTGAGAGATTTGATCAAATAAAGCTTCTGTTTTTCCTAACTTGAGAAACCTTTTTTTTTTTACTTGAGTTGGTGGTCTTCTGACCCACACAGGAGGATCAAATGACATAAAAACTGTACAATGCTTATCACAGTGCCTAGCACATAGTAGGCACTTCATAAGTTATTGTTGTTGTTGCTATTACAGAACCCATAGGTGTTGCTGTGGAGTACAGAGTTAGCCAGACGGCACTTAATCCTTTCTATTCATTCCTGAGCAATCCCCAGACCTTTCCTAACTTTCTTAGGAGGTGGTTTAAGAGTGTGATCTTTTGTTTGGGAACTCCCCTCCTGTCTTGAGATTTAATCAGCCATACTCTGCCATAACACTCTAGCTCCATTTTCAACCACGAAGCAATATAATGAGTCAGATCCCTGTGGTTCCCTCCCCTACTGATTCATATAGTGCCTATCAAACAAAAGGTACTAGATCACAATAAATCAGAGCCCCCAGGTAGGAAAATTCTAGTATTCAAAGAGAACTTTTTGGCTTTCTGACTTCATCTAAATATTGACTTATCTCTAGCTAACCCCAGACTCTTTATTTCTGAAAGCAAAAATAGGAGTACTAGAAATGTCTAGGTGTAAGAAATAAACATTATACTACAGTATGTCTGTTACTGTACATACATGGGGAAAGGAAATTGAGAAAGGAGCAGAACTGCTTTTTTTTCTTTATAACTTGCCTCAGTCTTTGTATAAGTCATACCTTCAGCTCAGGTTCTCTGAAATGTTTCTAGGGGCTCAGTGGCATCCCTTGATTTCTCTTTTCTCTTCTGCAACAGCCCTCCTCCTTTCAGTCTATTATTTGTTGCCCATCCTGCAGATTCTCTCTGGTTCACCCTGTTAAGTCTTGGGTAGGATGAAGGATGCTGTGTCCACAATGGTGCTACTAATCTTGTGAAGTCCTTGTTCTTTCCTCTCATTCTGTGTTTTATGGACTCCATGTGTTCATTTAGAACTTCTGTGACTCAAGTCCATCTTCTGGCTCAAAGATGACAATAATCCCAAGTAGTGTTTGAGGATAAGGGAGAATGCTTGTTCTTCTACAAATCCCAGGATGCCAGTCAATTCTCAAACCCCATGTTTCCCCCATTAGAAATTGAGTTCCTTTGGAGGTGGGATTCATTCATTCCTTTCATTTGTATCCCTAAGCCCTAGAACAATGCCAGGCATATAATAGGCACTTAATAAATGCTTGTTGACTAATTTACTGGTATAAAGAGGTCCAAAACCACAAATAATGTAAAAAGATTCTTATTAATCAAAAGATTGTATTCTCCATTTCTTACTGTTCTTTCCTGTCACTATATTCTGTCCAGCCGTCCACTTTTATAGGTGATATTATAAAAATCTTACAGAGTAGCAATAGCTGGTATTTTTATCATGTTGAGATCTACAAATCACTTTTATCCTCAAAACCACAGGAGGTAAGTGCTATTCTTATACTCCTTTTTACATATAAGAAAACTGACGCCAACATGGATAGAGTGACTTGCCAGGAGTCACAAAGCCAGTAAAGTGTATGTAGCAGGATTTTAACAAAATTCTTCTTAACAATGAGGCCAGTACTGTATTGACCACTCCACCTAGGTATCTTATAAATGACATTAGTTAGCAATTTTAAGGCTGAGAATTAATCAAGAAATACTCACATTTTCCTGCAGTACGCATTAATACTTGGTCCTTCAAGGGGCTCCAAAGAGCTCTAACACTACTGGACTCTAGAGGGCAATGATGTTATGGCCTAGAGATCTGTAATACACTTAGGTTTAATATTATGGGAAGTATTACACCAAACTGAAACCAGGAGAGAGCACTATCATCACTAGCACCAGCATACTGAAACTGTTAAAAGGATTTTGCAGTTAAGACATAATAGTCCTTGATTCTAAGTGTCAAAAAGTTATATATTAGGAAATTAAAAGACCATTACCATGTTGCATTACAAAATCAGAATCCTCTCATCAGAGTTTCTATCCATAATGACTCCTTTTTTCAAGTTATTTCCATTCAACACAACTGGAGCCTTCCTTGAAACATTCTTGCTGTGAGGATTTCAGTATGATTTGAGGGGCAAGTCATATTTCTACCATCTTTGTTTCTGAATGTTTTTTTAATATAAAATTGAAATGAAATAACTTAAGACAGTTCTATCACCCAAATCTTCAATGTAATACAAGGAAAATTAGGAACCCCTGAGTAACCCTGAGTAACTGACGAGCCCCCTAGGATCCGGTGACTCCTTCCTGGAATGTCAATAGATAGGACCATCCCCCCTGAGAGATAACCTGGCAGATCCTGTCTAGCAGATATCCCTGAGACTCCTTGGCTCCTTCCTGAAATGTCAATAGATAGGACCATCCCCACTGAGAGATAACCTGGCAGATCCTGTCTAGCAGATATCCCTGAGACTCCTTGGTTCCTTCCTGGAATGTCAATAGATAGGACCATCCCACTGAGAGATAACTTGATAGACCCTTCCTGGGAGATATCCCTGGGACTCTGTGACTCCACCAAGGAATGTAAATGAGATTATCCCACTAGTACGATAACCTGACTGAATCTTTTGATCAGCCAGGACCTTTGTTCCTCTTCCCCCCTACTCTGTACCCCCATATCCTATATAAGCCAAGCCATCACCCCAACACATTTGCCATTGATTTGTGGTGCCGTACCCCGATGGCCGCCGGCTAATAAATTCTCCACTTAAAACTTATACTCTGTGGTGTGTCTCGCTCGCTTCTGGTACAACATTTTGGAGGCCCCAGCGAGATGAGGCGGTATTTCGTGTTACCGCCCTGGAGACACACACAGAATTCCAGACCTCAACAGGGAGTCTCTGCCCCCGATCCACCTTCTCTCACTTCAGAGGGCCGGCTCCTGGGGATTTCTTTTCCTAGGACTCTGATGTGGAGTGATGGTCTCGGAGAATGGACTCTTTGTTGACCTGTCCCTTTTCGGCCTACGGAGAATTCTGGTTTTGTAGACCTCTAGAGGTAAGGATTTTCTGGTTTGGGGCTAGCCATTTGGATCTCTGATACCATGCTAAACCCTGACGAGGCTGTGGTACAGAGCTAGGAAGCTGGGACGCCACCCTTCCTACTGGGGTGTGGGAAGATTGGGGGTCGTATCCTTGAGGAGGAAATCTTTCCCCTGAGAGGACTTGTTTAGCCTTCAATCAGCTCATGCCATTTGGTTTTCTGTTTTGTGTTTTGGGTGTGGGGAGATTGGGGGTCGTATCCTTGAGGAGGAGATCTTTCCTCTGAGAGGACTTGTTTAGCCTTCGATTTCACCCACACTGTGTGGTTCTCTGTTTTGTGTTGCAGTGTGAGAGAGATTGGGGGTCGTATCCTTGAGGAGGAAATCTTTCCTCTGAGAGGACTTGTTTAGCCTTCGATTTCACCCACACTGTGTGGTTCTCTGTTTTGTGTTGGAGTGTGAGAGAGATTGGGGGTCGTATCCTTAAGGAGGAGATCTTTCCTCTGAGAGGACTTGTTTAGCCTTCGATTTCACCCACACTGTGTGGTTCTCTGTTTTGTGTTGAGGTGTGAGAAAGATTGGGGGTCGTATCTTTGAGGAGGAAATCTTTCCCCTGAGGGGACCTGCTTAGCCTTCAATTCGATCCACACCGTGAACTTTGTTGTGTTTTGAGTTCGTCTCTGTTCGCGTGTCTGTGTTAATTGTGAAATGTCTATGTTTTGTTGAAAAAAAAAAAGAAAAAAATCTGAAACATAGGCAGCCAGAGATATCAGGCTGTCAATAGGGAAACAGACTCCCTTCCTTGTGGCTCCCGTTTGGCCAGCGTGGAACTACGGGGAATAGGTTAAAATTTGGCAAATTCTGGGTTTTAAATTGTTAAAAAGTTTGGAAATTGGTTAGTTGAATTTGGGAAGAAAGAACTCCTGAAATTGTAAATCCATTCCAGGAGCTCACTCTTGCTGGAAACATCTCCTCCCAATGAATGCCTTCTGGCTAAAACCTCAGTTAAAGTCTTCAGCGGGACTCTTGCATTTGTCTTGGTCCCGGATTCCCTTAGATTCAAGTACAAAAGAGGTTTTTGGGAGTGAGCAAGGGGTGAAGTTTTACTTGAGTTACAATCATTGAGATCTTTTCACTAGGGCTGCAGTAAAAGTTAGAGCAGTTAAATCAAACTCCTCTCGTCCCGGATCAGATTAGAAGAGAATGCAGGAGAACTGTAGGAAAAACTTAAATCGCCCTCCCCACCGGGCAATGAGGAGAGGGACAGAAATTCACAGACTGACAGTCAGTCCTGTGCCCCTGAGTACCTTTGTAGCCCGTCCTTGTGGTAAAGTTTAAAAGGTGAATTTGTGAAAGAGAGAGATAGAAAACCTGTATAAGGAATTTAGGGGGTTGTAGAATAGCAGCTTGAGATTACCTGTCTAGTCAGGAGTCCATGTTCTACTCTTGGCTGCCATGTGCTGCTCCTGGCCTCACCCTTCCCCCACCCTCCACATTGAAAGGTTATCAGAGCTGAAGCTAAAAGGAAACTTGTAAAGAAATAGGGTTGGTCAGTTAGTGCTTGGAAGGGTAGGCTCCTTGCCCTCAAGGGGCTGCCAGGCCCCACCTAGGGAGGAGCCCTTTAGAAAACTAAAAGGGATTTTTTCCTGCTCTTATCTCCCTTGGGAGTCCAAAAAAAATCCTTTTAGGCATTTTTGTATAAGATGAAGCTTGGAAAAAGTGGGTGCAAAATTAAGTTTCTCTTTCTTTCATAAGTTCATTCATGGCCAGGCAAAAGTTCCTATACCTGGGCCAGAGGTAGTGGTGCTGAAGAATATACAGCTAAATAAAGTGTATTTGGGATGTTAATGTATTAATATATGTGATACATGTATTTATATATTAATACATTAATATATAATACCAAAAGTAATAAGACCAACAGTTCCTATATTGTATCTGGAAATGCAATAGATGTCATCTGAAAATTATTGTTTCTGTATTTCTAAACTTGCATTGTGTTCCCAAAAAATTCTCTTAGATTGTGAAATTTGAGAAGACCATTGTGTGGTAAGAAATGATATTATAGCAATTTTAATCTGATTTTGATATATGTGAATTGGGTTTTTAAAGGGATGGGATAAAATTTGGAACTGTTATAGGTGGTTATAACAAGTAAATAATTAATAATACTAATATTTAACCATGAGAACAGACTTTTTGTGTGAAAAAGTTTTCTATTATGAGAATATATCTGGTGATTTAAAGTTATAGTTTCAAATAATGATATGAAAGATTCTCCGTGCAAGGAGATTTAGAAATGTGATCACCTAAATTGATAAAAGGGTTGTTTCAAGTTTTAAAATGCATAATTATGTTTAGGGCACTGGTACATTTCTAAATTGTGTAATGTGACAAACAGATGTATCAGCAATATTGAAAAATGTGGTAATCTTTTACAATGCAGAGAGTATTGGGCCTTAGAAATTAAAATGTTACCACTAGTGGTTAAGAATCAGATTTGATTTGCTTATCCAACTCAGTTATGATCACTAGATTGGTAATTAATTGGAATCTGTTTCAAGTTTTAAGTACATGATAATTGCTTGTGGTGTACTTATTTCTAAATTAGTTATTATATACAAATTGGTTAACATCGCATTACCTGTGCTGTTATAGAATAATTTCTCTTATAATCTGGATGTTGTTAAAGAATCGTAGTTAATTAAGAAATTGAGGTTATTAACTGAAACAAGAACTTTTGAAACCATCTAAGCATGAATTCTTATCCATCTTGTGAAAGTTTTCAGGGTAGAGGGATTCCTATAGACAAAGCTCTTAAAAGTCCTGGTAAACTTTGTCATTGTAATAAAAGCTAATTTAATTGGGTCCATTACAAAATCTTTTTTTGACTAAAGGATTTTGTGATATCTAGAAATTCTGTAATAACAAAGAATTGAGTTGCTAATACCTTGAAAAATATAGGGGTATGATTTTTAAGCCTGTATCATCTAAAGATGTATTTATGTATGTTAATCTGAAGGCTTATGGACTAATTTGTGAAAGTTATTAGAATTATTAGAATTAATGCTTATCTATAGAAGCCTTGAGAGGGAGGTTGAACACCCATTCAATGTCTTATTCAAGTTTTTTTTTGAGTAAGGAGGTTCCAAACGACAGTCTGAATTCCTTACTCCTCCCAGCCCTTAGTTTAGATAAGAAGAAAAGAATTTCACCTTAGCCCACCTGTCAGAAGGGAAGGAAAGGAGAGGGGTAGCATTAAGAGGACGTTAGGGGCCTAGAAGCCTCCAACCTGGCTTCTTTTTAAAAAAACTGATAAGATTAGACTTAAGACTTGAGATGGGTTTGGCCTGGTAGTTTAATTAGTGAAGTCTGCCAACTGATGGAGAAGAACCCACCTTCAGGGGGAGATGAGATGGCAGATCTTTTTAATAAGTGTTCCTTCTTTTAGAATGAGTTATCACGAAAAACAAATCCCCTTTTTTTGTATCTTTGTGGTTTAAGGAGCTGGAATGGGATTCCAGTATACACAGTTATGACAATGAAAGTACTAACTTATGAGTTGTTTTGTCTTATGGTTGAAATGTAAAGAAGACTTAGTACTAGGTTTGAAAGATTTGGAAAGGTGAATTAAGGTTGAGGGAAAATAGGAAAGGCAGATAAGAAAGTTTGGGGACAAATGGGAGTTAGCTAAGCCTCTCCTGTCCCGAGAATGATAGTTTCAGATGGTCAAAGTAAGTTGGAGATGAGTGTGAGGAAGTATTTAGAAGATGGAAAAGTTATGTAGCTTGATTTGATAATTGTTAGCTCAATAAAATTTGGGCAATCTTATCTGAAGGATATTTATTTGCTATTTAAGATTTTTGGGACTACAATTTAATATTGTCTTAAGCTCTGATTACAGGACTAGGTCACATGAAGCCAGTAATGGCACGGCAGGCGTTACAAGCTGAGAATTTTTTTAGGTGGGTCTGCCTGGGAGCAGTCGTGAAGACGACCTTGGACACAGCCTAGGTAGGATCTTCCTGACTTTATTTCCCAACTCTGCTATTTCCTTTCTGAAAAGGAAAGTCCCCACCTGGTTACACCTAAGCCCTGCTTTCAGCACCTGGTGACTATAAGATTGGCTATCAGATATGACTTGTGCCTGGAATCAAACAGAGCTAAGGAAGTAAGTTCTTTCCTTCTGTTAAGATATATGACATAGTCCCTCGTTTCTTTCATAGCAAATTTATATTAACAAGAAGTTTTGTAAGCACTATGCTAAATCTGTTAGGTAATAGATAGATGAATATTGAAATATCTCTGAGTTATTATAATAAGGATACAGGTATGAATAGCTTACAATTTTGACTTATGTTCATGACCAAATAAAACATTGAAATAATATAGGGATAACATCCTCCAAAAGGGGAAAATGATTAGGCAAAGCAAATAAGGCAAAGATGTAATGTGATAGATGTCTAATAAAAGGAAGGGATAGCGAATTTTGAAAAAAGGCAATTGATTGATTCCCCTAAGAATTATGTACAGATGTGTATGATTGGCTCTAAAAATTTATCAATTCTGCAAATTCGAGCTGTTAAGTGTGTTTTGGTAATAAGATCTTAAATTTGGATGCTAATACAAGAAAACTGTATAAGATAGTGGTACAGGTGAAAATATATTCCCTTTGTAAAGTATCTGTAAGTTATAGTAAGTTAAAATTGTCTGAGAATTTCTAGATCTGAACCAGAGAAGCAGAACTCTCTTTTACTATCAAGGGACCAGATAACTACAATCAGGCATCTGGGATTTTAAAATACTGCTTTAAATGAACATTGTGAGGAGTGGACATCTGGGCCTATAGAAGACCTCGCCCTGCGGTTCCAAGCGCCTGAGAGGGACAGCACCAGACGCGGACGGCTTCCTCATGGGATCCGGAACCAGAACCTGAGCAAAGACCTGCTTTTTTCCCTTCTGCGTCCTTGTGTTCCCAAGACTGTTTTTCCTGAACTTTTATTATGCTCCCTCTGCTTACTTACAATTAGTTTACAATTTCTGCCCATCCCTGGGGATGTTCAAATACAGAAAAGGGAAAACCTGACTCCACCTAGATAGGGATTTTAAAACTTCACCTTGTGGAAAATAGAGTTTTTTTTTCCATACCTTTAATTGGTCTTTAGGCGAAACTTTCAGTTTGCCTTTGACCAAAAAGGGGGAAATGTGGGATGTTTTGGGAAATGTTGGATGTTTTATACCATTTTTTAAAAATTTCTGGAGTGCAGTACCTGGGGAGGCTCCTTGGACTCTCCTTGAGTCTTCCAATTAGGTCTGGCCTTTCCCTGGGGCCAACGACCTAGCGTTCCTTTTATTGTCACCCCTGCTTTGCGTTTTTGGTTGGCCTCCTAATTTTATTGCTATGCCCCATCAGGTCGTTCCTTTTTTCAAGGATTTGAAATTCCCATGAAGAAAAAAAAAGTGGGGAATGTAATACAAGGAAAATTAGGAACCCCTGAGTAACCCTGAGTAACTGACGAGCCCCCTAGGATCCGGTGACTCCTTCCTGGAATGTCAATAGATAGGACCATCCCCCCTGAGAGATAACCTGGCAGATCCTGTCTAGCAGATATCCCTGAGACTCCTTGGTTCCTTCCTGGAATGTCAATAGATAGGACCATCCCACTGAGAGATAACTTGATAGACCCTTCCTGGGAGATATCCCTGGGACTCTGTGACTCCACCAAGGAATGTAAATGAGATTATCCCACTAGTACGATAACCTGACTGAATCTTTTGATCAGCCAGGACCTTTGTTCCTCTTCCCCCCTACTCTGTACCCCCATATCCTATATAAGCCAAGCCATCACCCCAACACATTTGCCATTGATTTGTGGTGCCGTACCCCGATGGCCGCCGGCTAATAAATTCTCCACTTAAAACTTATACTCTGTGGTGTGTCTCGCTCGCTTCTGGTACAACATCAACCCTAGGTAGCTTTAAGAGATGCATTTGCACAAAGATGTCCTAAAATATATGCACATAGATAAGAAAGCTAAGTACATTACTAAAAAGAGAGGATGCTCTCCAGAATGGCTGGATCAGTTCACAACTCCACCAGCAATGTAACAATGTTCCAATTTTCCCACACCCTCTCCAGCATTTATCATTTTCCTGTTTTGTCATTTTAGCCAATCTGAATGTGGTACCTAAGAGTTGTTTTGATTTGCATTTCTCTAATCAATAGCGATTTTGAACATTTTTTCACATGCCTATAGATACCTTTAATTTCTTCCTCTGAAAGCTGCCTGTTCACATCCTTTGACCATTTCTCAATTGGGGAATGACTTGTATTCCTATATATTTGGCTCACACTTTATGCTCGTCTTTTTTTCCCTCCTTTTTTTCTCTGCATTCTCTTTGGTTCACCCTGTTAGTTCTTTGGTAGGACTGAGGATATTGTCTCTACAATGATGCTGCTGATGCTGTTCATCTCTTAAAAGTTCCTATTCCTTTGTTTTCTCAGACTGTCCGTGACTCAAGCCCAACTTGAGTCAAGGTGGTTTCAACTATTTCTGGAGGTGTAACATTTTGTTATGAAGACAAAGAATATAAAGTAATTCACTGATATGGAGAAGTATTGAATAGATTTTTTTCTAAAAAAAGAATGAAAAGTAAATAAATCAATAGCTGGTAAATAATGAACAGAAAACATTTATTACTGTTAGTAGTTATAGTAATCATTTATATAGAAAATCAAGGTTTGCAAATGCTTTACATTAGATTATTTTTATATTTCATCTATATATGTACACATGTATAAATGTATATTTTTATTAATACATCTATCTCAGGTGAACTTTACAGCAACCTTATAAGATAAGTGCTATCTTCCTTTTAAAGATGAAATAGATTCAGAGAAGTTTAGAGCAGTGGTGTAACACTCAAATAGGAACAGGGCCACTAAACTGTATTGGGCTGCATAATGATTGGAAAACCACATATTAACATTATCTATGATGTACTGTAGTTTTATTTATTTTATTAATATTTCCCAATTGCATTTTAATTACATTTGAACCCACCGAGGAGTGTTACTGTAGCAACTGGTCAGCCAATTCACTCCAAGATAAGCTGGAAGGAAAATCAGGGTATCTGCCTATGCTTTGAATTAGGGGCAGGGCCTCTCCATTGGGCAGTAGCACACATTTCTTGAATTAGGCTCCCCATAGGGGTGGATACCAGGTAATGTATAATGCATGAGCTCCTAAGGACTGGGCTTTCATTATCTAGTCCCCTTGTCCTCCTCCCCTTACATGGGGTTAGTTTATTCCATATGATGAATCTCTTGAGTAATACTATTTTTCAACTATAACATTTATTACTTCAACTTTCTTCTCACACATGCATTGTTTGCTTTTGGAATGTCCTTCTTAAGACTCTTTCTTCATTATAATTTTAGATATCTTATGCTATGAAGACCAATACCTCATAACCAAACTGTTATTTCCTTCAGGGAAAAAAAGGAGGCACAGGTTTATGAAACTGATTATTGTGGTAATTTCTCATCCTTGCTGAATTGCTGACAGATTTGATAATTATTCTCAATTTAAAACAGTATTGTTGACTAGTTATTCTTCATATGAAAGCTCTAGATTATAAATTTTTTAAAACAGAAACATTTTCATTTAGAGTGATTTTCATAATTTTAAAATATTTTATTATGGGTTCAACAGGACATTTTCAGGATGGTTACAAAGATAAATGATACATAAACAATTACTCAACTTTGTATCATGATTAAATATCATGAATCCTAATATCGGATTCACTTTAGAATAAGGAAATTTATGATGTAAACTTTAGTTTAAGGAATCTTAAAGATATCATAATAGCAACAGGTAGAAGTTATTAATAGTGCATACCCTTTGACCCAGATATACTACTCATAAGCCTATAGTCAAGAGTCTAAAGAAAGAGGAAAAGATACTGTAGGAACAAAAATATTTACAGCATCTCTTTTTATGATGACAGAATCTGTAAACTAAGAGGATATACAAGTAAAGAATGGCTAACTGAGTTGTGGAAATGAATGGGACAAGAGTACTATTGTGCTGTACAAAAAGAAGAAACGATTTTAAAAAGACATGGAAATACTTATGAATTGATAGTGAAGTGAGCAGAACTAGAACAATTTGTACTATGGCATCAAATATTAAACGAATGAATTTTGAAGACTTTTAAGAACTGATAAAGAATGAAATGAGCTGAACCAGGAGAAGAATTTATAAAATAACAATTCTGTATTGACAACTTTGAAAGCTGTTAGAAACAATTCAATCCAATCCAGTAAAAATTTATTGTCTGCTATATACCAGGCACTTTGCCAAGCCCTAAATATAGTTAATAAGAAGAAAAATATTCCCTGCCCCCAAGGAGCTTACAATCTATTTAGGGTGGGGATGGGAGAGGGAAGGAGACAACACAAAAGGAAGCAGGAAAATGGAGAGGGGGAACAAGAAGGAAGTGAGGACATCTTGTTCCATGAAAATGAAACCAGGCAGAACAGCAAGTACATCCAATTTCTACCCTCTGTAAAGGAAGACATTGGGAGAAATTTTGTACTCTACCCTCCATCTCTCTGGTAATCTTTATCAATCAGAAGCCCCTAAGGCTAACAAATATTTCGTTCCAGAGAATGCCCCTTCTTGTGTCAATAAGGCCAGAGGGAACTGGCCAGAGGGAGCTGCAGAACACTCTTCTGTTAATGATTACCAAGGACAGGTTGCCTATAATGGGACTTTTTCTTATCTTACTATTTTATGGTCCTATACTACATCATGGCATGTTAAAGAAAATACAGATGTCCTGGGTAGTAATTTCAAATGACACTTGGTGAACACTCTTATTGTATTTACCACCTACTCAATTAAGAAAATTCCTTTCTCATACCATAGTTAAACATATATGGAGATCATAAATTTGAGTGGCACAGCCACCCTGAATCGGGATGATTCTAAAATGTGTTTAAGCCTTCTCACTCCTTTTGTCAGGCAGTCAGATTTTATCTGGCTCCATACATGTATGTAATTCTGCTAGCTTTAAGGGAACAAATAATGTAAATATATATCACTTAGCCTGTTTGCCTCTTTTAACCAAACTTTCAGGTAGACAGCTATGGTGCCGTGATTCAGATGGAACTGACAGAATTGGCCAAAGACAGAACAGCACTCCACCCCAAGAATGCTAATGACTCAAATATCTCAGGATTCATTTTTCCTCGAGTCTTGACCTTGACCCAGTTGGGTAAGTTCCCTATTCCCAGCTTCCAAAGGACTCCCACTAGCTTAGTTGAAGTCCAAAATTCCCTTTAGTTCTGGGGTGGGGACCAAGTCACATTTAAATCATTCTGTATGAATTAGGTCCCTTCAAGGATCTATCTAGGAAAATTAGCTCAAGTATTGCCAGTGCCAGTGTCACTTAACTAAAAATAGCCCGAATTATGTTGGCCATGATAGGGCTCTTTTGACCAGTCAAGGTTATTTTATCTTAAAACTCAATTAAGTTTAAAGGCCAACAAAATATCTATCCAGGAGTGGGAATGTTTCTGTCATTGGTTTGCTAAGATGGCGGAGCAAGAACAAAATGCAGAAGTCTCTTCCTTTAAGTCTCACAAAGCTCCTTCAGCACTCACCCCCAGTACTGGATAATTCCCTCCACCCCACTCTGCCCTCTTTCCCAGCAACCCCAGCCATTCTTTCTCTTCCGACCTCTGCTCCTCCTCTACCTTATTCTTTGCTTCTACCCTCCCCCCTTTCCCTTAAGGATTTCCCACAGATTATAGCTGAGCTTGCCTCCCAGCTTGCCCAAACACTAGCAACACAGGCTGAGGAGGACCTTAAAGCAAAAAAGGAGCTTTGAATAGCTCCCATTCCAAAACCACACCCCACCCCTTATGTGGTAAGAGACTGAAAATCTGGTATTTGTCATTATTGCAAGAAACCAGGGCATTGGATATCTGAATCAAGGTTATGGAAAGTCAGAAACATAGAGGACACCAAGGCTCCCCCCAAGATCTGATCCCCATCTCTGTCAGGTCTTGAATCCTTGCAAATTCCCTAACGCCCTTTCCTTAGAATAGTAATACCCAATTTGTGATGGCTGTAATTCTAACAATTCTCTAATTCTCCCTCTCGCTATCGTTAATTGTGAGCTCTGTTTGTATTTGTCCTGTCATTGATTGTGAATTTTGTGGGTCTCTGTGTCTATGTCATGTGTGCTGTGAATGAGTCTATTACCTTGTAAGATTTAAAATGCAGGCAGCCAGAGACTTCTAAGGGCTGCAGCTAGAAAAGCAAACAAACAAATCTGCAAGATTCTTTTCTTTGGGGGCAGCTAGGTGGAGAAGTAAGTAGAGCACTGGCCCTGGAGTCAGGAGGAACTGAGTTCAAATCTGCACTCAGACACTTGACATTTATTAGCTGTGTGACCTTGGGCAAGTCACTTAACCCCAATTGCCCTGCCTTCACCCCTCAAAAAAAAGATTCTTTTCTTTGTTGTTCCTGATCTGGCCAACCTGAAGCTACAGTGAAAAAGTTAGATATAGGTAAAAACATCTTAGCTGATTCTGGAGGTTTTGAGTTTAATCATTAAGAAGTTTGAAAACTGATTATTTCAGAATTGCTGGAGAAAACTCCTGAGATGGGGAGAGGTAACTCTTCAGGAACTCACCAATGCTAAAACACCTCCTTCCAATCCTTATTGCTCACACCCTCCCCATGTCAGATTAAGAGAAGAGAATGCAGGAGAATTATAGGGAAAACTTAAATCACCCTTCCCCACCTGGCAAAAAGAGGGGAGGGCAGTGATCACAGACTAGCCCTAACAGCCCTGTGCCCTTGAGCACCTTGTAGCCCACCCTTATAGGCAAAGCTTGGAAATGTCACCCAGGTCCTATATTTTTTGCCCACCCTGCTCCAGCAGCTGCAAAGTGCCCCAGGCTCAGTAAATTCTGCAGCTATGGGGGAAGGGAGAGGTGGATGCATCCCTCCTGTGGCAAGCATTCCCTAAGCACTGCCTCCAAAAATTATCACCACTGAGAAGCTTCTTCTCTTGGTAAACTCCATACTTCTCTGTTCCAGTTGCAAAATGTATTCACTTTTGGCAAGCTATTTTATCTCTGCCCTGCCCTGTTTCCTGATTTGTAAAAGGAAAATAATAACGGTTTTTGTTATGGGTTCAAAATGATATAATGATTGTAAAATGTTTAACACAATGACTGGCATATGTTAGACACAGCATTATTATTACCTCTCTAATTTAATAGAATTGTTCCATACCTGAAAACTCTGAAGTGATTTTTTTTTCTTTCTCAATAATTTCTATATGTGATAATCTTGAAATGAAATTGATGTCATCTGAAGTTTATTGTTTGTACATTTCTAAAATTGTATTGTATTTCTAAAGTTCTCTTAGACTGTACAAATTTGAGAGACCATTGTGAAGTAGAAATGGTGTTAATGAAATTTTAATCTGGATTGTGTTGCATAAGAATTGGGTTAAAAAAAAAAGTTGGGGTGTGATTTTTCAGGCCTGTTTCATCTAAGGATGTATTTATGTATGTTAGGTTTATCACTATCACATTCATTCTTCTTGACTTAAAGAAATTAAGTCTCCTTTCCATTACAAACACCTTTGTGATATCTAGGAATTCTGTAATAACTAGGAATTTAGTTTGTTATAATAGTTTGGGAATTTATGTTACTTAAGGACATTTTATGCCAACTTAGTTTTAATGAATTCCAGTGTTTAAGGTTTATTTTTGCTTTAAGGAGAAAGAGAGATATATCTATTATTTTAAAGGTTTTCAACTAATTTTCTTCATAAAAGTTTAGTGATGATTCCTCTAACATCTGGACAAATTTTAAACTGTTTTTTAAATAATGGGAAATATTTCTAGAAGGAATATTTGAAAAATCTCATGTGATTTTTAGAAGGCCTACTAAATTTTCACTTGCAAGATAATTTATTGCTACATTAATGTAAGGAGCTGTAAAGCAGAAGAGATCTTGCTGTTTTGATCTGAATTTGTAGTCATCCCATGGCCTAAGCAAGAGTTAAATTTAGTGTTTGAATTTATCATATGTAAAAAATTTAATTCCTGAAGTGTCTCATTTTTCTAGACTGAGTATAATTAGAGAAGAATAAACAAGCTTGTGAAACAAGGACATAAATCCATCAGTCTGTCAGGTTGAAGTTAGGAACCTCTTATTTTGTTTAAGGAATAGAATTCCAGTAGTTATATTAGTAAAGAGTAATAACTTATGAGCTATCTTGTCTTATAGTTGAAATGTAAAGGAAAGCTGAATAATCTGAATGGGTTTGAGAGATTTGGAAAGATAAGTAAAGGTTTGATTGGAAATATGAAAGGCAGATAAGACTGTTTGGGGACAAATGGGGGTTAACTAAGACCCTCTTGTTTCTAGACAGTTGCTCTGGATGTTGAGAGTTGGGGGAGATGAGGTCCAGGAAACCCAAGACTGGAGTTCCCAGACAGAGTAGTTGAGGGGAAGTACCCTTCAAGGACCTGAGTACTGGAGAGGGTTGGGGCTGTCTGGAATGAATTCACAGACCCAAGCATTCCTTAAGTCAAGGTGGCAAAGATTTATTATGCTTTTCAGCGGGCAAGAGTTCTTAGCGAACCTGCAAACTTACAGGGGTTCAGTTAATGTTTATATAGGATATTTTGGGGTAAAACATGTCAATTAGGTGTTTTGGGTGGGATTAAGGAGTGGTTAAGGGGTGGTCAGTTATTAAAGGAACATGCAATTTTTGTATCTACTGTCCAAGTATCTTACCAAGAGTTCATTGGGAAGTAGTCCAAGGAGGGGCTACCTGGAGGTGTGGTTTTTGGTCTGAAATCTCATTAAGTCAACCAATGGTCAGGGCTTACTGGAAATATCCAGGCTGCTTCCATCAATGTCTTGTTAGACAAGATAAACATAAGGGAGTATACACATTTTCACATGACAGGCCAATGAGTAGTGAATATCTCTATGACCCAGTACACAGACAATGCAGCACGTACACAGGGAGTCCAAACTAATAAATTCTATAGGTACAGCTGGCCACAGTATCAGGAGGAGAGATAAGTGTTTTGCTAGGGCATGCTGCCCTTGAACTGGAGAGGAACTGCCTAAGACAGTATTTTGAGGCTACGGAGAGATGTGATTTTAGAACTGGATGTGGTTTTTGAATTGGGGTCCAGGCATAGGGACCCAAGCAGAGTCTAAGGAGAAATGTGATGTTAGAATTAGGGTCCAAGCACAAGCACCCAAGCATCTCATCATGGATACCTTTGTGCCAGTTTCAGATGGTTTAAGTATGTTGAGAGAGTATGAGGAAGTATTTTAAGAAGACAGACAAATTATGTAATTGATTTGACAATTAATAGCTCAATCAAATTTGGGATGGCCTATCTGAAGGATATCAGCCCATATTTACTTGTAATTCAAGATTTTATGGGACTGCAATTTACTATGGTTTTGAGCTATGATTACAGGAATAGCTGTCATAAAGCCAACTGTAGAATAGCATGCACTGCAGGCTGAGAACTGTTACAGGTGGATGTCTGCACCTGGGAAGAGTTTTGAGGACAACCTTGGACATGGCCTAGGAAGGATCTTCCTGACTCTATTTCCCAATTGTGCTATTTCCTTTCTGAAAAAGAAAAATTCCCCATCTGATTAATCCTGAGTCCAGCTTTTAGCATCTAGTGACTACATGATTGCCTATCAGATATGACTCATACCTGAAATCAAATGGAGCTAAGGAAGTTCTTTCCTTCTGTTAAGGTATATGACCTTGTCCTTCCTTTTCTTTTATAGCAAATTTCTGTGATCAAGAAGTTATATAAGCACAATACTAAATCTATTAAATAATAGATGTAAATTAGAAAGTCTCTGAGTTATTATAATAGGATGCAAGAATAGCTTACAATTTTAACCTATATTCATGGCCAAGTAAATGTAATATAAAGATAATATCCTCAAAAAGGAGGAAATAATTAGACCAAATAATAAGACAAAGATATAATGTGATAGATATCTAACTAGAAAGGATAGCAAATTTTGAGAAAAGCAACAGGATCAAACTGATTACTCTAAGAATTATACATAGATGTATATGATTGGTTTCCAAAATTTATCTATGATGAAAATTCAAGCTTTAAGCATGTTTTGGTAATAAGATCTTAAATTTGGATTTTTGCCCAAGTGAAAATTATTTCTCCTTTATTAATATATCTGTATGATAAATTTAAAAGGCAGATGAGCTCATTTTATGGTAAGACCTTTCACATTTTAAAAGATTCTTATAACAGGTACAAGATTTAGGTAAGGACAGAAGCCACAGATGATACATAAACAAATTCTCTGAAGTTTCAAAAATGGAAAACCAAATTTAAGTTATTGTAGTCATTTATAGTGTCAGAATTATCTGGAAACTTCTAGATCTGACCCATAGAAGCAGAACTCCCTTTTAGAACTGTCCTAAGAATAAGACCTATTGTCAAAGTAGAGATATCTAAGGACCAGATAACTACATGAGGCATCTGGGATTTAAAAAGTCCCGCATAAATGGACATCGGTAATAGGTAACTGGGATACAAGGAACTTTGTTAGCTAACATTGGTAATAATGATTGCGTTGATTTGTATGGGTCATGTTTAAGTTTTCTTGTTTATCTTGGTAATGTGTAAATCTCCATTCTCAAAACTAGTCTATTGTGAGCCCTCTCAGTAGTTTAATCTGTACCTGACTTAATGTAATTATGCAATTTTGTGAACTGTGAGAGAAACTTTATTCTATTGTTTGAACCTAGCCCTGTGTGGCTGGGAAATGGAACCATTTCTATGTGCCTTTAGCCAAGGGCCTTTGTTGTGCTGTCTCTTCTCAATTACCAAATTATATATCTTCTAGAAACCCTGTCAGGTCTGTCTGACTACTCCCATAGCTGCCAACTTGTGGATTTGGACTCTTGGATCCATCTGTCACATCTAAAGATTGCCCCTGCTCCTGAGTGGACATCTGAGCCCTCAGGAGACCTTGCCCTCCAATATCAAAGGGGCCTGAAAAAGACCAGATGGAGCCAGCTTTCCCAAGAGTCCAGACCAGATCTTCACGAAGAACAGCTTCCTCCCCACCTGAGCCCTTTATATACACAAGACTGATTACCTATTATCTTTGGTAGCTTTAGCTTATTTTTATTTAGTTGCTCTATACTCCCATTATACTCCCTATCTTGATCGCCCTTGCAGCTTGTTCCTCTTGCTTGTGCCCTGCACTGTCTGCCCATCTCTAGGGATGTTCAACCACAGGGAAAGAGCAACTCCTCAAATCTCCCCACTCACCCCATGAGGCCGATTTGGTCTAACAAAGAATTTGACCTTATCTTTAGTATCCCCTATTTTAGGAGGCAGTGAGAAAAACCCAAATCCACTTAGATAAGGATCTTTAGAGCTTCTCTTCCCACCCACTAAGGAAGAGTGAGTTTTTTCCATACCTTCCTTGGTCTACACGCAGCACCTCACTTTTGGCTTGCCTTTGACCAAAAGAGGAAATGATAATCTGAACTAATGAATCAGAAGCCCTTAAGGCTAAAAAGTATTTCCTTCTCTGAGTAAACTCAGAGAATACTTCTTCTTGTGTCAATGAGGCCAGAGGGAGCTGACCAGGGCATTCTTTCCTTAATGACTTCCAAGGACAGGGCGCCTATAATGGGACTTTTTCTTATCCTAATATTTTATGGCCATATACTATGTTATGGCATGTTAATGGTAAAAAAAAAAAAGCAAACACAATGTCCTAGGTTGTAATTTCAATTGACGCTTTGTCAACTCTCTCATCTTATTGTATTTACCACCTATGCAACTAAGAAAATTCCTTTCTCATACCATAGTTAAACATATATGGAGATCATAAATTTGAATTGCCCAGCCACCCTGAATTGGGATGGTTCTAAAATGTGTTTAAGGCTTCTCATTCCTTTTGTCAGGCAGCAGAGTTTATCTGACTCCATACATGTATGTATTCGCTAGCTTTAAGGGAATAAATAATACTATTATATAATTTAGTATATTGTAGTATACACATATTATAATTAATATTATATAACCTAGCCTGTTTGCCTCTTTTAACCAAATTTTCAGGTTGACATCTCCAATTAGAGAGGAGAGGAGGCTGAGAGAGGTGACATTAGTTAAGGCTTGAATTAGCAGCACAAAGACCCCCAAAAACCCCTGTGGTAATTATAGAAATCAGATAGGAGGAGCTACAGGGGGCTTCCCTGTGGAATGGTGGATTATTTTGAGATTTTCTGCTTAGTTAACATTTTCACTAATATTTTAGTTTATACTTACTATTTAATCCAGTTCCCAGACATCCAGGTGTTTACTGAGCACTGTTGGGTAAATGCCCAGGCACTCAAGGTTGGGTACTGGTCACATACTGGTATCTAACTTATGATGTTTTTAACAGGTCACCATGTCTTGGCTTCTACCTTTCACAGAGTTTGAGTTAATGGCTTTTCACTTCTTACTGGGTATTATGGCTTTCCCTTAATGTGGATGGCATACTATCTATGAACTGGATGATCACATGGCTCAGATACACAAGAAGAGGAAACTAAGAAATATGGTTTCATCCTGGCTCAGAGCAATAAAATAAGACAGGAATGATCACGAGTTAGAAACACTGGAGTAATAGAGAATCTGATAGCCACTTTTGAACTAAATGTTCACATGGCTTAGACATATCAGAGTAACAGAGTAAAAAATATTGTTTCAATTTGATTTCAAAAGAGAAAGATGGTTGGCTATAGTTTTGAAATAATGATGCAAGACTGTCAGAGAAAAAGATTTACACTTTTTAACTGGATGTTCACATGGCCATATTACTCAGACATACCAGAAGAGACTAATAATTGTTTTTATCCTAAGTCAGAATGAGAAAGATGGTTAGTTATGGGTTCCAACATGACTTGTTAATAACCAGAGTTCCAGAGAAAGTGATTGACACTACTAAACTGGATGGTCACATGGCTCAGTCGTACCAGAGGAAAATACTAAAAATACAGTTTTATCTTGGCTCAGAATGATGAACAGGATTGGTAATCAATATGAACATGATTTCAAGACATGAGTACCACAGAAAGTTATTTATACTTTTAAACTAGGTTTTTATATGGCTCAAATATAACAGAGGAGAAGACTAAGAAAGATGGTTTCATAGTGACTTGAAATAATAGAGAGGCTTAGTAATTGACATAAACATGTCTTTGAGATGCTAGAATACTGGATAAAGTGATTGCTTTGACTTAGATGCTTTCGTGGCTCAATAATACTAAAGAGGAGACTAAGAAAAATGAGTTCATCTTGGCTCAGAATGACAAAAATGGTTTCTGATGAGTATGCAATGCCTTAGAGTAGTCCTGTACAACATGTGGCCCACCAAAGGATTTCAGGCAGCCCGTGAAAAGTATAGGATTGCCACTGCACACTCTGCTGTTTGTCACATGATCTTTGGCAACCAACCATCATCAATCAGTCTGACTCTAGTCTAACTTATCTGTGATTCAAAGTTTATCCTATTATTTGGCCCCACCTACTGCCAAATTGTGCAGGTCTGTCTTAGAAACACCAGAGTACCAGAAAAAAAATGATTGGCACTCTTGAACTGGATGTTTGCATGGGTAAGATATACTCAAGGAGATTAAGAAAATCGTATCATTCTCACTCAGAATGATAAAGTGGATCAGTCATCAATATGAACAAGATGTAGAGATGCCAGAGTACCAGAGTACGTGATTTCTACTTTTAAACTGGATGTTCATTTATCTCAGGCATACCAGATGAAGAGACCAAGACATGTGGTTTCATCCTAGCTCAGCATGAGAAAGATGGTTCATTGTGTGTTTCAACCTGAGTAAATGATCCCATAGTACGAGAGAAAGCAATTGATGCCACTGAGGTGGTTGTGTGTTTTAATGCAACTTAATTGCATCTCCACCTGTGGGGTGGGGTGGAGTAGGTTTTTAATGTAAGCTTGTATTGTATCCCTGGGTCAGTTAGTATAACCACACCGACCATAGCATGGGAGTTGGGTTAGGGGTGCTGAGTGAGCTCAAGGTTAGTTAGTAACAGTTCTTGGGTTTGTGTGGTTTTTTTAAACTTTCTTTTGTATTCTGGGTGTCCTATACTACGGAGACAGCTGAAGTTACTTTATCTTTGGCAGACAATTGCTTTTGGAAAGCTCTAAGAGGATGTAGGGATTAGAGAAAGGGTTTAGATAGCCCCTCACTGCTCACTTGGAATGGGTAAAAAGGATTTGTAATCCATATCAAGACTTAGAAGTATCAGATTAGACAAAGAATAGAGTCTATGGTGATGAACATGACCCAGATATGCCACACAGTAAGTGATAATTACTCTTGAAGTCGATGTCAACCTGGCTCAGATATAATTAAAACTAGATATAAATGCTAAGATCTCAGAAAGAGTAAAAGAAATGGATTCAGACCTCATAGGGTTCTAGAGAACAGAATTTCTGGTCCTGAACTGGACGTCCACATGGCTCAGGGGTTTTAGAGGAAGACAAAAGAAAACAGTGAAACATGAATTCCTCATGGCTCAGATAGAAATACTGTGTTAGGAGAGTATTTCAATATGACTCAAAGATTTCATCTGAGACACCTAATAGTTTCAAATCTGGTAGCTTCCATGGCTCAGACACACTAGCTTAGGAGACAGCAGTGAATCTGTCCCTTATCATGGTTTGAGAAGAGAGTATTGATAAAACTCAAATATAGCACCTGAGGAAAAACTGTCAAACTGCTGAATAACATGGCTTAGACTTATTCGAGAAGGAGACTTAAGAAAAATGCTTTCACTTTGGCTCTGCAGGATGAATATGAATGGTAACGGGTATTAACATGGCTTAGAACTACCAAAGTGGCAGAGTAATCTCTGCAGAATTCAATGTATATATGGCACATACATATTGAGGAGGGGATGAAAGTGAGCACAGAAGGGTCACCAAGATGACTCAGATGTTCCATTAGAATTGTTTCCTACTGCTGAAAAGGATCTAAAAATATCAGTGATAGTCTGGGAGAAAATATTAAGGCAAATTGGTCAGGCATAAAAAAGACACAGAACACCAAATTGTTTATAGTAAAGACCTGGATTGCACCATGGCTGAGATGAGTAAGAGTAGAAAAAATGGTAATGAAAAGAGAACAAATTAAATTGAAAATAACAAAGGTATACATCCTGTATTTTGAAAGAGGGATTTACCATGTGACAGACATACCAGAAGAACAGTCCTGAGAGAGAAATTCATCCTGGCTTAGAGAGAAATATTATGTTAGATATGAATATCAACATGATTCACAGATAGCATGTGGACAATAGTAGCATCCAAACTGGTGGCTGGCAAGCTTTAATATGGGTTCAATATGGGTTTCAACATAACTCAATGATACTAGAGAAAGTGTTTGATACTTTTGAACTATATGTATGCATGCTTCAGACATAGCAGAGCAGGAAACTTAAAAAATATGTTTTCTTGGTTACTCAGAGTGATAAATCAAATTGAAAGTCAGTATCAAAATGGCTTAGAGATACTAGGGAACAGAAACTGATTTCCATTTTGAACTGGATGGTCACATGGCTCAAATGCAACAAAGGAGGGAACTAAGAAATATGGTTTTACTGTGTCTTGGAATGATAAAGTGAATTGGTCATCAGTATGAACATGATGTAGAAAGTATCAGAAAAAGTGAATGATAGTTTAAAAAACACTCCTGTGACTCAGAATGCCAGAGGAAGAGGCTAAGAAATAAGGTTTCATCCTGGCTATGAAGACAAAGGTTAGTCAATTAAAGCAGGGCTATGCAACCTTTTATCTTAGGGCCGTGTTAAAATAAAATAATTATTCGAGGGCTGTGCCCAGAATAAAAAATACAGTACACTAATAGAAAGTGGGGGAACATGTGTCATCAATATGACAGGCAAGGTGCGAAGTGTGAAAGCAAACACAAAACAACAAAGCAACAACACAACAGTATAAAGGTAGGTGCATACTGACTAGTCTGTGTTGTACAGATGGAACACATCCCATAGATAGACTGAAAATTCCATGCGATATGTTCCGTCCATAATACTGCTTAAAAACACCAAAGAAAATTAACATTAATGAGATTGTTTATTAGTAATGGAATTGAAAAATCTAATACACATTCCATGCAAATTATTATTTCATTCTTTTGCTCTTGAAAATTAAAACTCACAGGTAGACCGCATAAAATCACACTGTGGGCCACATGTGGCCCACCAGCTGTATTTCGGACAGCCCTGAATTAAAGCTTTCAACATGACTTAAGAGTACTAGAGAAAGTAATTGATATGAGAACTGAATGTTCACGTGGCTCAGACATACCAGAGGAGGTGACTAAAAGAGATGTTTCCCCCCAGACTTAGGATAATATAGTATAATGGTAATAAAATAAAAATTACATAAGATAATAATAAAAGTTAGTATGACAGCAATGCCATAGAACTAGAGAAATTATTTTGAACTGCATGTTTACATGGTTCGTATAGACTACAGTAGGAGGAAGAAAAACGTTTTCATCCTACCTTAGAATGAAAATTGTGGAAATTAATATGAACAAGTTGTGGAGTGGCCAGAGGACCAAAGAAAGCATTTGTTACTTTTGAACTGGAAGCTTGCATGGTTGAGACACATTAGAGGACTAAGACGATTTTATCCAGACTCGGAATAAATAAATTGGATTGGTCACCCCTCTAACATGATGTAGAGTTGCTAAAGAACTAGAAAAAGTGATTTCTACTACTGAACAAAATGTTCATATGGTTTGGATACATTAAGAGCAGACTATGGAACAGAGTTTCATGTTGGCTCAGGAAGAGAAAGATGGTTGATCCTGGGTTTCAACATGTATAATGATATTAGAATATCTGAGAAACTGATTGACACTTGAAATGAATAGTTAAAAGGATCATACTTACCAGATTAGACTAAGAATGATTTTGTCCTGCTCAGAAAGATTAAAGCATTGACCGTCATATGAACAAGACAAACAAAACTCAGAGTACCAGAGAAAGTAATTTTTAGTTTTGAAATGGATATTCACATGGCTAGACATCCCCAATGAAAAAGTAAGAAATATGGTTTCATCCTAATTCAGAATGAGAAAGATGGTTGTTTATGGCTTTTAACGTTATTTATTACCAGAGTACCAGAAAAAGTGACTGACATGCAAACTGGATATTCACTAACTCAGACGTAGCACAGGAGCAGACTAAGGATATAGTTTCATCCTGACTTGCAATGATAAAAAATATCTGCAATTCAGAGCAACATGACAAAAGAGAGTACCAGAGAGAATGTTTGTTATTTTGATACTGGATGTTTGCATGGCTCAGAACATAACAAAGAGACTAAGAAACATGGTTTTTTCTTTGCTCCGAATGATAAAGCGGATCAGGCATTAGTAAGAACAAGATATAGAAATACCAGAGCACCAGAATAAGAGACTTCTACCTTTGAAATCGATGTTCACATAGCTCATACACTCTAGAGGAGGGGAATAAGAAATATTATTTCATCCTGTCTCAGAACGAAAACACATACTGGTCATCATATGACCACGACACAGTCACACTAAGGAAGTAGAGAAATTGATTTCTATTTTTCAACTAGAAGTTGACACGGCTCAGATGTACTAGAGGAGTAGATTACAAAGTATCTTTTCATCCTGGATCAGAATGATGAAAACACTTGATTATTAATTTGAAGACAGAGACACTAGAATACCAAAGGAAGTGCTGCTTTTGAACTGGATGATTGCATGTATCAGACATACAAAAGGAATAGACTAAGGAATACTGTTTCTTCTTTGCTCAGAATGAGAGAATGGATTTATCATATGATCATGATATGGAGATGCCAAGTACCAAAGTGATTTCTACTTTTGAAATGGATGTTCACATGGCTTAGGCACACACATAAAGGGAATAAGATATACAATTTCAACCCAGCTGTAACAATGTTACTAGCAGCTGCTGTAAAGGTGTAAGGCCACTAATACCAGCACACAGAAGGGCTGCTAGCACAGGTTCTTTGATCTCCTTTTCTAAGGAAAGCAGTTTTAAGGGGTTTATAATCTCACTTTAATTAAACATACATATCATTCACTTAATTCAGGGGAAAAAGACAGAACTCTGAAATTCAGAGAAAACACAAACAGAAATTACAAGCAGAAATTATATAAACAGAGCAAATAACACAAATCAAGCAGACAGTGCTTCTAACTGTCCATCCATAGCAATACATACATAGTTACCAGAGAGAAAAATACCAACATCTGGGTTTTCAAAGCTGGGGTGCGGGGGGCTCTCTAATGGGTACCCAGAGTCTCCTCTGGCCAAGTCACAGGACTACTCTTCCAATGAGTGAGCCCCCCAAAGCAAAATGCTATCCTCAGAGTATATATACACTTCTACAGGGTCACTGGGCATCACAACCATGTGATTTAAAACTCATGTGACTTAGGCGTTCTTATGACTTAAGCAGGTCATCACAAACTACTGACTTGATCAAAGATTCTTGATTGAAACAAAGGCAAGAATCAATCAAAGGCACTTGACTGCCTTAGTGCTGATAAGCACTCCAAAAGAAAAAACAGCAAAAAGTCCCACATTCCTCGCCATTACACTAACTCAGATGGAGAAAGAGGGCTGTTTGTGATTTTCAGCATTACTTATTGATTACCAGATTACCAGGCACTGACATAAAATCAGATGTTCATATGACTCAGACATAACATAGGAGCAGACCAAGTAACAGAAGTACCAACTAGAGTACCATAATAAAAGGTTTACTGCTTTGGAAGTAGATGTTTGCATGGCTCAGACATACCAGAGGAGGAGACAGAAAAAAAATCACATACTCTCTCAGAATGACGAACAGAATTGGTAATCAAATAAGACATAGAGATACCAGAGTACCAGAGAAAATGTTTGCTTTTTTTCAAATAGATCTTCATATAACATCTGAAATATTATTTCATCATGACTTTCAACATTTCTGAGTGATTACTAGAACACCAGAATAAATGCTTTAAACTCAAACTGGATATTTATGACTCAAGACATATCAGCAGATAAGAATAAGTAGGATGGTTTTGTTCTCATGTAGAATAATAAAGAGGATTTGAAATCTTGATAAAGTAATAGAGATAAACCACTAAAACATCAGAAAAAACTTTTATTGCTTGTGAACTGAATGTTTACATGGCTCAGACATATGAGAAGAAGAGACTTAGAAATGTGGTTTCTTCCTTGCTCACAAAGGTAAAGTGGATTTATCATCCTCATGAACATGATATAGAGATGCTACAGTTCCAGAAACAGTGATTTCTATTTTTGAACTTGATGTTCCTATACCTCAGTCATATCAGGTGAGTAAACTAAGAAATATGGTTTGATCCTCATTCCAAACAGGGAAAACCTTGGAAAAAGTACCATTATTATTTAGAGATAGTAGAGTAGCAGGGAAAGTATTGGTATTTATGAACTGGACATTTCCATGGCTCACTTACCAGACAAGGAGACTGAGAAATATAATTTCATTCCATGCCAGAATAAAAAAATGGTTAATCTGGGGTTTCCAGATTATTTTAGTGATACCAGAGAATTAGAGAAAGGGATGAACACTCAAACCTGATATACAAATGACTCAGACATAACAGTAGAGGGCACTAAGAAATATGCTTTCAACCTGGCTCAGAAAGAAGAGGTGGATAGGTCATCAGGTGATCATGACATAGAGAAACGAGGTAACAAGAGAAATTGATTTCTACTTTTGAGGTAGATGTCTACGTACTCTAGACATACCAAACATGAGAACAGAAAAAACTGTAACATCTTGGCTCAGAAATTATGAAGACATAAACATATCAGAATACCGAAGAAAACCTTTAGAGGTTCGAAAACAAAGTATTTGCTACGCTTGAATGTATCAGAGGTGATTTAAAAGGGCTTGCTTCCTTGTTTAAAATGGTAAAATGGATTTGTCTTCATAGGAACATGAGAGAGATGCCAAGTACCAGACAAAGTGATTTCAACTTTTACAGTGGATGTTCACATGGCTCAGGCATACCAAATGAAGAGACTAGAAGATATGGTTTCATCTTAGCTCAGAATGAGAAATATGGCTGATCTTAGCTTTTAACATTACTAAGTGGTTCCCAGGTACCAAGAAAATGCTTGACCACTCAAACCATATATTCATATGACTTACATAGGCAGAAAGGTTCAGGCTAAGTAAAAAGGTTTTGTCCCAGCAAAGACTTGTAGAAACCACCAGATGACAAGAGAAAATATTTGTTGCTTTTGAACCAAACATTTGTGCAGCTCAGACATATCAGAGGAGGAGACAAGAAAATCCACATGACATAAAGATACCAAGAAGAGCAACGGAAACAGCACTTTCTGCTTTCAAACTGGATTTTTGCATGGTTCGGCCATATCAAAGAAGGAGACTTAAAATGTTTTTTTCCTTGTTCAGAATGAGGAAGTAGATTAGTTATCATATGATCATATTACAGTTCCAGGGAATCAGAGAAACTGATTTCAACTTTTAAGCTGAATGTTGTCATGATTCATATACCACTGAGGAGAATAATGTGTAATGCGATTTTTATTACTTAGAAGGATAAAGAATTTTTTAAATAAAATCAAGAAAACATTAAAGCCTAACTAGAATCTCAGAAAAAACTTACTTTTGAACTGGATGTTTCCATGGCTCAGACATATCAGAGGAGAGTAAGAAATGTGTTTTCTTCCTTGCTCACAATTATGACCATGGGACACACATGCACACAGATAGAAGACAGAGTTCTAGAAAAATTAATTTCTAGTTTCAAAATGCATGTTCCTATGTGTCTGTCATGAGAAGAGAAAACAGAGATAGTTTAAGCCTCTCTATAAATAGGCAAGAACTTTGGAAAAAATGAAAAATCATTTTTTAGAGAAAGTAACAGAGAATTGGATGTTTCCATGATTCAGACTTACCAGCTGTGAGGGGGATAGAGCCAAGATTGTAGGAGTAAGAAAGTATCCCAAATTCACTTCCAAAAAATATAAAATAATGTCTTCAAACAAATTCTGGAGCCGAACCAACAAAAGGATGCAGTGAAAACAATTTTCTAGCCCAAGACAACTTAGGATGTCAGGAGAGATCACTCTCACTGGAATAAAAGGGAAGTGCAGTCCAGTACAGGTATCATCCAGGAAAGCCAGCAGCAGGCATTGCCACAGCAAGATCCTGAGCCCTGGGAGAGGCCATCATCAAAACCCCACACTCCTGGTGCAGGCAAGAGGTTTGGAACAGTGTCCCCTCTAACTAAGGATCAGAATCCAACTTCAACACAAAGTTAAACATTATAAAATAAGTGGGGAAAATAAGCAGAAAACAAACAAAAAAAGAGAACTTGACAATAGGAAGTTAACATGGTGACAGGGAAGCTCAATGTCAAAATGGCTCTACACAAATCCTTGCAGAAAAATATGAAATGGTTTCAGGCACAAAAAATAGCTCCTGGAAGAGCTCAATAAGGATTTTCAAAATTAAATAAGGGAGATAGGAGAAAAATTGCCTAAAGAAATAGGAGTAATGGAGGAGAATCATAAAAAAATGATCCAACAATCCTTTACCAAAGTAAAAGCAGCACAAAAATGGGGGAAAAATGTAAAAAATAAATCATTGAAATACAATGTCTTAAAAAGTACAATTGTCCAAATGAAAAAGGAGATACAAAAGCTCATTGAATATACCATTTCTTATAAACTAGAATTGGACAAGTAGAAGCTAATGACTCCACGGAGCATCAAAACACAATAAATGAAAAATCAAAAGAATTTTAAAAAAAGAAAATGTAAAATGTCTGACTAGAAAAACAACTGACCTGGAAAATAGAATGAAGAGAGATACATAAGTTATGAATTATTGGGCTACCTGAAAGCCATAATCAGAAAAAGAACCTGGATATAGTCTGTCAAAAATTATCAAGGAAAATTGCCCTGACATTCCAGAATCAAAGAGTAAAATGGAAATTCAACGATTCTACTGGTCATAGTCTAAAAGAGATACCAAACTGAAAACTCCCAGGAATAATAGAGGCAAATTCCAGAGCTCACAAGTCAAGGAGAAAATACTGCAAGCAGCCAGAAAGAAACAATTCAAATATTGTGGAGCAATGGTCGGGATTACACAAGATTTAGCAGCTTCTTTATTAAAGAACCTGAGAGCTTGGAATATGATATTCTAGAAAACAGGCACAAGGATTATAAGTAACAATCACCCACACCCAGCAAAATTGAATATAATCCTTCAGGAGAAAAAAGTGTCTTTTCAACGAAATAGACAACTTTCAAGTATTCCTAATAAGGGGGGCGGTGCAAAGATGGCGGCTGGAAAGCAGGGACTTGCGTGAGCTCCCCCACAGGTCCCGCCAAAAACCTAAAATGGCTCTGAACAAATTCTAGAGTTGCAGAACCCACGGAATAGCAAAGGGAAGTAGGGCTCCAGCCCAGGACACCCTGGATGGTAGCTAGGTAAGGTCTATCCCATGGAGCTGGGAGCAGAACAGAGCACAGCATGGGCTGCACCCAGACCAACCAGACTGGGAGCTGGGCAGAACAGGCCCTACCGCCCTGAATCAGTGAGCTGTGTCAGTTACCAGACTTCTTAACCCACAAACACCAAAGACAACAGAGAAGGTTAGTGGGAAAAGCTGCGAGGGACAGAGTGAAAGGAGTTCAAGGTTCAGCCACCTCCCCAGGGGCAGCAGAGGTGGTGCAGCACTGAGGACAGAGCTACAGCTGCAGTTGCTTCTGGCCCCAGGCCCACCTCGTGGGAGGAATTAAGTGGCGGATCAGAGCAGGAGTGTCAGAGCCTGCTTAAGATCCCAGTCAGGTCCAGGTTGGTGGTTCTTGGGGAAGGAGGAGTGCTGGTGTGGCAGAGCTGGCTGTATAGAAATAGCTCTGAAAACAACAGCACATCCCCTCAAGCCTGGAACAAAGTACTCTTTACTCTACAAGCAGTCATACCCCGCTGAAAAACTCAAGGCTGGGAACATGGCCAGGAAGCGAAAACGCACCCAGATTCAGTCTCAGACTTTGGAATCTTTCTTTGGTGACAAAGAAGACAAAAACATACAGCCAGAAGAAGTCAACAAAGTCAAAGAGCCTACATCAAAAGTTTCCAAGAAAAACATGAACTGGCCTCAGGCCAGGGAAGAGGTCAAAAAGGATTTGGAAAAGCAAGTTAGAGAAGTAGAGGAAAAATTGGGAAGAGAAATGAAAATGATGTGAGAAAACCATGAAAAATAAGTCAATGACTTGCTAAAGGAGACCCAAAAAAATACTGAAGAAAACAAGACCTTAAAAAATAGACTAACTTGGGTTATACATAATGATACGCATGTGGCCTATGTTGAATTGCTTGACTTCTTAGGGAGGGTGGGTGGGAAGGGAAGAGGGGAGAGAATTTGGAACTCAAAGTCTTAAAAACAGATGTTCAAAAACAAAAAAAGGGGGGGTTTTCATTGCAACTAGAATATAAGATACACAGGCAATAGGGCGTAGAAATTTATCTTGCCCTACAAGAAAGGAAGGGAAAAGGGGATGAGAGGGGAGTGGGGTGACAGAATGGAGGCCTGACTGGGGTACACGGCAACCAGAATATACGCCATCTTGGAGTGGGGGAGGGTAGAAATGGGGAGAAAATTTGTAATTCAAACTCTTGTGAAAATCGATGCTGAAACCTAAATAAAAACAAATATAAAAATAAAAAAAACTTAAAAAAACAGACTAACTCAAATGGCCAAAGAGCTCCACAAAGCAAATGAGGAGAAGAATGCCTTGAAAGGCAGAATTAGCCAAATGGAAAAGGAGGTCCAAAAGACCACTGAGGAAAATACTACCTTAAAAATGAGATTGGATCAAGTGGAAGCTAGTGACTTTATGAGAAATGAAGATATTATAAAACAGAACCAAAGGAATGAAAAGTGGAAGACAATGTGAAATATCTCATTGGAAATACCACTGACCTGGAAAATAGGTCCAGGAGAGATAATTTAAAAATTATTGGACTACCTGAAAGCCGTGATCAAAAAAAGAGCCTAGATATTATCTTTCAAGAAATTATCAAGGAGAACTGCCCTGATATTCTAGAGCCAGAGGATAAAATAGAAAATTGAAAGAATCCACAGATTGCCTCCTCAAAAAGATCCCCAAAAGAAAACTTCTAGGAATATTGTCTCCAAATTCCAGAGCTCTCAGATCAAGGAGAAAATACTTCAAGCAGCCAGAAAGAAACAATTTGAGTACTGCAGAAACACAATCAGGATAACACAAGATCTAGCAGCTTCTACATTAAGGGGCTGCAGGGCTTGGAATCACCTACCCAGCAAAACGGAGTATCATGCTCCAAGGCAAAATATGGATTTTCAATACAATAGAGGACTTTCAAGCTTTCTCAGTGAAAAGACCAGAGCTGAATAGAAAATGTGACTTTCAAACACAAGAATCAAGAGAAGCATGGGAAGGTAATCAAGAAAGAAAAATCACAAGGGACTTACTAAAGTTGAACTGTTTTGTTTACATTCCTACATGGAAAGATGATATGTATAATTCATGAGACCTCAGTATTAGGGTGGCTGAAGGGAATATATCTATCTATCTAGTCAGACAGAGGGCACAGGGTGAGTTGAATATGAAGGGATGATATCTAAAAAACATAAAATCAAAGTAAGCAATGAGAGAGGAATATACTGAGAGAGGGAGAAAGGGAGAGATAAAATGGTGTAAATTATCTCACATAAAAGTGGCAAGAAAAAGCAGTTCTGTTGAGAGGGAACAGGGGGCAGGTGAGGGGGAATGAGCGAATCTTGCTCTCATTGGATTTGTCCTGAGGAGGGAATAATATACACACTCAATTGGGTATCTTACCCCACAGGAAAGAAGAAAGGAGATAAAAATGGGGGGGATGACAGAAGGGAGGGCAGATAGGGGAGGAGGTAATCAAAAAGAAATACTTTTGAAAAGGGACAGAGTTAAGGGAGAAAATTGGATAAAGGGGGATAGGATAGGAAGGAGCAAAATATAGTTAGTCTTTCACAACATGAGTGTTGTGGAAGGATTTGCATAATGATACATGTGTGGCCTATGTTGAATTGCTTTCCTTCTTAGGGAGGGTGGGGGGGAGGTAAGAGGGGAGAAAATTTGGAACTCGAAGTTTTAAAAGCAGATGTTCCAAAAAAAATGTTTTTGCATGCAACTAGGAAGTAAGATATACAGGCAATGGGGCATAAAAATCTATCTTGCTCTACATGAAAGTAAGGGAAAAGGGGATGGGAGGGGAGTGGAGTGACAGAAGGGAGGGTTGCCTGGGGAATGGGGCAATAAGAATATATGCCATCTTGGAGTGGGGGAAAGGGTAGAAATAGGGAGAAAATATGTAATTCAATCTCTTGTGAAAATTAATGCTGAAAACTAAAAATATTAAATAAATAAATAATGATTTAAAAAAGTATTCCTACTAAGGCCAGGACTGAACAGAATATTTGATTTACAAATACAAGATTCAAGATAAGCATAAAAAGGTAAACAGGAAAGAGAAAGCATAAGAGATTCAACTAAGGTTAAACTGTTAACTTTCTTATATGGGAAGATGATTCTCGTAACTCTTAACTTTATCAGTATTATGGCAATTAGAAGGCACATTCATAGATAGAGGGTGCAGGTGTGAGTTTACTATGATGGGATGATATAAAAAAAACACAATTAAGGTGTGAGAAATACGATTGCACTAGGAGAAGAGGGAAGGGAGAGAGAGAATGGGATAAAGTATTTCAAATAAAAGAGGCACAAAAAGCTATTACAATGAAGGAAACGATGGGGTGGTAGGCAGTTCTTGAACCTTACATCAAAACTGACTCAGAGGGAATATCATACACAGTCAGTTGGATATAAAAATCTATTTTCCCCTATAGAAAAGTAGAAAGCAATGGGGATAAGAAAAAGGGACTGATAAGAGAGAGAGTAGATTGGGGCTAAAGGTGGTCAGAATTAAAACACTTGTGAGAAGAGACAGGGTGAAAGGTTAGAAAGAGAAAAGGATAAGCAGAAGAAAAGTAGGATTGAGCAAAATACAGTTATAATGACTGTAAATGTGAATGGGATGAACTCACCCAAAAAATGGAAGCAGATAGCAAAATGGATTAAAAACTATAATCCTTTGAGAAACATATTTCAAGGACGGAGACAAACACAGAATAAAGGGAAGGGGGCTGGAGTACAATCTATTATGTTTCACCGGAAGTCAGAAAAAAGTAGTAATCATAAGCAAAAAATAGTTCTAATTAAAATAAATAAGGAAACTATATCTTGCTAAAAGAGGTATCATAGACAATGTAATAATAAAAATACTAAACATATGTGCACCAAATACTATAGTATCTAAGTTTCTAAAGTTAAATGAGTTACAGGAAGAAAGAGACAGTATGATTCTACTGGTAAAGAACCTCAACTTTCCCCTCTCATTAAGGAGTTAAGGAGATGAACAGAATTTTAGGAAACATAAATACGACAGACTTTTGGAGAAAACTGAATAGTAAAGGAAATGAATATACCTTTTTCTCTGCGGTACATGACACATACACAAAAAATGATCATGTATTAGAGCATAAAAACCTCACAATGAAATGCAGATAGAAATATTAAATGCATTCTTTTCATGTCATAATGCAATAAAAATTAGATTCAGTAAAGGGCAATGGTAAGATAGATTAAATATTAGAAACTAAATAATCTAATTCTAAAGAATAAGTGGTTCAAAGAACAAATCATAGAAGCAAATAATCATTACATTAAAGAGGATGACAACAATTAAACAGCATACCAAAATTTATGGGATATAGCCAAAGTAGTTCTTAGGGAAAATTTTATCTCAAAATGCTTACATCAATAAAATAATGAGGAGATAAGTGAATAGGGAATGCAACTAAAAATAATCTTCAATTAAACACCAAATAAAAATTCTGAAAATCGAAGAAAAGATTAATAAAATTTAAAGTAAGAACACCATCGAACTAATAAATAAAAGCATGAGTTAGTTTCATGGGAAAATAAAACCCAATGAAATAGATAAACCATTGACTGATTTATAAAATGAAAGAAATCCAAATTACCAGTATCAAAAATGAAAGAGGTCAATTCAGCACCAATGAAAAGAAAATTTAAGCAATTATTGGGAGTTATTTTGCCTAATTATATGCCAATAAATCTGACAATGTAAAGGAAATGGGTGAGTATTTAGAAAAATATAAATTGCTTAGATTAACAGAAGAGGCTATAGTATACTTAAATTTTAGAAAAGGAAATTGAACAAGCCATCGATGATCTTCCCAAGAAAAAAAATCTCCAGGGCAGATGGATTCACAAGTGAACTCTACAAAACATTTAAAGAACAATTCATCCCCAAAGTATAAACTATTTGGAAAAATAGGTGAAGAAGGAATCCTACCAAATTATTTCTACAACGCAAATATGGTGCTGATACCTAAACCAAGAAAAGTGAAAAAAAATAATTTTCCTAATGAATATTGATGCAATAATTTTAAATAAAATACTAGTAAGGAGATTACAGTAGCTGGGCTTAGATGGTATATAGAAGTGGTGTGGAACACTGTTGAACTTATAACATATTCCTCAATTAAATGAGTTAAAGTAAAACTGTAAAACCAGGGATCTGGAAAAGAGGCAGAGGTCTGCTATACAGCTTCCTATTTCATTCTTCCTACATCTCCTGAATCTACACCCTACCAAGGAGGCCAACTATCTAAGAAGAGACTATCCTGAACCAACTGGCAGTGTTGCACAGGTACACATACCTTTCACAGTCGCAGATTTAATAAAACCTGAAGTCATTTCCTCTAATTTACAGGGATCTGGGAAAATCTGAACAAATTTTAGCAAGAATCTTCTCTATGCAAAATCCTATGCACATCCATGTTCATTGGTTGCTACATTGTATCCTCTCTCCTATACATTCTCCTAAACTACAGTAACAGTCTAGACAAGATATCCAAGCAAAACCCCCACATATCCAGAACGTCTGGCCACCGGAGGGACAATATCCTTGTCAGCTGACTACAGTGAAACAGACAACGAGCTCTGGAACAAGACAATGTCCTCTGACAGCACTATGCCAAGGCATTCTTTCAAAAGATTTTGTGGGATAAATTAAGAAACTGTTGCCAGAAAACAGATGAATCACCTATCGACTTCGATCAGTGAAAAATATCATCCCCTGTTGGTGACTAGTTTTGTTTCTGTCTAAAAATGCTTCTTCAAAAACAAATCAGCAACAAAGTAGTGGAATGGCAAAGATGAGGGATCACACAAGTCCTAGCCACTGCAATCCAGTTTTAGGAAAATAAAGCAAAGAGGGCAGAAAAAGAAACTAAAAGGAGCCCTCAGGGCTGTTCAATTAACAGCACAAAAGGGAGAGACAAAGGAGAAGACTAGAGAAAGGAAGGAGGATAAAGTTTGGAAGCCAGGTAACTGTCATTACTGAAAGAAGCTTGGACAATGGAAAGTGGAACATAGAAAGCAATAGAAGAAGCTGGGAAATGGTGAAGGTCAAGGAGTAAAATTTAGGACCGCATTCTCAGGAAGCATGCCCAAGAGGCATGACAAGATGGAGAGATTCAGAACAAGGACCAGAGAAACCTCTTCTTTTCTTTAAACTTTCCTGCCCTGAATACATAGGAACCACCTATTCTACCATATTAGAACCCATCCCTTTCCAAGACAGGAGGGGCACCAAGCAAGTGATGAAGATTTCATGGTCAGTGCAAACACATAGCGTATCCCAACTGGTGGGAATCCAGATAGGACCTCTTATAAAACATTGTGCTTTTCTGTTATCCAAGGGAACCTATAAACTTACTGGGACAAGTCCTATCAAGCAAGCTCTGTGCAACCATATTCTGGATACTCAAGGAAGTTTATGTGGACATCCTTGAAGATCAGGTTCCTGCATTATTTGCTATTTCAGAAG
The DNA here is from genome assembly GCF_011100635.1 of Trichosurus vulpecula. Classification (NCBI taxonomy): domain Eukaryota; kingdom Metazoa; phylum Chordata; class Mammalia; order Diprotodontia; family Phalangeridae; genus Trichosurus; species Trichosurus vulpecula. The sequence goes on along the minus strand of NC_050575.1, from coordinate 263,288,733 downwards.
CAATAAACAACCCACAAGTAAAGATTCATTACTGGACACTTATCTAGAATTAAAAAAGGTTACAACTAAATTATGGGCTAAAACTTCTAATCAAATAGGATAATTAAAAGTTGTTGAACTGGTTGTTATTAAATATGAAGAGAATAAGCTATGACCAAATGTAAAGCAGTACCAACATTCAAGAAACCAAAGTGAAGGAACAAAACCTGTCATGGAGTAAATAGAAGTACAAGAGTAACAGTCAAAGGGTCTTCTCCCACCAACACTCTAATATCGCCAGGTAAGAGAAATTTGATTCCCCAGGTCAACTGTGTATCAATTTGCACAAGATTTGTGCTGTTAAAAAGTTTGCTTTTCCTGTAACTGTTGAGGTCCCTAAGCCCCCTACAATAGTTATTTCTATCCCCAGCTCTATTGCTTGGCTTTCTGTGATTGATTTATGTTCTGTTTTCTTTTCTATCCCCATGGCTGAGAAATCCAAGTTTTTGTTCGCTTTTACTTATAAGCAAGAACAGTATTTGTGGCAAAGAATTCCTCAGGAGCTTTGAGAATCTCTCACAATCTTTTCAACTTTTAAAGCACCAATTTAGACTTATTCACACCATCATGTGGGTCAACTGTCTACAGTATATAAATGATATTTTTATTGGGTCAGAGATCCAGGAAACTAACAAGGAGGCTACTGCAGCCTTTTTAATCTTTTTAACAGGTAACAGACAGAAGGTGTCATTAAGAAAGTTGTAGTTTTGCCAGCAAGAAATCCAATATGTGGGACATTTAGTTTCTCATAAGGGCTGATGCATCTTATCAACCAGATGCAAACTTTAGGGAATATTAAGCAACCAGACAAAGCAGGAACAAAGGTCAGTGTTGAAATTATATGGGTAAAGTAGGCAATAGGTCTCCTAGAAAACGGACCACCTTGCTATGACAAAGAGCTTGTATTGCTCAATGAAACAATGAGCTATGCCATGCAGGGCTGCCTAAGAAAGACAGACAATAGTGGAGAATTCTGACAGTGATCCACTGGAGAAAGAAATGGCAAACCACTCCATATCTTTGCCAAGAAAAGTCCATAGACAACATTAAAATGTAAAAGATATGAAATCAGAAGACAAGCCCCTCAAGTTGTAAATTGTCCAACACATTACTGGGGAAGAATGTAGGGCAACTGTAAGTTGATTCAGAAAGAGAGAAGCAACTGTGCTTAAACCAAAAGGAAGCTCAGATATAGATGTTTCTGGTTATGAAAGAAAAGTTTGATGTTCTAAAGATAAATAATGCATAAGAACCTGGAAGTAAGATCTATGAACCAAGGTAATCTGGCTGTGGTCATACAGGAGATAAAAAGACTTAACATCATCATCTTGGGCATCAATGAACTTGAGTGAATTAGAATGGGTGAATTTAAGTCAGGTGATCATCACATATACTATTGTGGGCAAGAATCCCTTAGAAAAAATGGAGTAATCCTCACAGTCAAAAAAAGGGCAAGAGAAGCAATGTTCTGGTACTATCTCAAAAATTCCAGAATTATATCTGTTCAAATCTAAGGCAAACCATTCAACATCACAGTATTGCAAGTCTATGCCACTGATGCCTGAGGACAAAGTTGCTCAGTTTTGCAAAGACCTACACCACCTTCTAGAAATAATATCAAAAAAAGATGTCACATTCGTGACAGGGAATTGGAATATTAAATTACACAATCAAAACATAATTGGAATAACAGTGAAATTTAACCATGGAGTACAAAACAAAGCAGGGCAGAAGCTAATAGAGTTTTATCAAGATAACTAACTGGTCATAACAAATGCTCTTTTTCAACAACCCAAAAGTTGACTCTACACATGGACATCACCAGATAGACAATACTCAACTCTGTTGTACTTTGCAGTCAGAGGTAGAGGAACTCTGTACAGTCAGAACAAGATCTGGAGGTGACTGTGGCTCAGATCATAAGCTTCTTATTGTAAAAATTAGACTTAAATGTGAGACAGCAGGGAAAACCATCAGACCACACAGGAATGACATAAACAATATCCCTTATGTATATGTAATAGAGGTGATGAAAAAATTTAAGAGATTAGATCTGGCAGATGAAGTGCCTGAAATGCTAAGGAAGACTCAATATTGTAAGGGAGGCAGCAAAAAAAAACACCCCAAAAAAGAAGAGCAAGAAAGAAAAATGGCAATCTGATGAGGCTTTACGAATAACTGAAGAGAGAAAGTTAAAGGCAAAAGAGAAAGGAAAAGATATATTCAAACTGAATACAAAGTTCCAAAGAATAGCAAGGATAAGCAGCTTTTCTTGAATGAACCATGCAAAGAAATAGAATGGGAAAGACAAGACATCTCTTCAGAAAAATTGGAGATATCAAGGGAAAGTTTCATGCGAAAATGCGCACGATGAAAGACAAAAAATGGTAGGAACTTACCAGAACTTAGAAAAGATTAAGAAGAGCAGCAAGAATATATAGAACTACAGAAAAACAATCCCAACATCACACTGATAACTATGATGGTAGATGTAGTCATACATTCTGAAGGGTTAAGTCAAGTGGGCCATAGAAAACAGTGCTAGCAATAAGGCTACTGGAAGTGAGAAAATTCTAGTTGAATTGTTTAAAATCCTAAAAGATGATGCTGTTAAGGTGTTGTACTTAATATGCCAGCCAATCTGGAAAACTTAACAGGGGTCACTTAATTGGAAAAGGTCAGTTTATATTCCAATCCTAAGGAAGGGCAATGCCAAACAATGTTCAAATATCAAACAATTGCATATATTTCACATGCCAGCCAAGTTATGCTTAAGATTTTGCAAGCTAGGTTTCAGCGATATGTAATCCGAGAATTACCAGAAGACTAGGCTGGTCTTGAAGAGACAGAGGAAATAGAGACCAAATTGCCAGCATTCACTGGGATTATGGAGAAAGCAAGGGAATTCCAGAAAAACATCTACTTTTTCTTCATTGACTACACTAAAACCTTTGACTGTGTGGATCACAACAAACTGTGTTAAATCATCAAAGAGATGGGAGTACCAGATCATCTTACTTGTATCCTGAAGAACCTGTATGCAAGTCAAGAAGGAACAGTTAGAACTGAACATGGAACAACTAGTTGGTTCAAGATTAGGAAAAAAGTACAACAAGGCTGTATGTTGTCACCTTATTTAATTAACTTAAATGCAAGATTACGTCACGCTAAGTGCCAGGCTGGATATATCAAAGTCTGGAATTAAGGTTGCCAGGAGAACTATTAACACTCTCAGATATGCAGATGACACCACTATGATGTCAGAAATGGAAGAATTAAGAAGCCTCTTAATGAGGGTGAGAAAGGAGTGTAAAAACATTTTTTAAAAAAGCTCAGATCATGGCATCTGGTCCCAGCAATTCCTGGCAAATAGAGAAGAAATGGAAGTAGTGTTAGATTTTATTTTCTTGGGCTCAAAGATCACTGTAGATCAGGCATGCCCAAGATACAGCCTGTGGGCTGCTTGTGGCCCACCAAAGGATTTCAGATGGCCCACAGAAAATGTAGGGTTACCACCACATACTCTTCTGTTTGTCACGTGACCCACAACAACCAACCATCATCAGTCTGTATCGTCTAATCTATCTGTGGCCTGAGCAAGTTTTGAAATTATTCAGGTATGTTGTAGATGGTGACTGCAGCTATGAAACTAAAAGATGCTTGCTCCTTGGAAGGAAAGCTAAGGCAAATCTGGACTACCCACTAAAAAGCAAAGACATTACCTTTCTGACAAAGGTCCATATAGTCACAGCTGTGGTTTTTCCACTAGTTAACATATGGCTGTGAGATTTGGGACTATTAAGTAAAGTTGAGTGTCACAGAATAAATGCTTTGGCATTATGGTGCTAGAGAAGACTTCTGAGACCCCTTGGACAGGAAGATCAAATCAGTCAGTTCATAAAGAAATTAACTATCTCTTCATTGGAAGGCCAAATACTTAAGCTTAAATAATTTGGCCTCATAATGAGAAAGAGCCCTCAATGGAAAAGATTCTGATGCTCAGAAAGACTGAAGGCAGGGAGACAAACCAATCATTTGTATTGTCTAACTAGGACATCCTTTTTTTCTGAGCACAGAGAATGTTGACGCAAAGAAGTCCCCATGCCTGGAGAGAGAACTATTTCTGAATTCTTTTAGGAATTATACAGCAAACAAATGGAAGCACTGAATATAGCTGCAGTAGGTAATATGCATTCCCCTTAGTGTAAACCTGATATTGAACAGCCACCAGGTTCAGCACTGAGAAAGGTATTATAGAATGTGACCCTATACAGTGGGGGTGGTGCAGCTACAGAACTACAGCTGCAGTTCCTTCCGGCCTCAGGCCCACCTGGTGGGAGGAATTAAGTGGAAGGAGGAGTGCAGAGCCTGCTTAAGATCTGAGTCAGGTCCAGGTTGTTGATTCTTGGGGGAGGAGGAGTGCTGGTGTGGCAGAGATGGCTGTGTAGAAATAGCTCTGGAAACAATAGCACATCCCCTCAAGCTTAGAACAAAGTACTCTTTACTCTCCAAGCAGTCGTAGCCCAACGAAAAACTCAAGGGTCAAGTAAGTTGGCTGGGAACATGGCCAGCCCGCAAAAACAGACTCAGATTCAGTCTCAGTCTTTGGAATCTTTCTTTGGTGACAAATAAGACCAAAACGTACAGCCAGGAGTAGTCAACAAAGTCAAATAGCCTACATCAAAAGCCTCCAACAAAAATATGAACTGGTCTCAGGCCATGGAAGAGCTTAAAAAGGATTTGGAAAAGCAAGTTAGAAAAGTAGAGGAAAAACTGGGAAGAGAAATGAGAATGATGCGAGAAAACTAAGAAAAACAAGTCAAGGGAGACCCAAGAAAATACTGAAAAAATATTGAAGAAAACAACACCTTAAAAAATAGACTAACTCAAATGGCAAAAGAGCTCCAAAAAGCCAATGAGGAAAAGAATGCCTTGAAAGGCAGAATTAGCCAAATGGAAAAGGAGGTCCAAAGGACCACTGAAGAAAATACTACCTTAAAAATTAGACTGGAGCAAGTGGAAGCTAGTGACTTGATGAGAAATCAAGATATTATAAAACAGAACCAAAGGAATGAAAAAGTGGAAGACAATGTGAAATATCTCATTGGAAAAACCACTGATCTGGAAAATTGATCCAAGAGAAATAATTTAAAAATTACTGGACTACCTGAAAGCCATGATCAAAAAAGATCCTAGAGATCATCTTTCAAGAAATTATCAAGGAGAACTGCCCTGATATTCTAGAGCCAGAGGGTAAAATAGAAATTGAAAGAATCCACAGAACGCCTCCTCAAAAAGATCTCCAAAAGAAAACTCCTAGGAATATTGTTGCCAAATTCCAGAACTCTCAGATCAAGGAGAAAATACTGCAAGCAGCTAGAAAGAAACAATTTGAGGATTGTGGGAACACAATCAGAATAATACAAGATCTAGTAGCTTCTACATTAAGGGATCGCAGGGCTTGGAATATGATATTCTGGAGGTCAATGGTGCTAGGATTAAAGCCAAGAATCACCTACCCAGCAAAACTGAGTATCATGCTCCAAGGCAAAATATGAACTTTCAATAAAACAGAGGACTTTCAAGGTTTCTTAGTGAAAATATCAGAGCTGAATAGAAAAGTTGACTTTCAACACAACAATCAAGAGAAGAATGAAAAGGTAAACAAGAAAGAGAAATCACAGGAGACTTACTAAAGTTGAACTGTTTTGTTTACATTCCAATATGGAAAGATGATGTGTATGATTCATGAGACCTCAGTATTAGGGTAGCTGAAGGGAATACGCATATATGTGTGTGTGTGTGTGTGTGTGTATGCATATATGTATGTGTGTGTATATATATATATGCATATATACATATATATGTATGTATATGTATATATACACGTATAAACAGGTATATATACGTATATATGTGTGTGTATATATATGTATATATTTATATGTATATGTGTGTGTGTATATACACACACACACACATATATATACAAACATATATATATGTGTGTATATATATATATATATATATATACACAGACAGAGGGCACAGGGTGAGTTGAATATGAAGGGATATCTAAAAAAACAAAATGAAATTAAGGGATGAGAGAGGAATATATTGAGAGAGGGAGAAAAGGAGAGATAGAATGGGGTAAATTATCTTGCATAAAAGTGGCAAGAAAAAGCAGTTTTGTAGGAAGGGAAGAGGGGGCAGGTGAGGCGGAATGAGTGAATCTTGCTCTCATCAGATTTGACCTGAGGAGGTAATACCGTACACACTCAATTGGGTATCTTACCCCACAGGAAAGAAGGAGGAAGAAGATAAAAAAGGGGGGATGATAGAAGGGAGGGCAGACAGGGGGAGGAGGTAATAAAAAACAAACACTTTTGAAAAGGGACAGGGTCAAGGGAGAAAATTCAATAAAAGAGGATAGGTTAGGAAGGAGCAAAACATAGTTAATCTTTCACAGCATGGGGATTGTGGAAGGGTTTTACATAATGATACACAGGTGGCCTATGTTGAATTGCTTGCCTTCTTAGGGAGGGTGAGTGGGGAGGGAAGAGCGGAGCGAATTTGCAACTCAAAGTTTTAAAAACAGATGTTCAAAAACAAAAAAAAAAGCTTTTGCATGCAACTGGGAAGTAAGATACACAGGCAATGGGACATAGAAGTTTTATCTTGCCCTACAAGAAAGGAAGGGTAAAGGGGATGGGAGGGGCGTGGGGTGACAGAAGGGAGGGCTGACTAGGGAATGGGGCAACCAGAATATACACCATCTTGTAGTGGGCAGGAGGGTAGAAATGGGGAGAAAATTTGTAATTCAAACTGTCATGAAAATCAATGCTGAAAACTAAATATATTAAATAAATTAGAATGTGCCCCTATAGACAACCCTATAATGTTTGGAGGTCTTGCTGGTACTGGAAGCAGTATACTTCCAGTGATACTGAGAACTACCAATATGGCTCCTTTTAAGATGGATGGCTGCAATTTCAAGAGACCCAGCAACAACAGCTAAATGCAGAAAGGGTGACATCTTTCTTTCCAGAAGAACAAGCACTGCCAGAACCATAAACTCAAGAAATACTTGAAAATAATGACACCAACATGACATGCGATCAGCTATGGGTCACTGAAACATTGGGTACAGTCAGGGCAGCAAATTAAGCTGATCGACTTCAAACCCTCAATTGATGGAATCAGGATCAAGGATCATGGACAGCTGTTACTCTGACTCAGAAATTAGACATTTTGGACCTGATTGTGCATAATCTACCTGATCATGCATGAGGATGAGCATTTATACCCCATTATCTTTTGTTTGCATTTTCTCTCAGAGGGATCATGTCTGAGGCCAAAGATTTGATATCAAACATTGCTGAGCAATAACTACCGTGTACATACATCACACTCACGTGGAGTAATTTCAATCACTTGCTTGACGATCGTATCACCTCAGTGATACTCAGCTGGCTGGAACACATACCAGTGCCAGCAATATGATTAAGAATTATATTTAATCAAGCTGCTAAATCTGGATGCGCCAGCCTCAATATAATAGCCCATGTTCTAGTTGAATAACCTAATTTTCCATGACATTTGCTGCAAAAAAGGTACCCTCAGGACTGGGAAAAAACAGTGACATCTCTACATGTTGTAAGACAATCCATACTATGGGTAACATGATTTGTCACATCTTGGCTACCTGGTTTAGGAGACTATCACGTGCATGTGGGTGTCTTCTGTTGGAGAGCGGGGACAAGAAATGTTTTGAGAGCTCCCTGTACAGTTGAAGCAATTTTGCAAGCCTGTAAAACTAAAGCATTTATTTGTAAAACATGAAACCGCTAATGAACGGGCTTTGTTAAATAATGCACAATTAGTAAACAAAAGATGCAACACCCTTAATCCAGCCACTCTGTTACCTTATGCAGATGCAGCAGAGCTACAGCACCACTATTCGCATGTTATAGATGCTGATACTAGGCCTAGGCCTGTCCTCCGAGATAGACCTTTTGAAAATTCAGATATGAATTTGTATGTGGATCGGTTGCATCAGAGACTTCTGGAAGGCCTTAAAGCTGCATAGGCAAGTATTTTAAGATGGCAGAAATTAGACCTATAGCACAAAAAGCAACTCAGGCAAGCTGACTTTATGACCTTAATTAGGGTAGCAGAAATAGCAATGAGTTAATATTTATACTGACTCTAATTATGCTTTAGAGATATGTCATACTGTTGGGCAACTGTTGAAACAGAATTTATGACCTCAAATGGGACCCCAGTGGTACAAGGGCAGGTGACTGCCCACCTCCTGGGGGCTATTCTTAGTTTCCCCAAAAGACGATGCTACTTTTTTTGTAAATAGTATTTTTTCCAATTACATGTAAAGATAGTTTTCAACATTCACTTTTCATAAAGATTTTGAGTTTCAAATTTTTCCCTTTCCTTCCTCCTTTCCCTCTTCCTGCCCCAAGACAGCAATCTGATATAGGTTATACACGTGCAGTCACGTAAACATATTTCCACATTAATCATGTTGTTAAAGAAAAATCAGAACAAGAGGGAAAATTTGCAAAAAACAAAACAAGTTAAAATAGTATGGTTCGATCTGCATTCAGACTCCATAGTTCTTTCTCTGGATGTATACAGCATTTTCCATCAGGAGTCTTTTGGAATTGTCTCAGATTATTGTATTGCTGAGAAAAGTTAAGTGAATCAAAGTTTATCATCACACAATATTGCTGTTACTATGTACTCACTTTACTCAGCATCAGTTCATGTAATTCTTTCTAGGTTTTTCTGACATCTGTCTGCACATCATTTTTTACAGCACAATAGTATCCCATTACATTCATAGGCCACAACTTGTTCAGCCATTCCCCAATTGATGGGCATCCCCTCAATTTTCAGTTCTTGGACACCACAAAAAGAGCTGCTATAAATATTTTTGTACATGTAGGTCCTTTTCACATTTTTATGATCTCTTTGGGATACAGACCTTGTAGTGGTATTTCTGGATCAAAGGGGAAGCACAGTTTGATTACCCCTTGGGTATAGTTCCAAATTGCTCTCCAGAATAGCTGAACCAGTTCACAACTCCACCAACAATGCATTAGTGTCCCAATTTTCCCACATCTTCTCCAACATTTATGATGCTCCTGTTTTTAAGGGAAATGAGAGGGCAGATTTGGCAACCAAGTAAGCAACATAAAATAAGAAACTCATGTAAGCTCAGAAAAATGACACTGAGGTGCCCCTGATTATTAAGATTTTTAAGAGCAGATGAAATTCTAAAGTGGATAAAGAGAGGAGGCAGAGAAATCATGGGATATGGTTCCTCCCTGACAGAAGAATGTTGTTGCCTAGGTTGCTGGATGATAACGTCACAGGATGAATCACTTGGAATGGCAAGATACAAGAAATATCTTTAAGTCTACTTTCATTCTAAAAAGGAATGACATAATCAATCACATAATAGGGTTCTGTTAAATTTGTAATAAGAACTCCTTGAAGAACATTCCTAAGGTAAGCCCAGGCATTGCATCAAAGCCTATAACCCTGAGATCTTGGTGGCAAATAAAATTTGATAGGACTACCTCCAAGCCAAGGTAAGAAACAGTCTAGTTATGTGTGTATAATGTCTGGAGGGCCACAAGTATTTGTCACTAGAATGGTTGATACCTCTGTAGTAAAGGCTTTGATAAACATGAGAATTCCCATGGGATCCCAAAAGATAGAGTCAGACTATGCAACTCATTTTGTCACTAAATTCTTCCAAGACATCTGTAAAAATTTGGTAATTCCTATTCATTATTTTATCTTTATCCACAATTCCTACGAAAGATGGAAAGAATAAATGGAACTCCGAAGTAGTGTTAATAAAATCTGCCAGTCAATTAAAATCACTTTTATTTTGAAGATCAGGCTAACACCATGTAGTATAACTGGAATTTGCTCCTTATGAATTAATGTTTGGAACACCTATGCTGATGGGTCTACTCTTGCTGCAATTTCCTGATATCCTTGAAATAAGTTCAATGCAAAAAAGTTATTTAAAAGACCTAATTCAGACACTACAACAACAGAGACAAAGTCTTGATAAATTTCATGAATGCTCCTTAAGTATTTCTTTTCTGCATCCATGCAGATCAGATGACTGGGTTGATGTAAAAGTATAAAGAGGCAATGATGTGTTGTCTCTTTGGTGGGAAGGTCCTTATTACGTGCCACTTGCGACTCATTGTCATTGAGGTTGAAACGAAATCATCCTGGATTTATGCTCCTCTTGTGAAGCTGGGGGCTGGAATGAAAGTGTGATGAATCAGTTCCCCAAAAGCTAAAATTAGAGATGATAGTGGGATAATCACTACAAATGCAATACCGATGGTAGGTACTCTCATGTTTTCTCAAAAGGTTGGACTAGGGTGTTAACTGTAACTTCTGCTCTACTACCAATTGCTTAACTACTACCCCGACAATCAATTATAGTTTTTTAAAATTACTCATCGCCTCTCCTGAGTTAGAATGCTTCTAATTCAAAGAACAGAAAAAATTTCAAGTTTTTCCTAAAGTTAACATCACTATTACTAACCAAATATGGGGTTCTATTCTAAACATCCACACTCATTGTTAGACACTATTCTGAATGGAAAGAAATACTGCTAGGAAAAAACCTTAATCATACCACCTTTAACAGTTGTCATACTGTATTCCCTAATACGATGACTGTTACTTGACTTACGTAGCTGTTAGTGTCTGATGATTTTGCTGATAGTAGTCATGACACACAAAATTACTAGGCTCAAATGGTGGGGATGGTTTTTCCAAGGTCTTAAATAATGCTACCTCACCAACTACTTCGATAGCATAGAAAACTCTCATACTGATCCTACTAACCAGCCATTACTAAGTGGATAGATCAGCTAATCACTCAGGCTAACAACTGCAGAGATAAAGTTAGTTGTCAGCCTTGGGCACTTCCTTTTGGAATATGTACATGGCACCAAGGTACAAAAAGACATGACTTAATAGATACCACATTGGGAGGCATAGATACAAAAGCAGCAAATACTAACTCCTTCAATTTGAAACAATTACTAACAAACTCAGTACCCTGGGGCAGCTTCAAAACTATGTTATACAATTATGAAAAAACTGGGATCATGACATAAGAGATATGGTAGTCCCCAGGAAAAATATGCTATAATTGGATAAGAACACTGGGATTATCTGTTAAGGAACCTTCTTGAGACTTTCCAGGAAGTTGGAGACAGAGTTTTGCCCTTACCTGCATGACAGAACAGCAGATAATTATCAGACATTTGTAGGTCTTCCAGGTCAGCTCAGAGATTACTGATTACCCTTATTTAAATCAAAGTTTAGCCCTTAATTTTCATGGACCTCCAGGGTGGAGCCATTAAGGTATCTTACTCCTAAACCAGTCCAGTGACACCTGGACCATGAAGATGAAGACTGATAATACGTCTAAAATTACTGATTCTGCATAGGGCATAGGTCTGTAAAATTTTCTTATTTCTATCCATGTCAAACATTATGGATGGGTCCCGGGTCCTATCTGGTGAGTTAGTTGTCATTCCATTGATACTGAGAGATGGGAAAAAATAGCCAAAAGGATGGATTCATCCTGGGCATTTGATTCATCTAGAAACCTGTGCCTTGATTGTAGATCATGGTGCTGGTGCCTTAAGGAAGATTCACTATAACCATACTTTAATCATGGATGATGGTAGATGGAAAGCCTATCGTCCTTCAATGTCATTTGGGAGGATGGTACAATTTCAGCTTTCTTGAAAACCTCCAAGAGTCTACGAGACTGTAACTTAATAGATGAACAACCTGAAGAAATATACTGGACTATGCTGGCCAGAAAAAGAATGATTTTTAATTATCACCATGATAATTATTCTGTGGATTTGGGCATTCTTTGGAAATCATTCATGAATGCCATAAACAAATTCTATTACAATCCCTAATCAAAATTGCAGAAAGCAGTCAACAGTTTATAAAAATGTTACATGATGAAAGCAAATTCATCCACCTGGCTGAACAATCTGACTATTCCCTTTGGCATGATTCCTCATTGAATATATTAAGGGTTAGTTACTCCCGTAAAGGTACAGTTATATTGAATTTTGTTATTCAGTCTATTATATTTTGTTTGTTTTATGAGTTTTGTGTATTATGGATCTGTTATCTATTTGTAAACTGTGTATTATTTCTGCTCTGATACTGCTTTGGGATTTATTAGAAAATTTAAGACTAATGAAATGGTTTCATCCTAGCTTGGAATGAGACTCATAAGATGGTTTTATCATATTGATTTTTACTTTTGAACTGGGTATTCACATTGCTTAGTTATACCTAAAAATGAGAATAATAAATAAATTTTCATCATCTCTCATAATGGAAAAATGTATGAAAATAAGTAGCAACAATCGTAGGCATAACGCATTCAAGGAAAGTTTATTGCCAGTACTGAAGAAGGTAACTGTGACTTTTGAAATGGGTATTTGCATGGCACTATCTTAGAATCTGAGACTAAAGAATACTATTCATCTTTGCCCTGAACGACAAAGAGAATATGCAATAATTATCCACATGACTTGGAAATACCAAACAAAGTGATTAACACTCTTGAACTGGATGCTCACATGACTTGGGATGCCAGAGGAACAGACTAAGAAATATGGTTTCATCCTGACTTAAAATGATAAAAGATTTCCAATCTAGGTCAAACTGACTTAGTGATACCAACCAGAATACTAGAGAGAATGTTTGCTGCTTTTGAAGTGGATGTTCCCATAGCTCAGAGATACCAGAGGAGGAGAAATTGGGTTCCTCACTGACTTGGGATGACAAAGAGAATTGGCAGCCAGTATCAAAATAACTTAGAGATATCAACATACTAGAGTAAGAGATTTCTCCTTTTGAAGTCTATATTCTATATTCACATAACTCAGACATACCACAGGTAGAGACTAAGGATTATAGTTTCATCCTGCCTCAGAAGGACAAAAATAATTATACAAGTGACTTAGAAATTCCAGATCATCAGAGTGTTGGTTACTTTTGAACTGGATATCTATATGGCTCAGACATACTAGGGGAGGAGATAAGAGATATAGGGTTTCATCCTGGCTTAGAATGAATAAGTGGGTTGGTTATCCATATAAACATGACAGAAAAGTCAGAGAAACTGATTTCTCCTCTTATGTTCACATGGCTCTGACATACACTAGTAAGAGACAAAATTTTTTTTTCATCCTAGCTCATAATGAGAATGATGGTTGGCTGTGGGTTTCAATCTGATTTGGCAATACCAGAGTAGCAGACAAAATTATCAACACTTGAACTGGATATTCAAATGGCTCAGATGGAACAGAGGAGAATAAGAAAAATGGTTTCTAATCGACTCAGCATGATAAAGATTTGCAATCCATTATCACCATGATTTCCATCTATCAGAGGATGACTCAAACAAGGAATCATGATCACTAATCTTATCCAGACATGCTAGATATAAGGATTCTGTGATGACTAACCTTAATAGACTTGGCTCTTCTCAGCAATACAAGGTGCAAAGACAACTCCAAAGGACTCTTGATGGAGAGAGCTATCTACATCCAGAGAAAGAACTATTAAGTATGAATGCAGATTGAGGCACACTGTTTGCTCTTTTTTTCCCCTTTTTCTTTTTCTTTTCCTCATTTGTTTTTTTTTTTTTTTGGTTTTGTTTCTTCTTTCTCCTGATTCATTCCATTGGTCATAATTCTTCTTTACAACCTATTGTGTTATAAGTTCAATGCGAAGTTATATGTAGAAGATATATCGGATTCCATACTGTCTTGGGGGGGAGGGGGGACGAAAATCTTGAACTCAAAATAATGTGGAACTGAGCGTTGTAAACTAAAAATAAAAAATCTTTATTATAAAAAAAAGTATCAGAGTGCTCAGTGCTATTTCTGGGAGAAAATGTTAGTGGTGGAATTGGCCAGGCATAGATACATAGAACAACAAATTATTTTGTACTATAGAAATGGATTTTGCCCTGGCTGAGAGGAGTAAGAGCAAATACCAGAGAAAGTGCTTGCTATTTTTAAACTTGATGTTCACATGGACAAGATATACCAATAGTGACTAAGAAATATTTTCATCCTGATATGGAATGATAAAAAGAGTATTGGTAGTCAATATCAACACATGATAGTGATACCAGTGTACCAAAGAAAGCTGGACATTCTTATAGCTTGGACATACCAAAAGAGAAGGCTAAAAAATATGGTTTCATCTTAACTTAGAATGATAAATAGGATTTGCAATTTTTATCACCATGACTTAAAAATAACAAGAGTTCCAGAGAAAGCAATTGACATTAACCAAAAGAATGTTTATAAGTTTCAGACATACTAAGGGAGACAACCAAAAATGTTTTAATCCAGTTAAGAATGAGAAAAGTAGTTGGTTTTGGGTTCCAATATGACTCAGTGATACCTAGAGTTCCAGAGAAACTAACATTCTTGAACTGGATGTTTATCTGATTTAGACATACCAGAGGAGAAAATTATGAAAGATGGTTTTCATCTGGGGTCAGAATGATAGAGAAAATTGGTAAGAAATGAACATAACTTTGAAATGTCAGAGAAGCAGAGAAGTGAACTTAACATTATTAATAACTTAGCATGGCTCAGACATATCAGAAAAGGAGACAGATAAAGAAATATGGTTTCCTTGTCTCAGAACAGTAAGCAGGACTATCAATGAGACTTAAGAGATGAAAATGAGACATAATATGGAGTCCAAGACCACCAATATGACAGACTTTACAGAATAAGTAGTAATTCCTCCTGAAAAGTGATGTCAATATGCCTCAGCCATAATTAAAATCAAACATAAACGGGAAGGCGGGAGTGGGGGAGCAGCCAGGTGGCTTGGTGGAGTGCTGGGCCTGAAATCAGAAAGACTCATCTTTGTGAGTTCAAATCTGGCCTCAGATGCTCACTACCCACATGACTCTGGGCAAGCCATTTAACCGTTTGCCTCAGTTTCTCATCTATAAAAAGAGATAGAGAAGGAAATGGCAAACCACATTCCAGTATCTTTGCCAAGAAAAGACCAAATGGGGTCACAAAGAGTGGGACATGATTAAGAAGACTCAACAACAAAAACAAATGATGAAGATTCAGAAAAACAAAAAGTATTGGAACTAGTTATGAAATTTATTCAGACCTACCAGATTCAACAGGTCACTATTGCTCAACTGGATTTTAAAGGAAGACAACAAATAATGCAATGGCAATTTCTTATTGCTCTGATAGAAATACAATGTACAGTAACTGTTTCAACATGGTTCACAGATAGTATCTGTGACACTAATAAATGTCAGATCTGGTAGATGCGTGGCTCAGATATCACCTGATGAACACCATAAATCTGTTCATCATGGCTTCAGAAGAAAGTGAATATTGATAGTAAGTGTCCATTTGATTCAACAATAGTACGTGAGGCAAAGAAAGTTAAAGATTGTCAAATAATGTGGCTCAGACCTATTCTAGGAGGTGACTAAGAAATGTTTCATTTTGGTTCTCAAGGAGGAGTAGGAAAGTTTATATAGTAGTAACATGACTTGAGATATCAGAGTAGCAGACAAAGATACGATAGACATTCACACGATGCAGACATATTAGAGAAAAAGAAAAAAATGTGCGCAAGGTCACTAAGAAGACTCAGACGTTCCATTAGAATGGATTACTACCGCTGAAAAGTTTCTCAATATCTCAATGATAATCCATAGTTAAAATATCAGTGGCACATTAATTAGGCAAATAAATGACAGTTAGCTCACTGATTTGGTCTATAAAGCTAGAATTCGCCATGGCTAAGACAAATGAGATAAGAAAAAAAAGTGTCGAACAAAGGACAGGTTAAACATGACATAGTGGTGGTATACATTATAAATTTTGTTAACATATGCCAGAAATACACGAGAGGGAGAAACAAAGAATAGTTACACTTTTACTCTGGATCACACAGAAATATTTAGTTTTGTTGGCACAAAAGACTTAGCATCCAAGGAAACCAGTAGTATCATGACAGGTAAGCTTTGAAGAGAGTTGGTTATGTACTTCAATATGAATTTCAGATACAGATACGTGTAGCTGAGAAAATAATACCAACTTTTGAAATGGATGATAACAAGGGTCAGGGATAGTACAGAAGGAGACTAAGAAGTACAGTTTCATCCTGTCCCAGAATAATCAAGTGATTTGCAGTCAATATGAACATGACTTAACAGATGCCCACGCACAAGATAAAAGTGCTTACTCTTGCTGAACTGTATGTTCCTAAGTGTCAAAACATACCAATGGATGAGAAAAAAGGTTAAGAGCATGGCCACTGACTCAGATGTTAGGAGAGAGTCGATTACTAGTGCTGGAAAGGATCACAATATGGCTCAGAGAGTTCAATAGGATGAAATAATAACAGCAGAAGTTGGCAGGCATATAAATGATACACAGGACAAAAATTATACTAAAAGAACAAGCTTTCATCATGGTTTGAGATAAGCTAATCAAAATGATATGACGGTAAACAAAGGACAGGATCTATTTTAAGGTTAACCTCAGTTGTGGAACGTCTAACATGTGACAACCATACTAGATGAGGAAACAAATAGTAATCCTGACTCAGTAAATAATACAGTGTTAGATGTATGTGTCAACATGACCACTAATTACCTTCTAAGGAAATTTAGTGCCAGAAATGTGAGTTTGCATAGCTCATACATTTTAGAGAAGGAAACCAATAGTCGTCTTGTAATTCAAATGTCTTGATTGTCAGTGTGGATTGCATATGTCCACTTGACTTGGTTAACTAAAAAATGCAGATTGACATGATTGGTTGCTAACAGTTCTATTAGAGGAAGAGACTAACATCTCAGTTCTATCAGAGTAAGAGACTAAGAAAAATTGATTCATCTTGGCAAAGATGAATAAAATTAATTATGGGTTTCAATGTGAATTAGAGATATCAGTGTACCAGTCTAAGTGACTGTTACTTCTGAACCGGATTTCTGCATGTCTCAGACACACCTGGGATAAAGAAAAATATGGAGTCCATGATCATCAACATGGCCTGGACATGACACATTAAGTGGTATCTACTCTTGAAACAGATGTCAATACGACTTAGACATAAAGAAATGGGGAGACAAATTATCAGGTGTCAAAAAAATTAGAAGAGAAATCTTGGCATTGGTATTTAGAACCATCTCAGTTCCAGAGAAGTGATTACTAGTGCTAACTACCAGTGCTAGATTCCCCTTTGCTTAGGCCTATTAGAGCAAAAACCTAATAAATATGGCTTCAGTTTTGCTTTGAAGGACAATGAGAATTGTTACTCAGTATCACATAATTACTGAGGATCTACATGCTCACATAGCTCAGATACATCATGAAAGGACAAAAAGAATTGAGACAATGGTCATGAACATGGATCACACATATTGTGTTATAAGTACATGTCAAGGTACTCAAATATGCCATCTAGGGATACTTACAGTCTCAGAACTAGAGGCTTGCATGGCTCCGACATACAAGTACAAGAAAGAGTTTGAAACTGGACTTCCAACACAGCTTACATGAAAAAACAGATGTGTCCACCTGACTCAGACACATTGACATACAAAAGCAATCACATAAGAACCAGTGGATATCACTGCTTAGACTTATCCAATTAAACTACTAAAAATATGATTTCATCTTACTCAGAATGATAGATTAGTAATGGATGCCAAGTACTATTTCTAAACTGGATGTTCATGTATCTCAGACACATCAGAGAATACAAAGAGTGGAATCCATGGTCCCCAACATAAATCAGGGATGTCAGTGAATAAAAACTATTCCTGAAATGGATTTCTCCATTACTCAGACATAATAACCCAGGGAGATTAATGGTCCAGCCCCAGCAGGGAAATGGTGTTAGAAATGATTTCAACAGGTTTCCAATCAGGGTTCCACATGAAGGGATCACTAGTGCTGAACTATACGTCCACATGCCTCAGGCATTTCAGTGGAGAAAATTTACCAGTATAATTTCACTTTGGCCTAGAAGGTTAAGTAGAACAATCAGTACTCATATCACCTAGAGATAGCAGAGTACCAGAGAAAGTGATTACTACTGCTGTATTAAAACATTCAGATAGCTCAGACATACCACAATATGAGAATGAAGAAAATGGCTCAAAATGATAAAAAATATTGGTAATGGATTTCAATATGACAAAGATTCTGGTCAACTAGTCAAGTCAATTAACATTTCTGAAGGGCCTACTTAAAGTGCCACATATTACACTACAGGTTAGGAATACAAAAAAGAAACAAAAGAGTCTCCGCCCTCAAAGAGCCCAAAATCTAATGAGGAAGACAATAAACAGCCTACTGACAGGGTAATTACAGAATTAGCAGAGGAAAAGCACTAGAATTAAAAGTTGTTGAGGAGGGCTTTACTACTAAATATGGAGTTTTGGTTGGGACAAGAATATCACTATGGCAATTGAATGCAGGATGACTGTAATGGGGAAGAGTCTTGAGGAAGGCAGACCCACCAGCAAGCTACTGTAATAGTCTAGATGTGAGGTGATGAGGACTTGCATCATGGAGATTGAAGTATTGGAGGAAATGGGCATATTTGAGAGGTTACAAAAGTGAAGCTGACAGCCCTTGGCAACAGATTGGATAGAAGGATGAGCAAGAGTGGTAAGTCAAGGACGATACCTAGTTTTGGGGACAGATAATGCTCCTTTTGAAAGTTATGTCTTCTTTTGACAGTAATATGTAAGTTTGGAATGGAGGAGGGTTTGGGGGCAAAGATCCTGAGTTCATTTTTGGACATGTGGAGTTTTAAGATGTTGTCTAAACATTCAGTCTATGATGTTTGAAAGGAAGTTGGAAAAGCAAAACAAAGTCAGCAAAGAGGTTAGGACAGGACAGGCGGATGTGAGAATCACCCATATACAGATAAGCCCATGGGAGCTAATGAGATTACCAAGTGATCGTGTTCACTCATACACACTCGTTGCTCAAAGATGGAGAAAATCATGCAACCGTTCTGATTAGGCCCATTATAAACTTGTGTTACACCATCTCAATTGGGCCCTCACAGCCACTAGGCTATCCTTTTACACATACTTCCTTTATACAGTGAGATGAGAATATTGTCCGGTACAGTGACCTGTGAGATAATGATGATTGGAGGGTGTGATCTTTAAGAACCATAGAGAGACTGAGAAAGTTCCTTTGAGATTCATAAAATCCACTAACTACTAGACAATTAAAATCTTAGTAACTGTTGTCTTCAGACCTCCAGGTCACTCTGCTGTACTCAAAAATGTACTACCTGTATATTCAAGAATCCTAAAATCCCGTTATCTGACCATAATCTATTGACTCTCTACTTCTGTCTCTGCCTTCCCTTATCAAACCCTGTTCTTGGTCCAAACCATGACCTCCAATTTCTCAAGCCCTCCATTCTCTCTCTGGCCATTGTTCTCACACTACCTATTCCCTTCTTTTTTCTTCATCTTGATTCCTTGGTCCACCAGATCAACTCTACCCTGTCCTTAACTTCTTGGCTCCTACATCATTACTGATCTTCCCCTGCCTTTAAGGCTCAGCCTTGTATCACTCCCACCATCTGACACCTTCATTCACACACAAGAGTTACTCAACAAAGCTGGAGAAAGTTAAGCAATCATTCTGATTAGGCCCACTATAAATTTATGTCAACAGAGTCTCAACCGGGCCCTCACAGACACTAGGGAATCGTTTTACACATACTACTTTTATCATCTCACAACTTCACTTTCCACAGTAGCTTTTCCAGACCTTTTCATACTCCTTCAAACCTCCAATGGCTCCCTTTCCCTGCCCCTCCCATTCTCTTGGCTGCGAATCTTGCCTGATGTTTAGCAGAAGAAAAAATGAAGCTATTTACTCTGAGCTCCTTCTTGTATCACTTAGATGCCTTTGCCACTATTTTTTCCTTCACACTGTCACATTAAGTAGCCTTACTTTTTATCAAGGCTACAGCTCTACCTACACAAATGATCCCATTCCATTCCATCTCTTCCAGCAGATTGCCCCTCTATTATCCTCACTTTCATTTATCTCCAATCTTTCCTTATCTACTGGCTATATTCCTAGGGTTTAAACTGTCTCTCTCATCCTCAAAAAGCAATCTCTTGATCATCCCCATCTCCACTACCTCTTGTCCTTTTGTATCAACAATGTGGCTAGCAGCTGCTGTATGGGTGTAAGACCCACAATGAGCACACAGAAAGCAGCCAACACAAGTTCTTTGATCTGCTTCACTAAGGAAAGCAACATTAATATCATTCACTTAGTTCAGAGGGAAAAGATCAGCCCCCTGAACACATTACAAACATCAACAGACAGACTTTGTCTGATTCACATCACAATTCACAGTTACCAGAGAAGCTCTAGTACCTGGGTTACAAAGCCAGGGGGCAGTTACAGCCTGCCCAAAGTCTCTACACTCCTTCCATGAGTGTGCCCCAAAAGTCGAACACGAAGTACCCCTCAACTGTATCCTGTTCAGAGCCCTGAGGGAAAAGTGTGAAAGTTCCCCATCCCCAGTATCACATCACATACAAGTCAACGCTGAGAAACAGTTCAAGACAAAGACAGCAAAAGGTTTCCCACCACTTCAAAGGGGTGACTTGATAGTCTTAGCATTCCAAAAGGGAAGAACTGGGAAGAGTCTTATTACCGTAACATTTCCACCCCTTTCTAGGATCTTAGGCCTGACAATATCTAAATTAAATGGCCATGGATCCTGGCACAAAATAGAATCATTATAAATTGTAACCACATTTAGGGATATATAATAAAGCACATCACTCAGTATCATCCCCAAAATACTTGTTTACAATACATCATCTACCTCTAGGTCAAAGCAAGTCATTTTTTTTAGTCCGTACAGAGTGACCAAGTAAAGTCTTTCTTGAGGATGCGTCCTTCTCCTCACACAGCCCTTGCAGGATTCCTCCTGGCACCCTCAGGTACCTCCATGCTCTAAGCAGCAAAGTCCCAAACAAAAAAGTCTATGAAATAAAGTTCTCTTGGGGATGTGTCCTTCTCCCCACACTACTCCAGCATGCTGCTTCCAAGTCCTGAGGGGCAGCTGGGCAACAAAGCCAACACGGTGGGGTCCTTGGGGGAGGGGTCCAAGGCACTTCACCCTGCCCCCCCCACCTACCTTAGACCTCTCCACCCCTCCCTCCTGGTTCCCAAACAGGCCAGGAGGAGGCAGCAAAAAAGCACACTCAGCACCTTGCTGCAAAATTTTCATCTTGCCCCACGGCTTAACTCCAAGCTCCTGGGTTCCTGGTTGTCCAGCTCTGGTTGGCCGTTCCTGGCTTCTGCCAGAATCCCGACGTAGGCGGATCTAGGTGGATCCCCACCTTGGTGCTCACCTCGCCAAAATCAGCTAGAAGGCAACTCACCGCTCTCACCTTTCCAAAGTACTCATGCAGGCTGTCTTCTGCTCTGTCTGGGTCAGTATGTCAGCAGCCCCGTCAGCTTCTTCTTTCTCCTCACCAGCCACTCCTGCCAAATCTGCATGAAGGCCTTTCTCCATTCTTGTTTCACAACTCCATATACGATACAATCTCAAGATATTCACCCTTTTAGCACAGTCCTGAGCCAGGCTTATCAACTCAAGCCCTCCCTCTGGCCATCCACCACTCCCCCAAGCCTCTGCTTGTTCTCCTCCCACAGCCCTTGCTCTGGCCTGTCTCCTATGGAACGCTAGTGGAGTAGGGAGAGGAAAGGTCAGGTTATCTCCCAGGGCCCCTGCTGTGGGGTCCTGGGAAACCACTCCTGTCACTACCACCAGCCTGTTTTCCCTCAGGCCCCTGGGGCTCCACAGAACCACAGCCACAACTACAAAGAGCAACCCCATAACTGGGATACATCCAACCACTATCTCAGTACCCCCAAACTCCATACTCTCCTTTTAATCTGCAGATCCTGCATGACAATGCCATTTTGTATCAACAATGTGGCTAGCAGCTACTGTAGGGGTGTAAGACCCACAAACAATAAGCACATAGAAAGCAGCCAACATGAGTTCTTTGATCTGCTTTACTAAGGAAAGCAACATTAAAGGATTAACAAATCTTACTTTAATCCAACATAAAAATATCATTCACTTAGTTCAGGGAGAAAAGATCAGCCCCCTGAACTTCAAGGCAAACAAACATCAACAGACAGATTTTGTCTGATTCAAATCACAATTCATAGTTACCAGAGAAGCACCAATATCTGGGTTACAAAGCCAGGGGGCAGTTACAGCTTGCCCAAAGTCTCAACACTCCTTCCATGAGTGTGCTCCAAAAGTCAAACACCAAGCTCCCCTCAATTTTCGAAGCCTTGAGGACTCTAACCTCACCCAGGCTGGGTGTGTGAAAGTTCCCCATCCCCAGAATCACATCATATACAGGTCAATAACTGCTGACTGTCTTAATGCTGAGAAACAGCTGAGAAATATTCCAAGACAAAGACAGCAAAAGGTTTCCCACCAATTCAAACAAACAGGAGACTTGATAGTCTTAGTATCCCAAAAGAGCAGAACTAGATAGTCAAATACTGATTGTTATAACACCTTTGTAGCTAAAATTCTGGAGGCATTCACAATAGATGCCTCTACTTTTTCTCCTCTCTTTTCTTAACCCCTCACAACACAGCTTCTGACCTTGTCATTCCACCAAAATTGCTCTCTTTTCAAAGTTATCAATGGCCTGCTCTTTTAATTGCCAAATTCAATGACCTTTTCTTAATCCTCATTCTTCTTGACCTCTCTGAACCTCTGACAGTGATAATCACCCTCTTCTCCTTTTTACACTCTCCATTTACCTCCTACTAGTGTAATACACCAAGTGATTGCTGCTTCTGATCTTGATGTTCACATGGGTCAAAGAGATCAGAGGAAGAGACAAGGAATGGCTGCCATGATCACCATGTCATAATGAGAAGTACTTTTGAAAGAGATGTTAACATGGCTCAGATATTAGAAGAGGACAAAAATAATGGGAACTCAAAAAACAATACTGCTGGAAATGATGTCAATAAGATTCAGATATAACAGGTAACCAGTAAAGGGAATTGCTACTGCTGAACTGGATGTCCATATGGATATTGCATAT
This sequence comes from Trichosurus vulpecula, assembly GCF_011100635.1. Classification (NCBI taxonomy): domain Eukaryota; kingdom Metazoa; phylum Chordata; class Mammalia; order Diprotodontia; family Phalangeridae; genus Trichosurus; species Trichosurus vulpecula. The sequence continues at coordinate 263,265,446 of NC_050575.1, read as the reverse complement.
CAGAGAAAACAGGTAATGAAACAAGTTCAAGACTAGTAGAACTTGTGGGTAATGTCACTCAAGCATCACTCAAGATGGACAAATAGTGATAAGGGCAGTGTGTACCTCTTGATTTAGTCACAAGTCCTCAGGGTAATAACAGTTTCAGAACTGGTGGCTAACATAGCTTATACACACCAAAGCATGAGATGAAGAAATTTGGCTCCAACATGGATTGAAATGACAAATTGAAATGAGTGTCACAGGCTTCATACAAAACAGACTTCTGAAAAGGTGATTACTACTGCTGAAGAGGATGAAAACACTGCCCAGATGAGGAGTTCAATAGTAAACAACTGAAGATTTTGTGGTTCAAATAGATAAAAAAAGGTATCAGCAGTGGTAACACTGAGTACCCACAAAGCCCACATTTAAAAGTAAATGAGTATTCCTGTGAACTTGATGTGAAAATGGCACAGATGAGTAAGAGGAGGATATTTGTAGTGGTGAACTGGGTACCGATATTCCAGATTCCACAGGAAGTGATTAGTCCTTCTGAACTAGATTACAGATGTTTCACAAATGCAAAGTAGAAAATTAATCATATAAGAACTGCACTCCAACTTGAATAAGAAATACCAAGAATATCAAGAAACTCATTTTTTATGACATGGTCTAATAGTACCCTTAGCACAGTAGGAGACTTATAGTGCAAAAATTGTGTTACAACATGCCTCATGACATACCAGCTCAGGAGACTATTAGTATCAGAAATGACAGCACAACTCAAAAATAAGAGGAACAGACTAACAAGCATACTTTCACCATGGTTCAGCAGGAGAAGTAGTATTGCAAATGGGTGTCAACATGACTGAGTAGCAGAGCAAGTGGTGACTCCTGCTGAACTAGATGTCAACTTAGCTTAGATGCACAATTACACTAACCTACCTCCAACAGACTAAGACATTATTACTAATGAACTAGATGTCAACATGCTCACATATATCATAGTAGGATATTAGTACTATTGAAAACTAAGCAACAATGTGACAGAAGTTTAACAGAGTGACTATTAACTGGTTATCTTTGTGGCTCACGCAAATCAGAAGACGAGGCTAATTGTTGCAGATTTGGTCAAAGATAGGATTGACATACAGCAGAAAAATTAACTGGATGTCAACAGGACTTAGTCAACAGGGGAATCTAACTGTTTAAAGTCTGGTGCCTAACATCAACTAGATATTGGCAAGAAGACTCATGATAGAAATGGGGCTTAACATATCAGGTCATGAAACATGATTTCAACATGCTTTTGATATGATGTTAGAAATATAGTTCGACTTGACTCAGACATATCTGTTCAGGAACTTAACGCTGTCAGAAGTAGGAGTTAATGTGTCTCCCATCTCATATGGCAGATGAGTGGGACAAAAAGATCACCTTGGCTTAGTTTATGAGGAATAACTGAAAATGGTTAAGAAGATTCCAGTTAATGCATAGATGATCAGCTGTCAACTCTGCCACGCACTGGTCTCATCCACTGTTTTTCTGTATGGTCAGAACAACCAATAGCTAAAAAGACATTTATGCCAAATAAGGTAAAAATTACAAATGATGAGGTGGGGCAGACATTCAAAGAGGTGGTGAATGAAAAGGATAAAGAGGAATAGGGAGTGAAAGAATCTCAGGTCTCCATGTTTAGGAATGCCCAAGACTACTCAATATATTATCAACTAAGAAGGAAAGATTGATAACTTCATACAGTTTAGCAGATGAGCAAGCCACACAGAGCAAATGATAAGACATTGGCAGGACAGTAAGCAAGCAAAAGCAGCTAGCAGAAAAAGCTGTCCTCTTGAGTCATCCCTAACTTAACTCTACTCCCACCACAGTCAGTCAACTATCATTTATTAAGCTCTATGTGCCAAGAATTCTGACTAGGTCTCCTTGCTGCTCCTTGAACAAGATACACAGTACTCTAAGTCCCAACTTTGGGCATTTCTAGTCTGTTCCCTGTGTACAGAATGCTCTCTCTGCCTCATCCTACCACCTAGTTTCTTTGAGGTCCCAGATAAAATCCCAACACTTCCTATCCCTCTAAATTCCAGTGCCTTCCCTGTTATCATTTAAGATTCATCCTGTATACTGTCTTAATTGTGCTTACTTGCATGCATGTTGTCTCTCCCATCAGATGATGAGCTCCTCCCTTGAATGCAGAGAGTCTTTTGCCTTGGTATTCCCAGAGTTTAGCACCATGCCTCAAATAACTG